>NC_064854.1:111345500-111662445 GCF_024139225.1 Suncus etruscus | reverse complement strand
CATCCCTACCACCACTTCCCTCCACCAGTGTCCCAGAGAACCCATCAGCCTTCACTCCCTAGGTAAATTCAGTGCTGTATACCATTTATCCAGAATTTGTTTTAAAACTTGAATCATCTCACCACTACCAAAGATTGAGACAGAAGGGGTACTTTATTTGGTGGTACCCAACACATTGTCCTGAGGTAAGAAAACCCTAATGCTAAGGACTGAGGCAGAAGGAAAAGTCTGTTTGGCAGTGCCGAGGATAGTGTGGTGAGACTTAAAATGGGAAAATCCCTAGCTTGAGTTCAGCAGAGTCCAGCAAGAATGCAACCACTCTGGTTCACTCCATAACTGTGCATTTCTTTCAGTCAAGGAACCATACCACAACAATTAATAAGATTACTGTACATCAAAATTCACAATGGGAAAACTATGCAGAACTCCAACACACCTTATGACTGAAGAAGCTAGTTCTGGAGATCAAACCATTACCTGCCACCTCTGTAATATCACTAATATGGACCTTAGAGAGGAAATGTTCTGAATGTTCAACGAACTTAGGGAAATGATGGGACAGCCCAAAAGACTCAAAAGGATATGGAGAGTTAAGGGGAGAAAACTTCAAACAGAAATATCAGGACTAAAAAACATGATAGTTGAAATGAAATTTTCACTGGAAAGCCTCACTAGCAGAGTAGCAGCTGCTGAGAACAGAATCACAGAAGATGAGTTGTATAATATCTCCATACAATAGAAGAAATTAGAAGAAATCCCGAAAGAAATAAAACAGATGACACTAGAACCCTGGGATAAACTCAATATAGGAATCACTGGGGTCTCAAAAATCCAGTAATAAAAACCCAATAAAGAATCAACATTCAAAAACTTTATTACTGAGAAATTCCCAAAACTATAGAGTGCATACAACTATATTCTGGATACCTGAAGTGTACCAGCTAAAAGAGATCCAAAGAAAAATACAACAAGGCACAGAATAATCACAATGATAAAAACCACAGATAGGAATAGTATACTGAAAGCAGAATGATCAAAATGGAAAATTACATACAAAGAGGTATCCTTAAGATTGACAACAGATTTATCAAAAGTAGCTCTCAAGCTCTAAGGCAGTGGTGAGTTATAGTGACAAAACGCAATAAAATGAATGATTCTCCAAGGATGCTTTATCCAGCCAGACTTTCATTCAGATTTGAATACACAAAAGCAATGATACACAGACTCACAGATAAACAACAGCTCAGAAATTTTACAGACCCAAAACCAACCTTAAAAGAAGAGTTGCAAGGTCTACTCTAAGCCAAGGGAGACCCAATAAAAACACCAAACTCTTACAATAAGATGATATTTAATTCAATGACAACCATCTCTCTCTGTGTCAAAGGAATAAATGTACCAATTAAGAGACATAAAGTGGAAAAATGGATCAAAGTGTTGAGTCCAACATTGTTCTGCCTGTAAGAATATGAATTCAGAGTTAAGCATTTACTCAAAGTCAAAGGTTGAATCATGTAAGCAAAGAACTCCCTTCATAAGGCTGGGGTGGCCATACTAATAAAATAAAACACAGACTTTAAGATTAAAAGGATTATGAGATAGACATGGACATTTCTAAATAATCAAAGAATATATACAACAGGAATAAATCACATTCCTAAATATTTAATCACCCAGCAAAATATTTGCTGATTAATTGCTGATAAATTTGAAGAAAATTATCAATAAAAACACAATAATAATGTGAGATTTCAACACTGCCTTGTCACCCCTTGATAGGTCAACCAGTCTGAAACTCAACAAGGATACACTGGCTCTGAAGAAAAAATAAGGGAATTTATATGTAATATAAATAATTATATATATATATATATTGTATCATATATAATATATAAGCCCTATATATTATATATATATATATATATATATTATCCAAAAAAGCAGACTACACATTCTTCTCTAATGTGCATGGGGCATTCTTCATGATAGACCACATGCTGGACCACAAAGCATACTCCATAAAATCAAGAGAATGCAAATTATATCTACTACTTTCACATATCATCATGTTCTGAAGTTAGGATTGGATTACAAACAAACACAGATAGAAACTTTAACAGCTGGAAATTAAACAGCTCACTGCTGAACAGCGAGTGGGTAATAGACTAAATCAAAGAAAAAATCCAAAGATTCCTGGAAACAAATGAGAATGAAGACAAGAATTATCAGAATTTTTGGGACACAGAAAAAGTGGTATTAAGAGGAAAAATTATAGCCTTGCAATCATTCATCAGGAAGGAAGAAAGAGCCTACTTAAATTACTTCATCTTAATAAATTAGAAATAATCAACAAAATGAACCAAAAATAGGCAGACAGAAGTAAATCATGATGTTCAAAGCAAATATTAATAAACTAAAACCTTAAAAAAACTGAAAGCAAGAGTTGGTTCTTTGAAAAAAAAAACCAAAATCAATAAACCACTATGAAGACTAACAACTAAAGAGAAACTTAATAAACGGAATTAGATATAAAAAGGGTGAGATTACTTCACAAAGTATCAAAATTCAAAGGTTAATCAGAAATACTTTGAGAAACTATGCCACAAAACAAGAGTACCTGGAAGAAATGGATACATTCCTGGACCCTATAATGTCCCACCAAGGTTGAACCAAGATGATCTGGCATATCTAAACAGACCTATCACTCTTGAGGAAATTAAAATGGTAATCAAAAATCTTCCAAAAGCAAAAACCTAGGACCAGATGGATTCATTAGAAAATTCTTTTAAACCTTTCAAGAACACCTACTGCCAATCCTTTTTAGGCTCTTCCAGGAAATTGAAGAAACAGTGCTTCACTATTATTATAATAGCCATAATCTGGAAGCTACCCAGATGCCTGACAAGAGATGACTGGCTCAAGAAACAGTGGTATATCTACATAATGGAATATTATGCAGCCATTAGAAAAAGTGAAGTCAGGAATTTTTCTTATACATGGATTGACATGAAGGGTTTTATGCTGAGTAAATGAGTCAGATAGTGTGGAAATAACAAGAATAGTTTCACTCATTACTGAGATATAAGGAAAATAAAAGGCAGTGTGGGGATGATATCTAATAACAATAAAGATGAAAATCAGGAGGACAACTCCACGGTAGGTAGCTTGCCACAAAGAGTGGAGAGTGAAGTTAGAGTAGAGCAGTGCTTCTCAGTTATTTCTGTCATGCCCCCCCTAGGAAGAAGAAAACATTTTTCATGTCCCCCGTGCTACTGTAAATAGTATCTTTATTAAAAAAAAACTAACCTTCAAAAATATATATAAATAATTTGAGCTGATTTTTTAATCAGAGGTGATGTTTGAATTAATGTCTACAATGAGCACGTTTTGCAATGCATAGCTTTTCGAAGCGGGGTTTGAAGCAGGATACAACAACTCTCAGCTACAGAGACATAAACATGGGGCTTAGCTTGTTATGACAGTGTTTGCAGAGGTCAAATGCGCCCCCCCCCCCTTTTTGGATCCTCGGGCCTCCCTGGGCGTAGAGAAATTCATTCATGGCACTGCTTTATTTGCAGTAGTACAAATCACAATGTCACAGGAGAGAGAGAGAGAGAGAGAGAGAGAGAGAGAGAGAGAGAGAGAGAGAGAGAGAGAGAGAGAGAGAGAGAGAAACAGACAGACAGACAGACAGACAGAGACAGAGACAGAGAGACAGAGAGAGGTAAAATGATGCTTGTCTCAGAGGCATGCATGAGATTGTGTGGGTAGGAGAGAAGAGGGCATCAAGGAGGGTGAGAGGGATATTATTGGTAGGATATGCATACTGATGAAGTTGTTATATATTGTATGATTGTAATTTAATCATGAGCTACTTTATTTGTGGTGGAAAACCTGTATTATGAACAATCTTTAAACCAGGGTGTTTGAATTTTTAAAAAGTAGAAAATATAAAAAATTAATCATCATGAGATAAAATAAAAGTTATTGATGGTTGAAATTCAGTTATACAATATTCCAATACCCATTTCTTCACCAGATTTTATTTCCCAACACCATTTTTCACCTATTTTCTTCCCCTGCTCCACTCTCTAGCCTGCCATCATGGTAGACACATTTTTTAAGTTAGGACTTTTTCTATCTTCTTTGGAATATAAATTTTTCTCAAATAAGAATAATTCTTTATCACTTTACAATTGACAAGACTTTTATCTTTCTAATTCTTATTATAACAATGTGATTTACAAAATTGTACATTATATAGTCATTTTAGTCATTAAATAATATTCAAACAACAATTCCACCACCAATATGACTTTCTCTTCAACATTGTCTCCAATCTCCTACACATCACCATAGCTTGCCTCCTTGAAGGCACAAATTTAGTTCCTATTTCTTGTTACAATACAAAAAAAAATGGAATTATCAAAGATAGATCAACACAGGTCAATTTGAAATGACTATTATGCCTCTCTCTTGTGTTACAAAAGTTATTGTCTGAGGATTTACTGGGCTGTGGTTGGTACTAGAAGAACCTTCTGATTTATTATTTAGGCTCATTGAAGTTGGTAGATTACTATATAATTCTCTCATCTGTATTCCTGTCATACTACTGGGTGACTCTATAAGATATTGAGGTGTCCAGGATTTATAGATCTAAAAAACTTAGGTGACTTGGAAGTTAATAAGATTATGTCAAATAGGTGTGCCCTTTCTTTCAGAGGGTGTTTGAGTTTGTGTTGGGCTTCTGTAATTCATGCAGAAAAGGGAATTTCCCCCTTTGCCTTTCTTAGAATGTCACAGAGGTATCAGCCCATATTGAAAGACCTGGGAAGAATTAGTAAATATTATTTTCTTTTACAGATATTTTCTTCTTTCATACTCTTTTTTCTCTCTCTCTCCTCTCTCTTTCCTCTTTCCAAAATGTTTACCAAGTCATTTTTATATGTGCATAATTCCCTGTTCAAATAACATGCACTTTCTCTCTCCCAATTGGACCCTAATCAATAATTAAGGGTTCTGATTTTGATTGATGACCATATAGAAAAGCAAAAAAAGACCATGTTAAATAAATGTATGAGCAATAATTCAATAACTTTGGAAGGAATATCTGTTTTTAATTTTCTTATTTTAGTAATCAAGATTAACAATGTTAATGACAGAATTTCATGTATATACTGTACCAACATCGTACACCTGTCAGAATGCCTGTTTCTCTCCCCCATTTCCTTGGGGTGTCCTTTTAGGTCATAATCCCATCTCATCTCACTGCCATGTAAGCTCAGTACTGTAGATCGGTTCTCATTCTTTTATTTTCGTAATTTGATATTCCTCTAATATATTTATTTACATTTCACATAGATTATTATGTACCTGTCTTTTTCTTAATTTTTTTTCTTTATTTAAACATCTTGATTACAAATATGATTATGATTAGGTTTCAGTCATGTAAAGAACCCCCCCTTCACCAGTGCAACATTTCCACCACCAATGTTCCAAATCTCCCTCCATCCCACACCACCCTCACCTGTACTCCAGATAGGCTTTCCAGTTACCTCATTCATTCAAATGATTATGGTAGTTATCTGTGTAGTTATTTCTATAACTGTACTCACCACTCTTTGTGGTGAGTTTCATGAAGTGAGCTGGAAGTTCCAGCTCTCCTCTCATTGTCTCTGAGGATTGTTGCAAAAGAATGAATTTTATTTTTCTTAAAACCTATAAACGAGTGAGACTATTCTGTGTCTCTCTCACCCTCTGACTTATTTCACTCAGCATGATAGATTCCATGTACATCTAAGTATAGGAAAATTTCATGACTTCATCTCTCCTGACAGCTGCATAATATTCCATTGTGCATAAGTACCACACTTTCTTTAGCCATTCATCTGTTGAAGGGCATCTTGGTTGTTTCCAGAGCCTGGCTATTGTGAATAGTGCTGCAATAAATATAGGTGTGAGGAAGGGGTTTTTGTATTGTATTCTTGTGTTCTTAGGGTATATCCCTAGGAGTGGAATAGCTGGGTCGAATAGGAGCTCAATTTCCAGATTTTGGAGGAATATCCATATAGCTTTCTATAGAGGTTGGACTAGATGGCATTCCCGCCAGCAGTGGATAAGAGCTCCTTTCTCTCCACATCCCGCAAGCACTGATTGTTCTCATTCTTTGTGATGTATGCCAATCTCTGTGGTGTGAGATGGTATCTCATCATTGTTTTGATTTGCATCTCAATGATGATTAGTAATGAGGAGCATTTTTTCATGTGCCTTTTGGCCATTTGTATTTCATTTTTAGTGTCTGTTCATTTCTTCTTCCCATTTTTTGATGGGATTAGATTTTTTTTCTTGTAAAGTTCTGTAAATGCCCTGTATATTTTGGATATTAGCCCCTTATCTGAAGGATCTTGGGTGAATAGTTTCTCCCACACAGTGGGTGGCTCTTGTATCCTGGGCACTATTTCTTTTGAGGTGCAGAAGCTTCTCAGCTTAATGTATTCCCATCTGTTGATCTCTGCTTCCATTTGTTTTGAAAGTGGTTTCCTCCTTGAAGATGCCTTTAGTCTCAATGTCATGAAATGCTTTACTGATGTGTTGTTCTATATACCTTATGATATCAAGTCTGATATCAAGGTCTTTAAGCCATTTGGATTTTACCTTCGTACATGACGTTAACTGGGGGTCTATGTTTTCTTTTTTGCAAGTGGCTAACCAGTTCTGCCAGCACCACTTGTTGAAGAGGTTTTCCCTGCTCCACTTAGGATTTCTTGCTCCTTTGTCAAAAATTAGGTGACTGTATGTCTGGGGAACATTGTCTGAGAACTGAAGCCTATTCCACTGATCTGAGGGTCTGTCTTTATTCCAATACCATGCTGTTTTGATAACTATTACTTTGTAGTACAGTTTAAAGTTGGGGAAGGTAATGCCTTCCATTTTTCTTTTCCCTAGGAGTGTTTTAGCTATTTGAGGGTGTTTATTGTTCCAGATGAACTTCATAAGTATTTGATCCACCTCTTTGAAGAATGTCGTGGGTATTTTTAAGGGATCACATTAAATCTGTGTAATTCTTTGGGGAGTATTGCCATTTTAATTATGTTAATCCTGCCAACCCATGAGCAGGGTATTGTTTCCATTTCCGTGTGTTCTCTCTTATTTCTTGGAGCAGGATTTTATAGTTTTCTTTGTATAGGTCCTTCACGTCTTTGGTCAAGTTCACTCCAAGGTATTTGAGTTTGTGTGGCACTATTGTGAATGGGATTGCCTTCTTGACATCCATCTCTTCCCTATCATTATTGGTGTATAAAAAGGCCATTGATTTTTGTGTGTTAATTTTGTAGCCTGCCACCTTGCTCTATGAGTCTATTGTTTCTAGAAGCTTTATGATAGAGTCTTTAGGGTTTTCTAAGTAGAGTATCATGTCGTCTGCAAACAATGAGAGCTTGACTTCTTCCTTTCCTATCTGTATTCCCTTGATATCTTTTTCTTGCCTGATCGCTATAGCAAGAAATTCCAGTACTATGTTGAAGAGGAGTGGTGAGAGCGAACAGCCTTGTCTTGTACCAGAATTTAGTGGAAAGGCTTTTAATTTTTCTCCATTGAGGATAATATTTGCCATTGGCTTGTGGTAGATGGCTTCAACTAGATTGAGAAAGGTTCCTTTCATTCCAATCTTACTGAGAGATTTGATCAAGAATGGGTGTTGGAACTTATCAAATGCTTTCTCTGCATCTATTGATATGATCATGTGATTTTTATTTTTTTGTTGTTGTTGATGTTGTGTATGATGTTGATAGATTTATGGATTTTAAACCATCCTTGCATTCCTGGGATGAAACCTACTTGGTCGTAGTGTATGATCTTCTTGATGATGCATTGGATCCTATTTGCCAGGATTTTGTTGAAAATATTTGCATCTGCGTTCATCAGGGATATTGGTCTGTAATTTTCTTTTTTGGCAGCATCTCTGTCTGATTTTGGTATCAAGGTGATGCTGGCTACATAAAGGCTGTTTGGGAGTGTTCCCGTTTTTTTTTTTTTTTTTTTTCATTTTCATGGAAGAGCCTGGCTAGAATTGGTAGTAGCTCCTCTTGAAAGATTTGAAAGAATTCATTAGGAAATCCATCTGGGCCTGGGATTTTTTTTTTTGGGGGGGGGGCAGATGTTTGATTACAGTTTCAATTTCCTCAATAGAGATGGGGGTGTTTAGATATGCTACAACCTCCTTACTTAACTGTGGAAGGTTATAAGTGTACAAGAATTTTTCCATTTCTTTTAGTTCTCATGTTTAGTAGCATAAAGTTTCTCAAAGTAGTCTCTGATTACCCATTGGATCTCTGCGATATCTGTCATGATCTCCCCCTTTTCATTTCTAATAAGGGTTATCAGGCTTCTCTCTCTCTTTCTTTGTGAGTTTTGCCCATGGTCTATCAATCTTGTTTATTTTTTCAAAGAATTAACTTCTACTTTCGTTGATCTTTCGGAGCTATCGTCTTCATTCTCTGTTCATGGTGTTTGCCTGCTATGTTTCCCATTGTCGCGCTTGTAGTGTGGTTTTTCCTATGTGTTGTGGTTGGGTACATTGATAAAAAAAAAGAGCACGTGGCTGCAAAGCGAAGCAGAGCAGCCATGCTCTTCTGTTGCCTCTAGTTGACAGTTTTTTTGGGTTGCGCTCCCTAGGCCTCTGAGGTGACCTTCAGGTATTTAAGAAACACAGACAGGCACAGGAGAGATTTCCCTTGAAGTCCTCAGAGTGATCAAAGGCACAGCAGGGCGGAGCCTCCGCAGGCCAGAGAGCTCAGCTTATTGGTTGGCGACCCCCACAGCCAGACTTTACTCATTCACTCGTTGGGCAGCTTCAGAAGGTAGTTTTTTGGAGGTGCGCTCCCTAGGTCTCTATGTACCTGTCTTGATTTACTTCACTCATCATGACAATCTCCAGTCACTTCTATCCATATGATTGAAATGGATACACTTGAGATAGCTAAGTAATAAAAATAGATGGAGTCAATACATTTATACTAAATATAAAACATACCTTGTAATTTGCAATTTTTGTGTCTTGAAATCAACTACTAAACTGGATTGCACTTGAGAAGTAAATGTTAAAAATATTAAAAGAACTTGCATAAAAAGAGAAAGAGAAGCATAAAGTGACCTAATTTTTTAAGAACTATCCAATATGCTTATGTTATTTATGCATCATCATCAGTTGTTATGGGAAAGCATCTAATACGTTTGACAAAAATATGACTCTTTATGCATTCAAGGGACACAGCAGGGAAAGGCAGTCTAGTGAATAGCAAGGTCTCTGACACACATTCCTCCTTGAATGTATACAAATTTTTTAATCCAGATGTAAAGGGTGGCTTCCTAGGAATGGGAAAACAATCACCTGCAGTGTGTGAAATGCTGAAGAGACTTCATTGTCAACCAGAAGACTTAACTATTGGCTGCATAAAACAGAAAACTGTGGGCTGTCAAATTCTTTCTTTCTTTTTTTTCTTTACTTAAGCACCATGATTACAAGTTGGGTTTTAGTCATAAACAGAACACCCCTCTTCACCAGTACAACATTCCCACCATCAATGTCCCCCTTCCTTTTTTTCCCCACTAAAGTTCAGTATTATAGTTCTCAATTTCTCTTTGGCTATTTTTCGGCAAATGAAGAATGGTAAGTATGAATATTACTCCTGAAAGTGTTTCTGACAAATGGAATGTTCTTTTTTTAGTGCCTATGTATGTTATCCCCATATTAACGAATATCTTAGGATCTCAAAGCATCCCATGAACTGGAAAACCATGCTCATGGTATGTATGACCCCATTTTATTGGACAAGAAGTTCTTATAAGTGTCATTTGACATGGAACAAAAAATAAAAGCTTAATTGAATTCCTTAGTTTTTAAATACCCCTTTATTCCCTGAAGTAACAACTATTATTGTATTAGAGACTATTATATTAATTGTTTAATATTTAAAACACTTTATTTTGGGCCCGGAGAGATAGCACAGTGGCGTTTGCCTTGCAAGCAGCCGATCCAGGACCAAAGGTAGTTGGTTTGAATCTCAGTGTCCCATATGGTCCCCAGTGCCTGCCAGGAGCTATTTCTGAGCAGACAGCCAGAATTAACCCCTTAACACTGCCGGATGTGGCCCAAAAACTCAAAAACAAAAAACAAAAAACAAACAAACAAAAACCCACTTTATTTTATATTTTCTAAAATAAAGGAGACTCCTGTATTCTACTTTCTATTACCCTAAGAAAAGTACCAAGCAGTAGAATATATGTAAATGTGTTGAAGGCAGGAACATTCTGGCAATGTATTTGTGAGTCTTCAGTTTCCCCAAGAACAGGAGAGTGGCTAAATGCCTGGAATCCTAAGACAGCAAAATCAAGTATGATTTCTTGCATAATTTTGTGCAGCTGCTTGATTTTATTTTTATTTTTTGGTAGTTTAGCCAACACCTGGTGGCACTCAAGGGCTACTTCTGGCCTAGTGCTGGCAGACTTGGGGGACCATGTGAGATGCCTGGGGTCTAATCCAGGTTGGCCAAATACAAGGCAAATGTCCTGCCTGTTTTTTGCTCTGGCTCCATATGCAGCTGCTCAATTCTATTTCCTGGTCTACAATTTCCTTGTTTGTGAAATAGGTATAAAACTTTGAAGCACAAAGTGTCAGGTGATTAAATATCTCCAGAAAGCTTACTGGAAAACCACCAATATCATTGTCATTGTTGACAATAAATAAGTGGTTGTTATCTGTAGTACTTGAGGTAACAATCAAGTAGTTGCTTAAGAATATATTATATGCTTCTTTGGGACTGGAAAGATAGTACAGCAGGTAAGGCTTTTGCCTTATATGAGTCTGACCCAGGTTCTATCTCTGGCATGCCACATGATCCCTCAAGAACTGCCAGGACTTATTTTTGAGTGAAGAATTGGGAATAATTCTGAAATATAACTGGGTGTGGCCCAAAAACAAAGAAAAAATGATATTATATTCCTTCTTTCAGGAGACAATGTCCATTTCTTTTCAGAAAAGTGCTGGGAGGAGTATAGCAAAATGTAAATTTTTGGTTTAATGTCAAGTTATGTACCGAGTTTCTTTCATTTTAGAGAAAGATCCTTGAAGCAAAATATCCTTTCAGATAATAACAATAGCATGAACAGATGTTAGCACGGTTTGGGCTTTTAGATGAATGAGGTCAATACATCAAAGAGTGTACAGCAACGCTTTCAGATGATTCATGGCTTATAAAACCCAACCCAAAGGAAGGTGATAAATGACAGAACTTAAAATAGAATGATATCATGAAATTTCAGAGAGTGATCCAGAGAGGTAAGAATTGTCATTATGCCTTATGATTGCATAAAAGGTTCTGTTTCAAAATTTTAAATGATTCTCATCTTTACAACATACTACATGACTTCTGTTTAGTGATTTTTAAACTCAAGATATAATGGAAATTCTCTGAGTAGCTTAAGAGAGGTCAGAATTGATAAGCAAAAGTCATTTTAAAATAGGTGCCAGAAATATTTTTTTGTTTTGTATATTCAGAATGCTATATAGGGTTATCCTTGCACTTTAGTAAGTTTCCAAAATCAAAAAAATATTTCAGAGGTCAGAGTGATGACAGTAGAGTTTTTTTTTTTTTTTTTTTTTTTTTTTTTTTTTTTTTTGCACGTGGCCACCTAAGTTTGATCCCTGGCAACCAATATGGTCTGAGTGTGGACAAAAACAAAAACAAAAACAGAAACAAAAAAAACAAAAATGTACTGTAGAATCCTAAATTTTGATGCAAATGAGCATTTTTCTGGTCACTCTTCTCCAAGTGATGTCTCATCATCTTTTGTCCTCATCAACTCATTTGAACTCAATACTTCCTGAGAAGGGAAAGATTTAAGCTTGAATAAGAAATGATAATTCATTAAATCTGGAAGGGACTTGGGCTCTTCCTGAATAATTGACCGCTTGTTGATATCATTGGCCTTCCTAACATCCAGGTTGTGAGTAAGTGTTCTTGTCTATAAAATGTGATATCAAGAAGCTCAGGGATATAAGAAAGGAACTCACTATGTAGAGACCCCCAAGGTTATTTCAAACAGTTTTACATTCTGTCCCACTCGTTTATTGATTTATCTAGTGAAGCTACTTTTGCAGTATTGAAACTCTTTTTTATTGGTCTCTTCTACTATTTTCTTGTGCAAAGCTATAAAAATGAAACTTGTTATGTCATCTCATGTCATGTGGTGATTACAGCAGTGTAGTCAGTAGGTTGCTGTCATAATTTTGGTTGTGGCTCTGGCTTTATATGTTTCTGATTTACAAACATTGTTTTTTAAGTTTTTCTAGCAATTTTATGTGGCACACAATATACGTTTTTTGTTTGTTTGTTTTTCGACCACACCTGGTGATGCTCAGGGGTTACTCCTGGCTATGTGTTCAGAAATTGCTCCTGGTTGCGGGGGAACATGTGGGACACTGGGGCATCAAACTGCAGTCAGTCCTAGGCTAGCTCATGAAAGACAGATGCTTTACCACTTGTGCCATGGTTCTGGCCTCTACTTTTAAAAATTCCGTTTAGAAAAATATAATTTAAAATTGGTTTCTATTGCTTGCATAAGAACTTTACTAGCCTAACCATATTATAGGGGGGATGGTACCCATCATTTTCAGGGTGTACTCAGAACTGCCATCTCTGTGATGCTTTATACAGACCATGTTGTTCTGACAAGCTTGCAAACTCTGGGTTTTGCAACATGTGACTTGATCAAGGGGATCTCTTTACTTCATGAGTGTATAGGATTTTCATTGCCATCTGGTGGTGGTGTCTCCATCTATTTTTCAGAGCACCCATGAAACTAAATGTTGAAAGTTAGGTTCCCTAGGAAGAAGGTTCTGAGTTGGAAATTAGCATATCAAAGTTTACTTTGGGATGAAATTTATTTCATGAGCTCCTCAAAACCTTTAGTGCCCACCATTTTTGGAAAAGAAGAATTATTATTTCTGGATAAAATACAGTTTGCAGCTTTAGATCTCTCTTTGATTTGATTTAATTTGATGTCTTCTTATCCCCAACTATACTAAATTCAAAGTAGTTTCTATGATTTATCCATGGCCCTAGAGCAGAAAATTGGCATTTGAGAAGAAAGAGGAACAAAAGACTGGAGGTATGTGGATAGAAAGGAAAAAAGGAAGGGAAGAGAAAGGAAAAGAACAGCAGGAAATTAAAAGGAAAGAAGAGAAGCTTAACTGGGAAGAATAGAGTTAACTACAAAAGCAAGTAGGATATTTACTTTGTTCAGGTAGTTAGTTGAATGCCAAGAAAGTTATAGAGAGAAAAGGAAGAAGGTTTGATGCTGGGAACCTGTCTGTAAAGTGGAAGATGGACTGTTTTAGTTGAGGGGAAGCGATACACAAGAGGTTTGGAAACACTCCCAATTTTAATATGTGACTGCTTTCATGGCTGGATAAACCCATTCTCCTTAGAGTCATGCCACATGGGAAGAGAGGAATCTAATACCTAGGTATAATGTGAGTTTTGTTAGTCTTTTCATTACAGAACAGGAACAGAAATTAAAAATTCTCTTGAGAATTCTCTTGAGATCATTTTCTCCTTAACCAAATGTGGATTAGAAACTAATATTTTCTTTTTATACATGCACATGAGTGATAACCATAGAAAAGCTTGGGAAGAAGAGTTAAATTCGTTTTTGCTTTTGATCTCTGTGAAATCCTGATAGAAAGCCAGAGAGCAGGGCAATTACTGTCACCTTCGAATGAAAGAATTGCAATTATAGATATATCATATTGCTATTTCTTTAATGTTGAAAGCAAATAATGAAATGTTTAAATCCCATTTGTAGACAGTTATCCATCTTTATTGAGTATCATATTCTTTCCTTCCTTCATCCTAATAGTTTGTTTCTCCTGAGTTGCCTTTTTCCCCCTTTATTTTCTTATTCTGAATATTTCCAGGCCTCATCCCAACTTCCATTTTGTATATGATTGCCTGTGACTGAATTGAGATATAAAGTATTTTAAACAGTAAAGGTAATTTTCTGGTACACTAACGTTGATACTCATTTCTTCAAATTTTTCCTCCTAGTAAGTAATAAAAGACCTTCTGGCGCCACCAAGTGACAACTATAGAAATTGCATGGAAAGAGAAATAAAACGAATTTTGACTTCTGGTTCATGCTGGTAGAAAACTAGTTAACAAGATATTTTATGATCTTCTCTGGAGCCTTATTGTCTCAGAGAAGAGAGCAGAAGAATAACTTTTCTGGAAAACTACGATTTTATGCTTTAGCTATTTCTTTGATGTGATGTATTCTTATCCCCAGATATACTAAATCCAAGGTAGTTTTCACGATTAACCCAAAGTCTTAATGGAGAAAATAAGTATCTTAAAATAATTTCTCAGCTCTTTCCCCAACCTTTGACAACTTTTGATATCAAAAGTCACTGGTACAGAAATGTATGAAAAGAAATTATGTACTTTGAGCATAAAGTCAGCCCAGTAATCCTTCATTAAAATTGTTACCACTGAGGTGTCCTATATTGCTTCATCAAAATTTTATAAATTAAGAGATTTTTTTAATTTAATTTGAGGAGATGGTGGTACTGAGGGCTTACTCTGATTCTGTGCTTAGAAATCACTCATAGTGAGGCTTTTGGGATCTCTGGGATGCCAAGGATTAAACCCAGGTCAGGTCCACATATGTCAAATACTCTGCCTATTATTCTCTCTTCAGCCCAAAAATTTTGAAAAATTTAAAATAAACTAAAATCTATCTTAACTTCAAAAGTGTCTTCTAAAATTAAACTAGAAACTTTTTTAATCTGCATATGTGTATGTTTTGAAGTATCTAATTTTATATCAGAAGATAAGCTCACAGTAAAAATCATTAGCATTTTGGAATCAGAGCATTTTCTGTTGAAATACTAATGAAACAACTTAAATTTATGTGCAGGCTTTGGTCAGAACATCAGCCTCCTCAAGCTTGGTAAACTACGGATTTATTTATCTAAGACCTTGACATTTTAACAATACATAGACTATGGAGCAAAGGATTTAATGATCAGACATTTTGTGCTAAAAATTGGGAGCCATTTATATTTCTATCATTGTTATAC
Organism: Suncus etruscus; assembly: GCF_024139225.1. Lineage (NCBI taxonomy): Eukaryota > Metazoa > Chordata > Mammalia > Eulipotyphla > Soricidae > Suncus > Suncus etruscus. The sequence continues at coordinate 111,647,309 of NC_064854.1, read as the reverse complement.
TAAAATAGTTTCCATCTTAAACTACAAATATACTCTGGGGGACTTGTCTGGAAGGTTTTTATAAAGTTCTCAGAAGGAGTGTTGCTCTTCTGTGTACTGGTATTCTAGGTCAAATAAAAGATCAAATGAGGGTATATTTTCCCCTCAGCACAATCATGTAACCAGGGAACTAATTAGCTTCTATTCTCGATCCCATGGGTCACCTTCTATGATGTGCACAGTTGCATATTTTCCACTGGGGGGGGGGGATTTAGACACTGTTAATAGGAAAAAATGGCACGGAAGTCTTCCAATCTTAAAAAAATATTAATTGTCCCCCAGCAGAAAAACAGCCTAATTCCTCTACAAATCTCCTTAAGAAAATAATAGCTGCCTTGCTTCCCAGGTAGACCAGTCCTGTCTGATAGCTCCGAATCATTCTCAGAAAGATGCATGCAGCCAAACACCATCCTTTACACACGTTTATGGACAAGGCCAAGCTCTATGACTTAACTTTGTTAAACTTCCAAGTTGCCGAAGTTGTTTTAGATCTATAAAATCTGGACTATACGGCTACATGTGGCTCTGTGACACCACAATATCTTATATTATGCTTATACTATAGTATAGTATCTTATGATATCATACATATGTAATTATGTACTATCTATCTTTTTATCTAAATTTTCCCATACATATATACACTATATATGCTTGTGATGCTGCTCGTCTGACACTATATATTTTTGTAAATGTCCATATATAAAAGAAATCTGATGGGAAAATTGCATAGTAATCTACCAAACTCAGGGAGCTTAGACAGTAACATAGAAGTCTCTACTAGCACCAACCACAGCTCAGTAAATCTTTAAATACTGACTTTAGTAACACCATGGAGTGATATAGCAATCATTTACAATGGGCCTTTGTTGATCTAAGTTTTGATGTTTTCATTTGCCTTTGGATTGTAATAAGCAATAGGAATTAAATTTGTTTGTGCCTGCATGGAGATAGACTATGGGTGGGAGATTTAGAGACACTGGTGAAGGGAAGGTCATACTGTTGGTGAGGTTGGTGTTTGAATATTTAATACCTAAAATGACTGTTTAATAAACAAATTTGTAAATAATGGTATTATAATAAAGATTAGGAAAAAAGGTCCATTTTTTTTGTTTGTTTAGCTTGTTATAGTTTGGGTCTGATGGTGGGAATGGTCTAATTCACTGTCACTATATGCTGGAAATGCAACTGTGAAAGATTTGTAATTCACAATGGTCTCAATAAAACTAAAATAATAGAAAAACAGTAATTAATAAAAGCATATTCAATATCTAAAATTATTAATTGTATATATTATTGTATATTATATACTATTGTATATAAAATGCTGTATCTTATATATGATTGTAAATATATTGTAATTAATATTGTAATTGTGTATATTTTGTGCTTTTGCAATCTAGTCACATGTTTGTTTATTTCATATATTAATTCTTACTGTTTATGTATTAACTTAAAGGACTTCTTTAGTCCATTATCTCTGGAAGAGTTGTACTGATCTGAACCTCATTTTGCAATCAAATATACACTAGAACAATCAGAGGTGTGAAAAGGCTTACCCAGGACCATATAGCTATCCCATTTCAGAACAAGAAAATAGTTTCAGATCTCAGGAGCAATTATAATATACTGATTCTTCTATACTAAGTCTCTAAAACTCTGATACTTCCTATTTTATAGTTTCTAAATTTTTTTTATCATTTTAATAGTAGAAGCTTAACACTTTTGTTTAGATCAAATTTGAATCTGCTTACTTCTTATCAGTTTCTTTTGTCCAAAGAAGTACTATGCAAATAATCACTAGTCATTTTTTTTTAGTAAATATAGGTGTTATTTGGAGTTTCTCAGGAAGGATAGGGAGAAGATAAGCAAAATAGAGAGAGAGAGAGAGAGAGAGAGAGAGAGAGAGAGAGAGAGAGAGAGAGAGAGAGAGAGAGAGAGAGAACATGCCCAAGAAAGCATCAGTGCATACCCCAGCATGAAAGTAAGAAAGAGGGAAGATGGGACAATATGTACTTGTAAGCAACTTATGCATGGGTCAGCAACACACATGTGCCTTTTTATTCTTAAATTGCTACTCTCAAATACTAGATTTTCCTGCTAGTACTTATGAAACCGTTAACTTTTAAAAATAAAATGTACTCATGTACATTTCATTACAATGTTTTACAATGTTTTCTCTTATACCACTGAGTATGCGCATACTAGAATGTCTATATATTGCCTCTAGCAATTGGGGTAGTAATTTAAATGTCTCTATTTCCTCCCAGCATTTTTTCATATTCCTCTTGCAGTTTTTGGTAATTATTCATGATAATCTTGTAATAACAGAACTTTAAACTAATGTGACTTGAGACACATGTCCCATAATTTTAAGTCAATGTATTTATAGACAACTATAGTTATATAGATATAAATATATACAGGCATATAAAGCATGGATATAAAATTATCTGATGAGAGTACATGTAACATGTCTAGATTTTGGTTATTTTAATATAAATATGTAGAAAATAAAATTGTGAGACTTTTTTTAATTTTCAAAATGCCTGCTATTTTAATAACAATTTAAACAAGTTTTGTTCAAAACTCAGAATTTTTGTATCCCACTCTTTATTGGAGATTTAAATTACCTTTCGTTTTCACATACAAATTCACTGAGATAATTTGATCATAGAATTTGTACGAGAGCAATTGTATTTACTTAATACAATAATTTATTATTCTCATCAAAATAAATACAAAAATATGAGCATTAGAATAAAGGGTAAAAGGTTAAACATACTTTTTACTCAAGACCAACTAAACCATTCTTAAAAGAATGGAGCTTAGGAGTAACCCCTGAATTTTTCTGAATATACAACAAGAGATATTAAAAGAAATTAAATTTGGGGCCAGAGAGGTGGTGCAGGGGTAGTGCATTTGCCTTACAAGTGGCTGACCTAGTGGCTGACCATGGTTCTATCCCCCAGCGTCCCATATGGTCCCAGAGCCTGGAGCGATTTCTGAGTGTATGGCCAGAAATAATCCCTGAGCGTCACAAGGTGTGGCCCAAAATCTACTGTTAGGGTAATAACTACGCTAACAACTAGTATGAAAATGTTAAAGAATGAGAGAAGTAGAATGCCTGTCGCGATACAGAGGAGGGGCTTTGGTGATGGAAATTCACCACCAATGTGATTATGGTGCTTAAATAAAGATTTATATTTTTATTCTTTTTTTGTCTTCTGGTCACACTTGGCAGTGCTCAGGGGGTTACTTCTGGCTCTATGCTCAGAAATCGCTCCTGGCAGGCTCGGGGACCATATGGGATACCGGGATTTGAACCACCATCCCTTTGCATGCAAGGCAAACACCCTATCTCCATGTTATCTCTCTGGCCCCAATATTTATATTTTTTAAAAAAGAAAAAAAAATTTGGTTGTTAAAGTTTGGGTCTCATGATTTCATGGTTGTTGACTCTAGCTTGGATATTCAGATATTCAGTTCTGTTCTTTTTAATAGCACCAAATGCACCTGCAATCTCTTGACTCCTGCCCACCATCCTGCCATATTTATGTTTCTCCTCCTCCACTCAACTTTTTTCCCCCTCTCTATACTCTGGGGCCTACAGTCTTTTAAACAACCCCCATTTAAAACATTGCATTTCTTCATGCAGTTATTCTAAATGCCACATATAAATGACATCATTCAGTTTTTAACATAATATTCTCCAGTTTCATTCATGTTGCAACAAATTGCATTATTGCAGCATTTCTTTTTCTTTTTCTTTTTTTTTTCCTTTGGTTTTTGGGCCACACCCATCAGTGTTAAGGGTTACTCTTGGCTATCTGCTCAGGCGCGGGGGACCACATGGGACGCTGGGATTCGAACCAACAACCTTCGGTCCTGGATCGGTTGCTTGCAAGGCAAACACTGCTGTGCTATCTCTCCGGTCCCTGTTGCATCATTTCTTAAAGCTATGTAGTGCTATATTGTGTCTATGTGCCACATCTTCATGATCCACTCTTCTGTTACTGGACATCTGGATTGATTTCAACTCTTAGCTATTGTACTGTGTGCTGTGATAAATCGTGGTGTGCATACATTCTTATGGATCAGATATTTTTTCTCCTGGGGATATTTTTAGATAATCTTTACATATAAACCTATTAATTTATATTTAGGTTCTTTATTGGATTGGTTTATGCATTTAACCCCCTCCCCAGTAAAACACTTTTAACTACTCTGATTACTAATAACTAAATAGTAATGCTTAATGTTAGGAAGAACAATTCCCCCCCTTAATTGAATTTTTGTTTTAGCATTTTTAGAATCTATGCTTTTCTATATATATTTCATAATAAGTCTATGTCTACAAACATAAAATTCCTGTTAGTATTGATTCTGTTATATTTAGTAATAGTTATATTTCAGTTTTTTGGCCACACCAAGCAGTGGTAAGAGGTGACTTTTGGCTCAGTACTCAGAAATTACTCCTTGCAGGCTCAGGTGACCATATAGGATGCCCGGGATCAAACCCTAATCTGTTGTGTGCAAGGCAAGCGCCTTACCCCCTATACTATCACTCTGGCCTCTGCTTGTAAGCATTTTAATGAAAATCATATTAAGCCTATACATTTCTTTGGGAAAACTTCTTTAATGCAATATGACATCTTTAATATATTCAGTTTTCTTATCCCTGAGTATGGCATGTGTCTTTTTTTTTAATTAAAAACTTCGATTTATTTCACTAGAATTTTATTATTTTGGCATATATATATGTTATTTAAGTGTATATATAACTAAGTATTTCATATATTTAAATATGTTATTTGCAGTAATTATAATAGTGCTACATTTCTTACTTGAAGATGCCTTAAACTTCAATGTCATAATAGTTTTTACCTATATGTTCTTCTATGTGGCTTATGATTATAGTTCTGATAATATGGTCTTTAATCTATTTTGATTTGAACTTTGTACATGGCTTTAAAGATTGGAGTTCTTCTTTTTGCATATAGTTAACCAATTTTCCCAACAGCACTACTTGAAGAGGATTTCCTTAATTTACTTCATATTTCTTGTCCTTTTATCAAAGATTAATTAATCATATACCTGAAGGTCAGTTTCATAATTTTATTCCATTTATGTGAGGGTCCTCTTTATACCTGTACCAGTGCTTTATAATATAGTTTGATTTGGGGAAAGTGATGCCTCCGAACTTTCCCAAGGATTGCTTTATATATATTTGGAGATTTATTTCTCTATGTGAATTTCAGGAGTGTTTGATCTATTTCTTTAAAATATCATAGGTTTTCTTATGAATATTGCATTAAATCTGTATAGATCGTTGGAAACTATTGCCATTTTAATGATAGTAAATCTGTGATCGTAGTATTTATTTACACCTTATGTACTATTTTATTTCTTTTTTATTTTATTATTATTATATTTTAATTTTTATTTTGATCATATTGGCTATTTATTTCTTGAAGCAGTATTTTCTGTATAGCTCTTTCACATCTTTGGATATGTTGATTCCAATGTACTTGACTTTCTAATACACAAAATTTTGATACCTCCCTTTTCTCTTTCATTAGTTGTATATAGAAAGGCCATGGATATTAGTGACAAGCCTCATGTTGCTTTGCCCCGATCTTTCTCCCCAATCTCTTTCCAGGCTGGGACCCCTCTCTATCCACGAATAACCTGTCCTGCAGGCCAGGACAAGTGGTGCCCCAATGTGGATGTAGAGTACAGACCCTTAGTCGGACAGAATCGGATGAACCTCGAGGGCCTGATCGTAAGACACCAGTCAAACTCCATCAGGGCGGTGTGTATAGGTAGGAAAATCTGCGCAAAACCCCAACAGGGTGGAGCGGACTAATTTGTGCACGTTTACATTTCCATCCCATCAGAATGGGTCAACATTTGTCTAAAGAGGCTGCCTTTGTCAAGAAACTGAAGGCATCTCTCAGGGAAAGAAGTGTTAGGGTTTAGAGAAAGAAATTTTTTTCTTTTTTTTTTTTTTTTTTTTGGTTTTTTTTTTTTTTTGGCCACACCCGGCAGTGCTCAGGGGTTACTCCTGGCTATCTGCTCAGAAATAGCTCCTGGCAGGCATGGGGGACCATATGGGACACCGGGATTCGAACCAACCACCTTAGGTTCTGGATCGGCTGCTTGCAAGGCAAACACCGCTGTGCTATCTCTCCGGGCCCAATTTTTTTTCTTTTTACAAGTGCCCATACTTTATCATAACTGGCCCAGAAATTTATCCTTCAAAATGGCAAAAAGTGGGCCTAGAAATATCATTCTAATGGAGGCAGGCCAGAATGATGTTACAAATACCATCTTTAGTGACCCCAAGAAACAACAACTTCTTTCTGTAGCTGAATTCTGCTCACACCTTTTGTCTCATACTGCCTCTTGACCCGCCTCCAGGACAAGCTCTGAGACCTCCCTCCACCCCCTTCCCAAATGTGATTGTTCCTGTCATACTAGTCCTTCGCCTTCTATTGCAGATGATCTCCCCCCCCCCCGAAACATCTTTACCCCACTCTGTCTTTTCCCGCTGTGGAGCCCCTTGATCCAAGGGATACCCAAACCTTGGAGAATAAGACTGCCCATTATCATGGCCGTGACCAGCCGCTTCAGGCGGCTGCACCATTACAGCCTCCTCCATCTCCCCCATTCAGGATTTTTGTGCCCTGACCTTTATTGATCCACCCCCTCTTAAGGCTATAGAAAAGGAATTACTTGGCCAAATTGAAGATCTTAAATAAATTTTGAGACTTCAAGAATAGGTTGCTTCCCTTAATTCACAAGTTTCTGCCCATTAGGCTTTCCCCTGCCCTCCTGAATCTAAAGTTGTCTGTCCTATGCCCACCTGATCCCAAGGGCCAGGCCCCCCTCTTTAGAATCCATTAGAGGCCCGACCTCGCAGATCCAGGGTCACATTACCAGAGGGAGAGGCTGAAGAGGGTGAGGCCTAGTGCCCTGAGGCAAAAACCGCTGTGCCTGCAGATAATCGCAAGTGCCCAGTAGAGCTGGAGAATTACAGAATATCAGCAGCTAAGCCATAAAACCTTGCAAGATCTGCACATTGCTGTTAAAACTGATGGGCCTAAAGCAGCCTTTACTCAGTGCATTCTCGATGCTCTTTTAGCTGGGGGGCTGTTGCTCCCATGTGAATGGATTAAAGTTACCCGTGCTGTCCTCACCACAGCTCAATTTCTTGCTTGGCAGGCTGACTTCCTGGAGCATTGCCAAAGCATCGCTACCAAAAACCCAGGGCCTCAGGGCACCCCCTGGACTTATGAACAGATAAGGGGACAAGGTCACTTCTCTTCTAAGAATATGCAGAAGCGTGTGCCCATGGGGATGTTAGCTCAAACCACCACTGTAGCCCTGGGGGCTGGAGGGCAATCCCTTTTAAAGGGTTGGCTGTAACCCCCATAATCCAAATTGTGAAAAGTGCTCAAGAGGATTATAGTGAGTTTATTAATCACCTGCTGAAAGCAGCTGAAAGAGCCTTGAAGGAAGAGGCTATTGATAATAAGGATAAGATCTTAAATGAAATGATCTGAATGTGTAGTGAGGCTGATCCCTTTGCCCATAAGGTTTCTCAGCCGGTTCACTTGGCCACCAGGCCTGCCTTTAATCAAGCAGCCAATAAAGAAAGTTTTAAGTGTGAAAAACTGGGACATTTTGCTCGCCTATGCCTGGGGGAAAGGAACCGCCCTCTAACTTTGCAGACTGCTAGGCTCCTGGTGCCAGCCTCAGTCTACCCCCTCTGCAGGCACAGCCGACATTGCGTCAATACTTGCTGTTCTAAAATGGATGCGGCTGGAAATTCTCTGCCTTCCCTTCAGGGAAATGGGCAAAGGGGCCAGCCCTGGGCCCCTCTTTCAGCCTCCTTCCTGCTGGCCTCGTGGAACAGCCAGCTCAGACCCTGCCACTCCCGCTTGATACCTCGACACCAGCCATACACCAACTCCATGTTTTCTCAAAATCAGGTTCCTCTGACATTTATTGGGTTAGAAAAAAAAACAGCAACTCGGTTTATGTGGAATTTATTTATTTATTTAATTTTATAGACAATCAGTGGATTCAAAAACTGTATTTCATGGTGTATGTTACTTCACATCTAAATCAGCTTAATAATAAACTACAGGGGAAAGGAAACACAATTTTTTCGATGTTAGAAGAGGAAGTTATTTCGTTTGAAAACAAATTATCTGTTTTTGCTCAAGATTTTGACAGAGAAACTTTGATTCACCTTTCAAGCCTGTTGAAACATCGACAAGAAAATAATTCTAATATTGATATTACCTATTTTAAAACAGCATTGTTAAATATGAGGGAAGCTTATGTCAAGAAGTTTTAGAATTTCAGAAACAGCAAAGCAACATTGGCCTTTGTTAAAAAAACCTCTGAATGCCACTGTAATGGAATTAAATTTTTCTCCCTTTAATATCGACATTGGCAACTTTGAAATGCAATTTCTGGATTTAAAAAACAAAGAACTGTGGAGCTTGAAATTTGAACATCTTTGTGCTAATTTAGAAAGATTGGAGAAACACAAATGTGAAACAGCACAAGTGGTCTGCTTTGAAACACCTGGAGAAGGAACATATGTTGATATTTTTATTTAAATGACAGACATTTATTAGAATATATAACGGCAAATCTTACACAGTGATATTTAAGGTACACAGTGACAATAAATGAGGGCCTTTCCACCAGCAGAGTTGTCCTCCCTTCATCCCTGTTACCAAGCATATATCCCTTATCCCCGTCCTTTATCCCTCAGAATGCTAGTATAACTAAAAGCATATATGTTAACACTAATGTAAACCTTTTATTTTTTGCAGTTCCAGATATTTTTACTAGTGATTTCCTAAATGTTTGGAGTCCAAGGAGCACTGTAAAAACAATGTTAGTGTGGCAATTATAGAGTAGGGAGGGGGGAAAGCCTGGAGACCCCTAATAGAGTCCACCTGGAACCCACAGCAGGCCACCCGAGGTGGCACTCAGGCCAGGCCTAGAGTCCAGGGGGAAATAGGAAAATGGCTGGAAGCCTGCCAAGCCTCCCAGCACCTCCCCAAGCTAGAGAGAATGCCATCCAGCATGGGGTGTCCCCTAACCCCATACCTGGAAAGAGCTGGCCTCCAGAATCAAGGCACCAGAAGCCAGTTATGTGGAATTTATAATAAGAATTATTGTCAGACTGGCTTGTGAACTAAATTATGTGGCATGAGTGTGCCTTTTCTAAAAGCATTTATATAATTAAGCTTTGTGCATTGGGTGTGTAAAGTAATTATTAAAACATTGGAAATTAGAAAACCTCCTAAATTCAGGTCTGTAAGGGTTAAAAAAATTTTCTAGGGAGAAAGAGCAACAGGGAGATAAGAGCACTAAACTTTCTTTCTTTATGCCTCAGGAATTTTAGAGCAAGATAACTCTATCACTTGTAATAAGAGATCTAGTATAAAAAACTTTTGGTGTTTTAAAATTCAAATGAACACAAAAGTGTTAAAACTTGAATCTTTTATATTTATATTAGAAAATTATTTTGATCTTAAAACTATATGGAAATGTTGTGGTTAGCCTTTTTTAAAATAATATTGTTAATTAATATTATAAAAGTAATTAAATTTTATAAGCAGGTTGACAACAAGTATCAAATATAATTTTGGTCTTAAGCTCTAGGTGTGGAAATGCATTAAGAGTCTTTAATTATATTTTATAATGATCTAAACATTTTGTTAATTTGGTATATAATATTTTTTACAAATTATTCACTTGAAGTCTTTAAAGTAGGAACAGTTGTTTGTTCTTTAAAGTCAGTTTTTTCATACCTTTAATAGTCATAGTTTATGCTCTTGTGTTTAATCATTGAATTTTTAACACTATTGCAGCTGTCTTACTGTTCTACTATGAAACTAATTTAAAGAAAACCTGTTTATTTACAGCAGATGATATCATACTTCAGAGTGGAGACTCCTTCTACAGTGCTCTTTAACCATTTTACTTAAAATTTTTAAACTGCTTACTAACCATTTTACTTAATGTTTTAAACTTCACATTAGGATCGTCTTAAAAATGTTTTATGCTAAATGTCAACCTTAAAGCTTTTATTTTTAGCAAAGTTACAGTCCATCTACAATAAGTACTTCTAAAAGCTGAAAGAATTTTTTCTACAAATTTTTTTTTCTTACAAACATGCCGGCTAAATATTTAAAAGCGCTTGTCCAATTTTACTCGGGTCAATTTTTCTAACGTAAGTTTTGGATCAATCTTTTTGTCTGTTCATGTATGTGTTGTACTGAATGAAAGTGGCCATGAGTGTAAAATGTTGTGTTTAGTGTTGTTTTGTTTGTTTATTTGGTATCTCTACATTTCATGATAAAATACAATTTTCAAAGCCTTATCCATTTTTGAGATTCCAATTAATTTTTTCACAACTTGGTCAGTCTGGTCACTTAGCAGCTGACAGACTGTGACATCCTGCAACTAAGGATCATGTGTTAAAAATTATGTATTAAGCTGACTTTGTCCTTCTGAGAACATGGCAGAAGGTTTAGGGGATGGTAAACCCCAGATTTCTCAATGGCCATTGGGAATAAATTTTCCCTAGAGAATTTCTGGACTTTGCAATGACCCAGCTTTCCTGCCATGTGTTAGTTAAGGCCAGAAAAATATGGACATGTAGCTAGAGAGAGAAACATCAAGGTTTAAGAAAATAACTAAGAAGTTTAAGAAGAATCATTAAGGTTCAGTTTAAAAGTTTTTGAAAAATTGACGATTGTTAATTATAAAATTCGTTGAAGTCTAAAGTCTGACATAATTCAGTAAGCATTCCCCTGGTATTCGAAAATAATTTGTGTAATGTAAATTTCTAGTGTCTTCTGCCTGTAAACCAAGGCCAGAAGACTAAGTAAACTCCTATTTTTTATACGAAGAATTAAATTTATGAAAAATTTTATTGTAAAAAATCCCTCCCAAATAAAAGCTTTAAGGTTTGAGCACTTTGCACAATTTGGGTGATGGGGATTACAGCCAAACCTTTAAAGGGGATTGCCCTACAGGCCTCCAGGGCTGTGGAGGTGGTTTGGGCTAACACCCCCGTGGACACGCACTTCTGCTTATTCTCGGAAGAGAAACAACCTTGTCCACTCAGCTGTTCATAAGTTCAGGGGGTACCCTGAGGCCCTGGGTTTTTGGTAGCGATGCTTTGGCAATGCTCCAGGAAGTCGGCCTGCCAAGTAAGAAATTGAGCTCTGGTGAGGACAGCACAGTAAATTTAATCCATTCATATGGGAGCAGCAGCCCCCCCACTGAAACGACATCGAAAATTTACTGAGTAAAGGGTGCATTAGGCCAATAAGTTTTAAAAGCAATGTGCAGATCTCGCAAGGTTTTATGGCTTAGCTGCTGATATTCTGTAATTCTCCTGCTCACTGGGCACTCCAGCCGCATCGGTTTCTACCTTATGGCACTTGGCCTCACCCTCATCAGCCTCTCCCTCTGGTAATGCCACCCTGGGCCAGCCGGGTTCTTGAAGGCTCAAAATTCATTTAAGGTCTTCAATTTGGCCAACTAATTCTTTTTCTATAGCCTTAAGAGGGGGCGGATCAATGAAGGTTGGGGCACAAAAATCCTGAATAGGGGGAGATGGAGGAGGCTGTAATGGTGCAGCCGCTTGAAGCGTCTGGTCAGGGTCATGATAATGGGCAGTGTCATTATGCAAGGTTTGGGTATCCCTTGGATCAAGGGGCTCCTCAGGGGGAAAAAGACAGAGTGAGGTAAAGACTTTTAGGTGGGGGGAGATCATCTGCAATAGAAGGCGAAGGACTTGTCTGACAGGAATGATCACATTTGGGAAGGGAGTAGAGGGAGGTCTCAGAGCTTGACCTAGAGGTGGCTCGAGAGGCAGTATGAAACAAAGGGTACGAGCAGAATTCAGCTACAGAAAAAGGTTGTTGTTTCTTGGGGTCACTCTCAGACCCTTCAAAAATATCTCTAATCAAGCCCAATAGGTAAAAATGGTATTTGTAACATCATTCTGGCCTTCCTCCATTGGAATGATATTTCTTGGTCCACTTTTTGCCATTATGAAGGATGAATTTCTGGGTCAGTTATGATAAAGTATGGGCACTTGTTATGAACAAAAAGAGAAAATTTCCTTTCTCTAAACACTAACACTTCTTTCCCTGAGAGATGCCTTCAGTTTTTTTTTTTTTTTTTTTTTTTTTTTTTTTTTTTTTTTTTACAAAGGCAGTCTCTTTAGACAAATGTTGACCCATTCTGATGGGACGGAAATGTAAATGTGCACAAAGTAGTCCACGCCACCCTACTGGGGTTTTGTGCAGATTTTCTTACCTGTCCACACCACCCTGAAGGGGTTTGACTGGCGTCTTATGATCAGGCCCTCGAGGTTCATCCGGTTCTGTCTGACTGGGGGTCCGTACTCTATATCCACGTTGGGGCACCACTTGTCCTGCCTGCAGGACAGGTTATTTTCGTGGTATAGAGGGGTCCCAGCCTGAAAAGAGAATGGGGAGAAAGAAGGGGGGCAAGCAACACAAGGCTTGTCAAGGCTCCATTTATTGATAGGTACAGGCTTCTTTTACACAATTTTTACAGCAGGTGGAGAAAAAGCCTGCATTACAGAGGTCATCATACAGGTAATCTTTACATGCCATCTTTACATAAGGGACACAGCAACACCTCAGGGTTAGTGATGTTTCAAGGACATTACAAGCTTCCTGGAATGTATGCCTGATAGGAAACTGATATTTCTTACGGCTCTAGGGCTAGCCAATGCCTTAGGTTATGTACTCTTGCCACACAAGACTGGTATGTCCTGCTGAATTCCATAATGGTCTCTGACACTTTTAGTGTATTTGGTTGGTCTTTTTTCAACGAAACTGCATTTAAGTCATAGATAGATAGATAGATAGATTGATAGATTGATAGATAGAGATATTATATGACTCTATATAGATATCTATATCTATCTATCTATCTATCTATCTACCTATATCTATATATATAGAGAGAAAGGCTCTTTTTTCTTTCCTAATGAATGCTTGCAAAGCTATAAATTTTCCTCTTAATATGACTTCTGCTGTATTCCACAAATTTTGATAACTTTGAGTCTTCATTCTCATTGGTTTCCAGGAATCTTTTGATTTCCTCTCTAGCCCACTTGTTCAGTAGTGAGAATTTCAATTGTTAAAGTTATTTCTCCATGTCTGTTTGTAACTCACCCTATTTTCAGTGCATAATGCTCTGAGCAGATAGTAGACACATTGTCTATCCTATCTATAGTCTCAACAAGTAATCTATCTTGAACAATGGTCTATCTAACTGGAAAAGAATTTCTATTTAGCTTTTGGGAGATAAAAAAAACCTTATAAAAATCTACTAAGCTACTCTCTTCAATTTCTTCCTTTTAAACCTTGTTCAGTTTTAGATTGGTTAATCTATCATGAGGTAAAAGCAATAGTGAAGTACCCAAATACTACTGGGTTGCTTTTAATGACTTTCTTCAATTTTATTATAAATGTTCTAAGTATTTTGCTGGTCCCTGTTTGCATATATGTATATGAGTGTAATTCCTTGCTGATGTACATATCCCTTTATTATTAAGAAATGCCAATTTTTGTCTTTTATGATCATACTTTTAGCTTGAAGTTTATAACGTCTTATATTAGTATGGCCACTCCAGCTTTTTTTAAGGACTGCTTGAATTATTGTCTTCCAAACCTTTGCTTTGTCTATTCAAGTGTGTTTCTTGTAGGCAGAAAAATATTGAATTCAATTTTCTGATTCACTTTTACACTTTGTGTCTCTAAGTTGATGCATTTTGTCTATTGACATTGAAAGAGATGATTTTCATGGAAATCTGTGTCATCATTTTGTAGAAGTTTGGCATGTTGGGATATTTGTCTTGCTTTAAATTACCCCCTTCAGTTATTCTTTTAAAGTTAGTTTTGAATGGGTAAAGTTTCTTAGCTTTTGTTTATCAGTGAAGTTGTATATTCTTCCTTCAGACATAAATGAGAATCTAGTTGGGTGCGATAATATTGGTGAAATATTCATTACATTGAGTTTTTCACTATATTCTACAAATGCCTCCAGATCTGAAGGCTTACTTGTGATAAATCTGCTGTAAATCTTTTTTTTTTTCTTTTTTTTTTTTTTTTTTTGGTTTTTGGGCCACACCCGGCATTGCTCAGGGGTTACTCCTGGCTGTCTGCTCAGAAATAGCTCCTGGCAGGCACGGGGGACTATATGGGACACCGGGATTCAAACCAACCACCTTTGGTCCTGGATCGGCTGCTTGCAAGGCAAAAGCCACTGTGCTATCTCTCCGGGCTCAAATCTGCTGTAAATCTTAAGGATGCTCCTTTGTATATATTTTTGATCTTTTTTTATCTTGCTGTTTCAATATTCTTTCTCTATTTTGGTTTTCATCATTGTGACTAGTATTTGCCTTGGGATTATTTTATTTGGCTCTCATCTTAAGCATTAGAATGTGAATGCAAGTAATATTGAGCTCTGGGAACTTCTTAGAAATGATATAGTTGACTGTTGCTTCTTCATGGGAGGTGTTTCCTGGCTTTCTGGGACCCTAATAATTCTTAAAATGTTTCTGTTTAACTTATTCCAAAGTTCTATTGTGGTCTGTGGATAATTTTCCATGTTCATTTATTTTAAGACTCTTTTCTATCTTCTTCATTGTCTGAAGATATTATGCAGTTTCTTTGAGCTCACTAATTCTATCCTCAGCAGCTGTTACTCTTTAGATGAGGCTTTCCAGTGAGTTTCATTTTGCCTAGCAAGTTTTTCATTCTGTCATTTTTTTTGAGGTTTTCTCATTTCTATCTCATATTCTCTTGTCTTATTGGATGTTTATTCTATTGTTTGGCAAGTTTCCTTGAATATATTCAACATTTCCTCTCTAAAGTCCTCATTAGAGAGGCTATAAAGATGGCTGATTCTATTTGGGTATTCAGAACTATGATTTTCATGCACTGAGTGGTGGGGTTCTGTGTTGCTCTCCATTGTGATCTTTGCAATATATTGTTGCTGTTTATATGTTGCAGGGTGGCTCATTGGCTTAAAAAATGCACAAGCACAGAATGAAGCAGAGCCACCATGCTCTTCTCAGGATTACTGATTTGGGCTATAAATGGCTTTTCTGTGTCAAAGTAGACCTCACTGCCAGTCCATCTCTATTTATTGGCACTGTATGGTTGAATGAAGCCTAGATAGAGTGACTGGATGACCTTTCCCTTGTCCCGATGCTTCTGTTTCTTCTTGAGGTACATTAACCTGTGGTGAAAATGGCTCTTCTGAGTTAAAGCCAGTCAATTTGTTTGCCTCCTATTCTTAGGACTCTAGTCCAAGTTCTTAAAGATAAGCATGATTCCTGTTTATCTTGTAGATTGTTTCCTCTGAAGATGCTAAAACCCTAGAATTTTATAGATTGTAAAATTATAACAATTTTCAAGATCCATCTTTATTTACACAGGGAGGAGGAATGAGGTCTAGAGTGAGGGTAACACTAGTGTTATTTTATTTAAAGCTCCTCTTTACTTTTTGTTTGTTTAGGGAATATACCCAGCAGTCTACCTATACTTTGGGACAGAGATATACGCAATGGCTATCCCAATAAATGTGTTGCCTTGGGAAAAACTGGTGAGGAAGTGTTTATTCTGATGTTGGGTAACATATTAAACATTGTAAATATGAAACTCCATCAATAAGGGTACTGAAAATAATAAATGCTTCAAATACAGTTAAAATTACAGAAAATAAAGTTGTGGATAGGGGAATGGTAAATACAAAAGAAAAGGGACTTGGATTTCTATATTCATTCTAATAATAATTTTTAATAATCTAAGTGTGAAAATGACATGTTACTTCTACCTTACTCATCAGACACTTCCTATTCTCCAAAGAAAGTTTCCTATTAATCGATTATAAGAGAAATTTATACTTCAGGGAAGGATTGATTATTTTCTAATTGTGGTGTAAGTATAACTTGATCTCTTCTATTTGTAGTAATTTAATTTCCACTGCCAGTGATTGTTTGAAAGTGGAAATTAGACACTTGAGATATGAAAATATCACCCCAGATTTCTGGAAATTCTCCCTTGTTATTAAAAGGAGAGGCCCATTAGAGTAATTAGTTTTTACTTTATTCAGGGTAATTCTTTGCATGTGCTTGTCCCATTAAAGTGGGAAGTACTTCGGAATTGGTTTCCTACCCCTATCTATTCTCCATTCAGTGGAGTGGTCCTACACTTCCTAATAAAGACCTCAGGTCAGAGACACTTCTAGGTTTTGGTCCCACAGCTAGCCTATATGCCTGCTGGTACCTTTTGATTGCTTGCATATAGCTTATGGTGGAAGTTCCTGAACTTGTTTATATCCCTAATCTTGTGTAGATTATTTCCTGTATCTGCATTGCTTCCAGGTCTATATTCCCAAATCCTCCTGGGATTGGGGCTGAGGCTTCCACTACAGAGGCCTAAGGAAGAAATAAAGTCTATATTTTTCACTTTTACCTTTTGATAGATATTAAGATTGATATTCCTGAAGCTGATGTAGTATTTTCTTTTCTTTTTTTGGGGGGGGGGCACACCCATTTGATGCTCAGGGGTTACTCCTGGCTAAGCGCTCAGAAATTGACCCTGGCTTGGGGGACCATATGGGACGCCGGGGGATAGAACCTGATCCTTAGCTAGTGCTTGCAACGCAGACACCTTACCTCTAGCGCCACCTCGCCGGCCCCTGATGTAATATTTTCATAACCATGAAAAGAAATCTTAGAAATCCATGAAGAATGTGAACTGGAACAATAACTAAATTGAGACTTTCAGTTAACAACTCTAAAATAGTACAATTTTTAGTTTCATATATATTTATATATTTAAGAAAATGTATATCTCTTACAATGGATGCTAATTTTAGTTGCATATTCTGTTACTTCTAGGCCCCAAAATACAAAATGAATACATATTGGAAAAGAAATTCAATGGAATATTTGTGTATTCATTTATCTATCTAAAGAATTTTTGAAGTTTTCTAGACTATACCCTGTGGTAAAAATCTTTATGTAATTATCAAGCATTTGTTTTTCAATATTGTCAAAGTGAAAATAGAACAGAAGGAATAACCACAAATTAGAATATCAATTTATGGGGCCGGAGCGGTGGCACAAGCCATAGGATATCTGCCTTGTATGTGCTAACCGAGGACGAACCACAGTTTAATCCACAGCATTTCATATAGTCCCCCAAGCCAGGAGCGATTTCTCAGCACATAGGTAGGAGTACTAAGTGTCACTTGGTATGGCCTAAAAACCCAAACCAAAACAAACAAACAAACAAAAAAGAATATCAATTTCCAAGGCATTATATAAGAAAAAAATCTTCTATGAATACACATGCAACCTCAACTTCTAACAAGGAGAACACCCCATTTTCAGAAATAAAATTTTATAGAAGTGGGAAGGATGGATAAAATATATCAGAGTATTGTTTTAGTTTTTGGCTTTCCAAGTAAGTGCAGAGAAAAAATGGTCTCATGAAATGTTCTGTTGTATATATATGTTTTTATGCTTCCAAACTGGAATATTTAAAAAATTTCAGAAAGATATTTAACTTGATGTCTTTTATAATAATTTGAAGTCCAAGAGACTGTGTTTTAAACAGTTATTATTAATTCATTGGCCTTCATAACAAGAAGATACTTGATTATCTTTTAAATTTTAAATACCCTTTTAGTATTGTAACAGCAATTTGTTATATCTAATCTATTTTAATGTGATACTTATGATTTTAAGTTGAAATAGTATTGTAATTCTTTATAGTATGTTAGATATTAAAGAATATTGCCTGAAAAAGAGAGAAAATTGGGCCAGAAAGATAAGGTGGTAATGTGATTGCCTTTCATGCAGAAGGTCATTGGTTCAAATCCCGGCATTCCATATGGTCCCCCGAGCCTGCCAGGAGCGATTTCTGAGCATAGAGCCAAGAGTAACCCCTGAGTGCAGCCGAGTGTGAACCCCCCACCAAAAAGAGATAAAAGAGTTTAAAAATTCCTAAACAAGCCAGAACACATGATAATCAAATGTGAACCCTAAAATTCTTTGTAATAACCTGGTCACTTGATAATTAATACTAAGACCCAATTTTCCTTTTAAAACTCATGAAACATAAATTGTATTTAACTTAGATTTATACCTAGAATAAAAGACTGTATCTCTATATAATGGGATTCTACTCATCCACTAGAAAGATGAAATCTTTCCTTTTGCTACAAACTTGCATGAAATTGGAAAGGGTTATGTTAAACAATGAAAGCTAGATGAAAATATGAGAGAGATAGTATAGTCGGTAAAATTTTTTCTTTGCATGAATGAGATCAATGTGGGTTCATTTCCTGGCACCTCATATGTTCTCTCAAGTATCTCTAGGACTGAACTGAACACAGATCCTGGAGTAAGATCCTGGAAGGTGGTCCAAACACACACACACACACACACACACACACACACACACAGATCTTGATTTCCATTTTGAAAAAGAAACAATTTAAATATTTCATCCCCAAAAATAAAACAGGGAATCATTCAGGTAATAAAATAATTAAACAACCAAAAGGCATTGTGAAGCAATCTACTTTTTTTTTCAGCAGAAGATAAAAAGCCAGTGTGAAATTACAACTAGACATAAGCTGAGTTCATGTGTCAGTTCCATGTCTTGTGATGATAAAATATGTAATATTTGTTTTGTGTAATATGAAGTCATAGAGAAAGAAGACATCCTCTTGGAACTGAAGTCACCAGGCATGGTAGGGACTACTTGGAATACCACCTAAAACAAATGGAAGAGAACTGGAGATATCCTGGTTCTATTCCTTATTTATTGTTCAAATTTCTACTAGAAACTTCTATTATCAAAATGCCCTTAGAACAAGAAAAAAAAATCTTGTATTTTGCTACTTTATACAATATGGTAGAGAGAGAATCTGGGTGAGTCAAGTGATTCAACTACCTCACAGCTACTGTTGAATATTAGAAAGTCACAGCAAAGAATCTTAGCATAAGAACAGAGATTTAAGTATCAGAGGCTTATTCAAGCTTGATCTGTTGATTCACTTTCATCTGCCTGAATTTTTCCGCTTTAAGTTGCTAATCAATAGCTGGGAAGCAGCACAAGCCTTTTCATATTTATGCAAAGGAATTACTTCTTTCTGATGAGTCCTGTCCTACCAGCTCTACAAGAAGGAAAAATCATTTAAGACTATCCATCTATAGAGCTTGTAGGAATACATTTGTCCTCACAAAGCTGCTTTGCCTACAAGATAATAGTGGAATGTAAAAATAGCTTCTGCTGTCGACATAGCTTTTCTTATTTGTATTCTAAGTAACTCATTTAGGCAGACATAGAAAGTTCTTATTTGCATTTATTTTGCCCACAGAAAATTTACAGTTCACATCACTTTGCTTCAAAGAAGTAATCAAAATATAAATTGCTTTGCTATGAAGGCTGAATCTTAGAAACCTAGGATAATGAAAAAAAAATTCGTGCACGTTTTCCATGTAAATGAAAACACTCTTTGCCATGGTTCTCTTCAACTCCCATCTCTAAGAAATTGGAATTACCTCATAAGAAGTTCATTCTTTCCAAATTTAATTTATGGTCAAAATGAAGCAAAGATGCTATTGTGAAACCTGTTCTTATTTGGGATAAAAACTATAACTATGTATATTATTTTCCTGAAGCAAGAAATAAATGGAAATCATCTTTCATCATCCAGACATTTAAATAAAACAATTTTAATTAAGTAAATTTTAATTGTTATTTAAAATATGACTTTGGGGCCAGAGCAAGAGTACAGAAGGTAAGACATTTGCCTTGCATGCGACTGATCCAGGTTTTAACCCCCAATCCTAAATGATTCTCTAAATCTGTCAGGAATGAATCCTGAGAGCAATTAGTAACCCCTGAGAACACACAGATAAATATGTATATATATATATATATATATATATATATAAATTTGTTTCTAATGTCACATTTTAATCATATATTTATCTTTTGTCTTCATTTTGATAAATTTGTATTTACTTGGGGCCGAAGCAGTGGTGCAAGCAATTGGGCATTTGCCTTGTATGTGTCTAACCTAGGACAGACCACAGTTCTATCCCTTGGTGTCCCATATGGTTCCCCAAGCCAGAAGCGATTTCTGAGTGCATAGCAGGAGTAACTCCTGAGCATCACCAGCTGTGGCCCAAAAAGGAAAAAAAAAATTGTATTTACTGAAATGACATAACATTAACACCTGTATGTATTTCTGGTTATCATCAGAGAAAACAAACTTTTATGGTGGAAATTGAGTTGTTGATTAACATATCCAGAATTGAAACAGATTTTATATATTGACCCTGTTTCTTGAGGGGGCAGATAGCCACACCCCACAATTCTCAGAGTTTACTCTTGGTTAGGTACTCAGGAATTATTCTTGGCAGTGTTCTGATAGGCCATATGGTATGCTGAGGATTGAACCCAGGTCAGCCATATACAAGACAAACATCCTACCTGCTGTATTCTCTCTCTCTCTCTCATTCTCTCATTCTCTCTCTTTCTTTCTTTTCTTTCTTTCTTTCTTTCTTTCTTTCTTTCTTTCTTTCTTTCTTTCTTTCTTTCTTTCTTTCTTTCTTTCTTTCTTTCTTTCTTTCTTTCTTTCTTTCTTTCTTTCTTTCTTTCTTTCTTTCTTTCTTTCTTTCTTTCTTTCTTTCTTTCTTCTTTCTTTCTTTCTTTCTTTCTTTCTTTCTTTCTTTCTTTCTTTCTTTCTTTCTTTCTTTCTTTCTTCTTTCTTTCTTTCTTTCTCTCTTTCTTTCTTTCTTTCTCTTTCTTTCTTATCTTTCTTTCTTTCTTACTCTTTCTTTCTTTCTTACTCTTTCTTTCTTTCTTACTCTTTCTTTCTTTCTTTTTCTTTCGTTCTTTCTTTTTCTTTCTTTTTCTCTTCTTTCTTTCTTCTTTCTTTCTTCCTTTCTTTCTTTTATTTCTTTCTTTCTTTCTTTCTTTCTTTCTTTCTTTCTTTCTTTCTTTCTTTTCTTTCTTCTTTCTTTCTTTCTTTCTTTCTTTCTTTCTTTCTTTCTTTCTTTCTCTCTCTCTCTCTCTCTTTCTCTCTCTCTTGTCCCCTCTCTCTATCTCTCTCTCCTGGACACAAGTTTTGAATTATTTGTTAGCAGTAAGCCATGAGCTTCCTGTTTACAGTATTTCTATTTCTTTTAGGTGTATATAGTTGAAATTAGTAACACATGATCAGTTACATAAAATTTTTGTTCAGCATGGGTGTGCATGGATCAGTGTGCTATATTTAATAAAGAACAGTAGCACCCTCTTCTGGATGACTTTTGTGGTTGTAAAGAAAATGTTTTGACAGATTTTTCTCATTTTTAATAGTTTATCACTTGAATATTCATTAAATCTATATCTGATTAGAGCATGACTTCTGAAAAATTTAATTATTTCTCAGAAATATTGGTAAGTGCTTTAGTTTAAAATGAAGCTTATAGTATCCAGTGGGAATAAGTATTTGGCTTATGAAAAGGAAAAAAAATGCTGCTTCTACATTTCTAAGTATGTTGTCCCCAATGATTCAAATATGCAAAGCTATGCAAGAGCAAGGGAACATAAGACAGAAAGAACTTGTACATTCTCCTAGTTCCTAGAGCTTAAAGAAAAATATGTCCCTCAGATGCTTAAATATCAGTCATGAATACAAGATGGGAATTCATTTATCCAATTTTATTTATAAAAATCAGATACATTTTATATTTATTAAACTACATGTCCATGTAGTCCCCAGATGTTCCTGTAATAGACATGGTATGGTGTTAATGATGGAGATATGATATACTTATTGTACCAGTTCCTTTTAGGTGTAAGTGGTTAGATCACACTTAACAGTCCTGGCTGTGTGATCAGGGATCTCTCCTATTGGGGTAAGAAGATGCTGGAGATTTAATCTGGATTGGTCTCATGCAAGGCAAGTGGTCTGTCTACATGCTCTTCTACATTCAGCTCCCTAACCAATGCTTTAATATTTAATATTCCTATTCATCATTCATTCTATATGTCAGATACCTAGACTTGTGAACAGGATATAGGGAAAATATATAAATATATATATAAATATATATAAATAAATATATAAAATATAGGGAAAAATTTAAGTTTTTTACATTTTAAGGATTTTATCTAGTGAAATATAGGGGAAAATATATAAATATAAATATATATAAATAAATATATAAAAATATAGGGAAAATTTAAGTTTTTTACATTTTAAGGATTTTATCTAGTGAAATAGGATTGAAACAATCCAAACATACATTTGTAATAGGGATAAATCAGATTGAAAGAAAATATGTTAAAAATGAGAGAGAAGGGGCCAATGAGGTGGCTCTAGAGGTAAGCTGTCTGCTTTGCAAGCGCTAGCCAAGGAAGGACCGTGGTTCAATCTCCTGGCATCCCATATGGTCCCCCCAAGCCTGGGGCAATTTCTGAGCACTTAGCCAGGAGTAACCCCTGAGCATCAAACAGGTGTGGCCCCCAAAACCAAAAACAAAAAAAAAATATGAGACAGAAAAAGGGATTTTAATGGAGGTTTGCAAGAAATAGATATTCTGTACAAAATGTCTAGAAATTTTTATTGATACTTGAGCAAAGATATGAATTATTTGGGATTATAAAACATTCCAATTGAAGGTAAGAGCATGTGTATGTCCTCTGAGATTGTGCCCTTGATTCTTTTTTTTTTTCTTTCGGTTTTTGGGTCACACCCGGCAGTGTTCAGGGGTTACTACTGGCTCTATGCTCAGAAATCGCCCCTGGCAGGCACGGGGGACCATATGGGATGCTGGGATTTGAACCACCATCCATCTGCACACAAAGCAAATGCCTTACCTCCATGCTATCTCTCCGGCCCCTGATTCTCTCTCTCTCTTTTAATTACTATAATTTAGCACCATGATTACAAACATGTTAATAGTTGGGTTTTAGTTATAAAAAAATTACACACACACACCTCCACCAGTATGACATTCCTTCCACCAATGCCCTCTATCTCCCTCCTCCTATTTCTCTTCTATTTCTATTTTTCTTCTATCTCTCTTCTCTTTGAACACTGCAAATACTGAATAGGGACTCAACATGTCGTGAAATTTAAGAGCCTGCTTGAATTTCAGTAGTCAAAAACTTGGACAAGTTTCTATGTGTTATTGACTGACAAGTGATTTCAAATCTTAAAATCTTTGTTTCTCACCTACAAAATGGGGATTTATTAAACTGCTCTTTTAGAGTTCCTAAAAAATTAAGTGACAAAGTGCCAGCAAAGAATTAAACAATGTGTTGATCATGTCAAGTTCAATCAATGTCACCTATGATAAGGGGAGAATGTTTATCAGGGTCACAAGGATTTTCTGCAACATTTCCATATTAAAAATATCACAAATTTTAGGCAGAAATTTTCTTCTATATAATAGTTTAATTCCAACACTACAAGAAGTATAACTTTTTCTATCTGGTCTTTTCTTTACAAATGTCTACATGAAGAAACTAAATTAAAGATTTTTACTCTAAAGTTTCCAGGTAGTAAGAGAGCTTCTCATTGCTTTGGAAAATAATGAAAAACCAGGGTGATTCTTAGATTTAATTGATTGCCTTGCAACTTACAAATTCCAGTTCAATACCAAGAACATATATGATTCTCCAACCACCACTAAAAGTGACCACTGGGTACAGAGATAGAAATAACTCCTGAGCATCACCCAGTGTGACCAAGACCTCCAATAGTAAATAAAAAAGTATATTATTGAAATATTTGTTTTCAGTTTGAGACCAGAGCTGGTGGTGTTTGACGAACCATATGAGTACTGGGGATTGAACCTGAGCTGTGTGAAGGACAAGCACTTTATCTGCTATACTTTCTTACCCACCCATTTCAGTGAAATTTTGCATTTACTTTTGTTAAATGTGTTGAATGAATCAACTAACAAACTTGCTTTGGACTGAATTAGGAAGTTTAGTATTCAGCAACTGAGGTCTCTAGTTAAAGATTGTTAAAATGGGGGGCCGGAGAAATAGTATGGAGGTAGGGGCGTTTGCCTTGCATGCAGGACAGTGGACTGTGGTTCGAATCCCGATAACCTATATGGTCCCTCGAGCCTGCCAGGAGTGACTCCTGAGCACCCCTGAGCGCTACTGCCGGGTGCGACCCAAAAACCAAAAACCAAAAAAATAAAAAAACTGTTCAAATGAAAAAATGGGCAAAGGTACTATACCAGAAGGTAACTCAATACATAGTTACACACAGAACATTGCTTTATACAAACACTCCTGTCTTGAAATATATTCAAAATATTTAATTGGTTAGAAATCATTATAGTACTTAAATTACTACTGGCCCCTCCTACCAGGTAAAGTTTCTTTTAACTCTTATGATGTTCCATTCATTTTTTTTTTCTGTATCTTGAGGTAAAGCCGTTTTCCTCTCTCTCTCAGTCAGTCTGATGTGATGAAGGATCAGAAGATTTGGAAGTAAGGGAGACAGCAAGCAAAAATGAACAACAGAGAAAAAGGAGTGCTTGGGCCAGAGAGAGTACAGTGGGTAGGGTGCTTGTTTTGCTTGTGGCCAAGCTGGATTTGACCCTTAGCATACCATATGTTCCCTTAATCCAGGAATAATTTGTGAGTATAGATCCAGGAGTAACCACTGAGTGTAACATTGTGTGGCCCAAAGTAACAAAAATAAAAATAAAGAAAGAAGGAGGAATGCTTCTAGGGTTTGTTTTTGGAAGTAAATTTCACCCATTGATGGAAATCAGAATCTACTTTATTCCTTGCTTAAATTTTTTCCAAGGTCATATAGCATAAATTGCCTTTCCTGTTCTTATCATTTTAAAATGGAATCAAAGATAGTCAGAACACTAAAGGGTATATTAACTACCCAAGGGTAATGTTCATGAAGACCCCATATTGATAGATACTAAATAGTAGTACTGACAAAATATATGAAAAGAAATGTCACAGCACATAATTAAAAAATATCTATATCCTTTTCCTTGAAGAATATATCAGATCTCCCAGAGACTGACTGTTAATGCGATTCTGCAAACTTGGTGAATGTTGACATTGGGTGAGTTATCAAGTTCTTTGAGCTGTGAATCAGAATGTATTTATTAAAAAATATGGTAATAATTATCCAGCAAGGTTGACTGGCACATAGTATGGCTTCAGGATATGGTACAATTAATAGCCAAAGAGAAAATGTGATAAACATAAATAATTTCTTAGATTCCAAAGTACTTTCTAGGTAGAAGATAGTATGTTAACTTGAATAAGGTATATATATATATATGTGATATTAAAAATATAAAAAATGGATAAAAAAGATTTACATATGCGGAGTAGGACATCTTAGATTTGACCTCATTAAGCTGTCAGAAAATTAATCACAACTTTGGCAGACATATAATTTATAACTCCTAAATTTCTCTTTGTCATAGCTTCTATTTGGGAAATTCTTACTGGAAGAAAATGTACTCTCATAGAAACTATTGGAGGCAGTGACAACATTAGGACATGTAACATGGATGCTCTGTAACACTTGAACTGAGACCAAAACCCAATGTGTTAATTAGTTGCTGGGATCTATGCATAATTACACTTGTATAGTGGACATTCATGAATTTTATGAGTTTTTCATGAGTGTTGTCATGTGACTATTAGCACAAGTGTCACTTTGATGAAAACTAGCTCTGAATTTGTGGAATGAAGATAATATAATACCTGTGAAGAATTGAAGAATTATTTTTAATGTTTATGTCTCCAATTTTATCTTCTTTATTGTTATCCTAACCCTACATATAGTTATTTAGTTCTCTGTTAATGAAATATAGATTAGGAACTATTTCCTTAAATTCTGCATAATTCACCTCCCCAAACATACACAGCAGATTATAAATTCTTACATTTTCAACTAATAAGGATTGGATGTCTTTTGAAGCTTGCAACAACAAAAAAAGGAAACAACATAAATTATTATTAAAACAATTACAAAATAGCGTATACATATATGATGATGATATTTTGTTATATTATCAGCATAGGTTTTGTTTGTTTTTCTCCTTCATCTGGTTTGTATGCCTTGCTTCAGGTTGAAAATGGTATAGCAGAATGTAAATGTCAAGTAAGTAGAATACTTGGCTTTGACCTTTCAAAAGTGATATTTAGAGATGTATATAGTAAATAAGAGAAATTTACACATAGATAAAATTTTCTGGGTTGGGAAAATAGAGGGGGATAGAAAAGGACTATTGTACACATAAAAATAGAGCCTTCTATTTAGGGCTTAATAAAGGAAAATAATGAAGCAAAAATTACAAATTGTCTTGTCATCAAAAAAGAAAACCATATTCTTGAATATTAGACATGACCAGACCCCCTGAGGTTTGATAGTGTCATGAAAGAATACTCAGAAAGTAAAAGATATGTTCTGTGTGATAAGACTAAAATATTAGACTAATAAAACTTTGCAAAACAAATTTTTTATAAGGACAACACCTAATAGTGCTGAGCAAATTGTTTGCTAGACATGGCTATTCTTAGCTCAAGTCAGTGGTGCTCTGGGACCACCAAAATGCTCTTCGAAGTTCTGGGACACCATGGATCAAATTCAGGCCTAAAACATGTAAGGCATATGCTTTAATCTATTGATCCATACCCTGATACCTACAGTTTGCAACGATTTCCCACTGATTTTATCTTGGCATAGTAATGATGTGACACAGGTACCCTGGGATAAATGGAAGGATTCCACCTGGTGGGGAATCCAAGTATGGTTATCAGAAATTCATATGGATTGGTGACAAGGGTCAGATGGAACAATATACATTTAAGTATCAATATGCAAAGGAATAGCACAACCCAGAACACACTCATGCCCCATGATATTCTTTTCAACATATGGCTCTAGATGTTCAAATAAATGACATGAAAGATATTTCTGATTTGTAGGAGATTAAATTTTGACAAACCTGTGGAATACTATTCTGAGATAAAAACCGAGTTATAAAAAATTACAATAAATACAGTAAAATGTATTTCTTACTGAGTTAGTGGAATAAGAATATCTTTCACTACCTGCACAATGGAGTAATATGTATCTGATAAAAAATGAGGCAAATAAATATGATCCAATTTTAAGTATCTGTAAGATTAATTTTATGAAAATGGAAGGGGAAGAACAATTTTAATAGTGTGCCTTTCATCTGCATAAAATATCACATGTTCTAAATATTCTAAGGACATGGAAGAATCAATTAACTATAATTTCTTTTTGAGACAGAAGCGTCTCATTTTCTATCTTTTTCTAAAGATTTATTTTAAGCCTAGAGCATGTATTACTTTTATAGTATATAGTAAAATATCCATTTTAGTTCTTTTGCCATCTTTTGTGAGCCATTACACTGAATTAGAATTCCTTTTATTTTGATAACTTCAGAATAAATCAGAAATACATCTTGGTTATCTCTGAGCCCAGGACATAATTACCAAAGAGAATTATTTTGCATTTCTTTTTTAAACATATATGGTTGCAGTGTACTTGTAGGCATACCTCTTTTCATTATTTCTGTAAAAAGAAATACTCAGCTTATCTAATCATAAAACTAAGAAAATTTTCAAAAATAAATCATCATTCATAACAGTCACATTGACTTCAAGATCTGAATGAGGTCACACACTTTTTTATATAGTCCAGAATATGACAAGAAGCCCAAATAAGGAATACAGAGTATGTCAGCAGAACTTATGTAAGTAGATAAAATAATTTCTTTCAAAGTCATCTTAGTTACTCTATGACAAAAGAAAATATTATTATTTATTATTAATATTTATATTTACTAAATTTTTATTTGTTTCTATAGTTTATAGGGCATTCTTTGTTGAACAATTACAAAATGATCATTTTTGAAGTGAATTTAAATGTTACCAGTTTCTTAGGGCCGTTTAGATGATGCAGGGGTCCTCAAACTTTTTAAACAGGGGGCCAGTTCACTGTCCTTCAGACTGTTGGAGGGCCAGATTATAGTAAAAGCAAAAATTATGAACAAATTTCTATGCACCTTGCATATATCTTATTTAGAAGTGAAGAAACAAAATGGGAATAAATACAATATGTGGCCCGCGGGTCGTAGTTTGAGGACCATTGGTTAGAGTTAATCAAGTTTAGTAAATAAGGCAATTACTCAATTTAGATACTATATTAAGAGAAGTCTTTACAGCTTTGAATAGAGTTCATTCATGCCATATAGGACTTAATTGATAAATATAAAATATTTGTTTATGGAGACAACCTAGAATTATTAATTACTATAAAGGGTATCTTTATTATGCCTGTTAATTTAAAAACATACAAATAAATTTAAACAAATATACCCCAAAGTTACTTGAATCATAGTTAATTATCTGACCTAAAACATCTATAAAAATATTGAACTCTTAGGAATACCTCTTTAACTCTTTTACCTCACAAATAGATTGATTTGTGTTGCTTACTGAATCTATATGTGAATACCATACAAATAGTAACTTACTAAATCTTTGTTCCAATTAAAATTGCTGCATCTGACTAGAAAGATAGCACAGGGTACTTGAAAGATAATACTTACCTTGTATGTGAAAAGTCCCAGTTTAATTCCCAGCACATACATGGTCTCTCAAGCACTACCAAGAATGAATAGTCAAGAGTAAGCCCTTAAAAGCAGGTTTATCTCTAAAACCCACCACATAAATTTCTAACAAATTGTTAGATTTTTTTGGCTTAAAAACTGATCATATATTTAACTTAAGAAATTTTAGCTAAGTCAGCCATTAATAGAATAAACAAAAGACTTGTGTTCATTTTATGAGGTGGAAGAGGGAAGATTAGACTGGAGTTAAAGGACCCATTTCTAAGTTGACTCACTTACATAGTTGACAAATTGTTGCTGCCAGCTGCAGTTCCAGTCAAGTCAAGGGTGAAGAGCCTCCATTGCAGACTATTCTGAAATATAAATTTCTTAGCATGAATAATGGATATCACTTATAACAAGCATCCTAAGAGATAGGAAATAGAAGCTTCTATTCCCTGAGGATTCCTTTGACACAGAATATAACACTGGTGAAAGTAGTCCAAATTAAATCAAAGGGACACCAATCTACTTGATAGGAGAAGCATCAAAGTATTTCATAGCTATATTTTATTCAGAACTGTTATATTTTCAATGCGTATGAGGTACAGTTTCTGTTGCTACATACCACTCATACATACATATATACAAACAAAACAACAGGTTAAATACTTTACCCAACAAAGGTTTTTACTCAAGTAATTTACCCAAGAAAAAGTTAAATTTACCCAAGAGAAAGTAATTTACCCATGAAAGTTTAAGTAATTAACTTATAGTCACATAACTTTCACATGGTCTTAAGACCTGATGCTAGGCTTTTTTGTCTATGAAAGTAGGTATGTTCTTTTTTCTCTACTTTTGACTTGTGTATGAAAACTTTAACTGAATTTTCTACTTGAGAAAAGGGTTCCAAATATTTAGAAAATCATGCAGGAAAGTTTTGTTTAAGAGCGAGTAGATGAAAAGGTCAATGAATTCAGTAATATGTGACAAAAATACAGAAAAAATTCTTAGATAAATGAGCAATATATATAAAATTTAATTTTAGCCATACCAAGACATGTAAAAGATATTCTTGACTTTTAATACTTTTTTTTTTTTTTTTTTTTTGGTTTTTGGGCCACACCCTGTGCCGCTCAGGGGTTACTCCTGGCTATGCGCTCAGAAGTTGCTCCTGGCTTCTTGGGGGACCATATGGGACACCGGGGGATCGAACCGTGGTCCGTCCTAGGCTAGCGCAGGCAAGGCAGGCACTTTACCTCCAGCGCCACCGCCCGGCCCCGACATGTAAGACTTAAAAACAAAATTATTCTAGATAAAAGTGTATATGTTAATTAAGCATGTAATGACATGCTAAGTCTTGAAAAGAGTAGAAGTAATTTTTAATTACCAACTTATTGATACAAAGCAAGAATTGTATTTTGTATATTTTATTTTGTTTTTACTACTGAATGACTAAAAGAATTAGTATTTTGAGTGATATGAAATATAAGTAATGCTTAATAATTAATTTTATTTTTGTTTTGGGGCCACACCCAGCAGCGCTCAGAGGTTACTTTTGACTGTGCTCAGAAAATATTCCTGGCAGGCTTGGAGAACCATATGGGATGCCAGGGATGGAAAACTGGTCAGCTGCATGCAAGACAAATGCCCCACCGGCTATGCTATCACTTTAGCCCCAATAATTTAGCCCATATTTCAGTTTATTCTTTAAAAATTGCCCTTGCTTTCTTACAGAAAATACAAAATATTTTAAATTAATCAACATTCAAAATATATCATTATATTATTGTCTTAACAGTTTTCTCCTTCATATAAAATATAAAAATAAATTTAGGGGCTGGAACAATGATGCAGCAGTAGGGTGTTTGTCTTGCTCATGACTGACCTAGGACAAATCGCGGTTTGAAAGCCAGGAGCAATTCTGAGCACAGAGCTAGGAATAGCCCTTGTGCGTCACCATGTGTGCCCCCCCCCCCCGTCAATTTAAGTAAGGAGTAATTTTAACGCATTTTCAAGTAGACAGAGTATAATGACACTTTCATTTATATGACTTCCATGATAATTTGCACATTTATTTGCAAAACATTTTCTTTCATCTTTAATCATAAAAATATGAGGACTATATTTTGGAGTCGATATTAAAACTTTGCATTTGTAATGTTCAGCAAATATTCACACTTAGCATGTTAAGAAGAAAGGGATCTATTTCATCACCAGTCTACTACTTGCCATGTAAAATGGACACATTCTTGTTAAATTTATGGTTATAATGCCTAATATAGTGTTTGAGTTGAGTAGACATTGAATAAATAATAATTGAATTAATGAGATGCTCCTTTTATTTAAAATACTATATAATTACAGTTTATATAGTATAGCTGTATAAAGAAACACCGTATTTAAACAAAATTCATCAAAGTTTAAAATCATTTGTTATCTTGTTCTTCTTAATTGTTACATAGAAGCAAGAATAATAGAAACTAGGCCTTTAAGTCATTATTACTAAAGAAACTGAGCCTAGACTCTAACAAAAGAGTAGAACAAGATAATTATGCTCATGTACAAAAATAAATGTAAACTTGATTAAAGGCCTAGATGGAATATTTCAAACTATTTACATATAGGCTACAAAGCCAATGAAATATTTTATGACTTCAGTATTTGTGATATCAGTTTTCCTGCAAAGGAAATGAAATCATAGGTAAACAACTGGTAATATTTTAATAAAAATATTCAGCAAAAGATAATACAAAAAATAAAGTGCAGGTTGCTAAATGAAAAAAGATATTGGTTTATCAAACCAGTAAAGGGACTAATACTTAAAATATAAATAAAAGACATAATATATACAAAGAACAGATGTAACTTACTACCAGCAACAATAAATTCAATTTAAAAATAGACAGATTTGGGGCCGGAGAGATAGCACGGAGGTAAGTTGTTTGCCTTGCATGCAGGTCGAATCCCGGCATCCCATATGGTCCCCCCAAGCCTGCCAGGAGCAATTTCTGAGCATAGAGCCAGGAGTACCCCCCTGAGCACTGCTGGTGTGACTCCCCCCAAAAAAGTTATATAAATGGACAGATTTTAGTAAACACTTCTTTATAAGGACTTCTAGACTTTCAATAGTTATGAAAATATATTCACTCTAATTCATTATAGATAAATGTGAAAATACCACTATGAGATAATGTCTCAGACTGGTGATAATAAAAGAAACATATCAAAAGGAGAAATAAAAAACAAGTGTCAGTGAAGGTATGAAGAAAAAGGCATCTTTGTACACTACTGTGAGAACATAAATTGTTATGTTCGCTCTGGTAAACAGTATGGTGCTTTCTCAAGTATCTATAACAGACCTTCCAGAAGATATGATAAACCACCTCCTGAGTCTATCTGAAGAATGCAAAAATAGTAACATAGAAATGCATATGCTTATAATTTTTATAATCATGATGTTTATAGTAGTTATTTATAATATGTGATATGCAAACAATAACACATCAAATAAAAAGCATCTTTAATTTCCATGTATAAATAAAATCAATTACATTCTTCCCAGCGATTTATAACAAAACCTATATGATGCTTATTCCATAGTTAAGAATTTTCATCAATATTTTTCATTTATTTTATTTTTAACAATGATTATTCCCAATGGTAGAAAAATATTAGGTTCCTAGAAGTCTAAAACTCCCTAAACCTTAGATAGAAAAAATAGGAAAAATAGTGGCATTCAGAGAGGATTAACTTTTATTTTAACTTCTGTATATATTTTAAGTTATTAATTTATTCAACTCGATGATGGAGTACAGCAGTCAAGACATTTGCCCTACATGCAGCTGACCCTGCTTCAATCACCCTGGTTCAATAAATTATTCAATTTATTCAAGTGATCCTGGTTCAATTCCTGGCAATCCCATATGTCCCCCCTGAGCACCACCAGGAGTAATTTTCTGAGTGGAGTGTCAGGAATATCCCCTAGACATCACCAAGTATGGTCCTCCCAAAAAAACAATAAAGAAAAACATTATTTAATTTTGCTTATTTTTAAAATTTATTTGTGGGTTTTGAATTATGTTTAGTTCACTCAGGACTCACCATAAAGATAAACCAGAATCAATGAAATATAATCGGAAAATGAGACATTAAAACATCTTTAAAAATAAATATCTTTAAAAATATTTTGCTAAACAGTTCTCTAATATTTAATTAACTATTTGTGGGGTTGATGATTAAATGAATGTCAAAACAATCTATTTTAATGTCAAATTATGATCTTAAGGATAAATATTCTATATGTTGTATATATTGCAAGATGTAAAATTAGCTTACACTTTGAAGAACTATTGGCTTCAAAGTTAATCTTCATTTAGTTGTATCAAAGTAGGCAAGTAATTGATTTGTTCATGCTCTAGTTCTATTATTTGTGAAATGCGGATAATAATAATAACTGGGCTGGGGCAATAGCACTGTGGGTAGGGCATTTGCCTTGCATGCAGCTGACCTAGGTTCAATCCCTGGCATTTCGTGAGGTCTCCCTAGCCTGCCAATAATGATTTCTGAGCCCAGAGTCAGGAGTAACTCCTGAGTGTCCTAGGTGTGGCCCCCAAAACAAAGAAATTAAAAAAAAACATCACCAAAAACAACACAAAATAACTTATTCATAGCATTATAAGAATTTTTTAGCTGAACCTGACATGTAGAAAATTATAAATAAAAGTCACAATGATGCTGTTTAAATATATGCTAGCCACGGTTTGGTGAAAGGTTTCTTTTCCTCTTTGTTATTGTCTCTGTCTTTCTTTCCTTTCTACCTTCCTACCTGTTTTTCTTCTTTCCCTCTTTTTCTTCCTCCTCTTTTTTTTAAATTTTTTTCCCAAATGTCTTCTATTTCTGGAAAAGCACCTATGTAATTGTACCTTTCTTTTGGGTATTATTTGCCAAGCAGGTATAAAATTGCAGTGCAATATAATTTCGTAAAAACCTAATTTTAGGTGTTGGATTCATGCTTCTCTCTGTGAGTGTATCCAGCAGAGTACTTACATAGTTGTCAAGCTATGTGAAAGAACTGAGAACTGAAGTCTGCAGATAAGCTAGCCATGTCATATCAAATAAGTCAATTTTATAATGTCTCATATTTGAATCAATTTTATCTTCTTAATTAATATGAAATAGGAAAAATAAATGTATTCATATAATGTTGAACAAGGGTTTTCTTTTGAATCATTCAGAGAAAATGCAAGGACCATTTTGTCATACTGATGCACAGTGTCTAAAGACCATCTGGAGAATTTAATAAAGTGAAAAGAATGTAATACATTTTGGATTCTTTTTTTTTTTTTTTTGGTTTTTGGGCCACACCCGTTTGACGCTCAGGGGTTACTCTTGGCTATGTGCTCAGAAATCGCCCCTGGCTTGGGGGGACCATATGGGACGCCGGGGGATCGAACCGCGGTCCTTCCTTGGCTAGCGCTTGCAAGGCAGACACCTTACCTCCAGCGCCACCTACCCGGCCCCACATTTTGGATTCTTACATTTATAAAGACATGGGAGAAACCATCTGATATTCCATATTGTCAGCATGTCTAAGATTTTATATATAAGTATTTCTTCCATAAAACAAAAACTGAAAAATTAAAGATTGCAAATATTTTCATGTAAAATTATTTCTTAATAAAAATAATAAAATGCTTGCCAAAGTTCTCCTAATAAATATCAAAGAAAATTTATTTTATATTAAATTGTATTTTTTCAGAAAGCAGATATAAACCTTGAATTCCTACAAGAATGCTTAAATGTTCTTTTAAATTTGTCTTGACTTTTTACTAAATAAAAGGATAATTTATTTATCAATTGGAAGGCATGGAATAAAAGAACAATCAATATAAAAGCAAAGGTATTTGGAAAAAATACAAAAGGAGAATCTTGACAATAAGCAAGGAAAATGTGGGAAAATAATATTTGAAACTTTTTATTTTAAAGTATACATGTGTAAATGGTACAAGTGCTAATATATACTACAGGTCATCTCATTTAGTTAATGTAGATCATATTTGTTGATTTTTAATTGCTCTGTATTTTACTATGGTGCCCAACATTACACTGGGCACTTATATTACTCTTATAACTCTTTATTAGAAAGTATTGTGGCAGACATATGCTATCCCAATTTCACAGAAAATTAAATGTTGGCTTTCTCATAGTCACAAAACTAGGAAGTGAAGGAACTAAGGTCATATTGAATCCAGATAATATGATGCCAGAATTTGTATCACTAACTTTTATGCTAGACTCAGCCAGGGAAGAATTGGACTTCTTTCATTTTATTCAAAAATTGTAGTAAATGGTGTAAGCTCAACTCAAAGCTGTTGAGATCCATGAATTGATAAAAAGAGAAATCCAAACAAAATGCCAAAACTAAGCATTTTGTGCAACTAATCTGGGTGCATTCTTGGCACCATGGATTCCAGAGTAATCATTGAGTGTGGTGACAGAAGTAAACATAGCATCCCAACTGATGTGTCTCAAAAATAAAAACAAAAGAATCTTGAAAAAAAAAAGTAATAATAAAGAGCAACTATATTAGTATGATTTGACATCTTGATACAAAGAAAGTTTTTCTAATTGTGTTCTAAAACATTCATGGAATAATAGTGGTGATTTTCATAGTGCATCAATGGTGCCAACTTTATTTCTCTAGAGATGCTTTGTGTATGCTTATTAAGCAAAGGCATTTTGTCTAAAATTTGCACCATTCTCAAATTTGCAATGGAAAAACATATATTATCTTTTTCTTCAAGAGTTATAAGGTTAGTTGTAATGTCATAATTACTATGTACTATTGATAAATGCTTAGTAGATACTTCATTTCTTTGTTTCCATGTTTTCTCATGTGTACAACAGAAAAGAATAGTTAACATTGGTAAGGTGAAGATATTAAATGGGTTATGCCATTGGGACACTAAACATTCTGTACAGCACACACCGCAAGTCAGTATTAAGATTACTTTGTACACCAGAGCGATAGCACAGGGGTAGGGTGTTTGCTTTGCACACAGCTGACACAGGTAGGAAAGACATCTGTTAGATTCCCGTCATTTCATGTGGTACCTGGAGCCAGGAGTGATTTCTGAATGCATAGACAGGAGCAATCCCTGAGCATCACCGGATGAGGCTCCTGCCTTGGGGGACCATATGGGACGCCGGGGTATCGAAACTTGGTTCGTCCTAGGCTAGTGGGGGCAAGACAAATGACTTATTGCTTGTGCCACCACTCTGGCCCCCAGAAATAGATTCTTAATAATAAAAGAAATTACTTTTAAACAGAATTTTGCAGTGTAAATGAAGGTCACCCTCAACTAATGAGAACATGTGTTGTGACAGTACTTACTTCAACCCTTAGTTCTCTCTCAGCATATTTCTTTAGGGAACCCAAACTTATTTCAGCGTTTGGTAGAGAGGTTCTAACCCAAATGTCTACAAAATAGCTAACATTGCAAATGTGATATAAAACTGAGTTATTTTGGTGCTGCAGCTGTTTAGAGGCATATGCATTCTGAACATGAAATGCAACTCTGACAATGTACAATTGTTGTCTAAGCAATTATATTGTCTTTTGCCTTAATTCTGGCACCGTTCACATGGTGTTTGGAAGATTGGAAAAAATTCCCGCCATATAAGCCAGGAGAAATGTTGGGTGTGAAGAGAGTCTTAAGGAAATTAGTTCAGAAATCACACTTTATAGGTGCCAATTCTCAGCTCAGATTAAATGAAAGTGAACAATATTAAATAACTATCAAAATAAATAAAATATTTAGATGACCTTGAGCAGGTTAAGCCTTTATAAGCCTGAATATTACATCCATGTAAGTGGGAACATACGTAGAATTTTGTCTGGCATATAGGTGAAATTTAATTAATATAAGCTATTATGTCATTATTGTTATTATTAAGCTTTCTTTTAAGTATGGTAGAGAAAGCATAAGGTAGAAAGGATAAAAGAGGGCCCGGAGAGATAGCACAGCAGTGTTTGCCTTGCAAGCAGCGGATCCAGGACCAAAGGTGGTTGGTTCGAACCCCGGTGTCCCATATGGTCCCCCGTGCCTGCCAGGAGCTATTTCTGAGCAGACAGCCAGGAGTAACCCCTGAGCATTGCCGGGTGTGACCCCAAAAACCAAAAAAAAAAAAAAAGGATAAAAGAAAAATAAAGTCATATATAAGGGTAAAATTATGGTTCAGCTATCTACTATGTTCACTCTTTTTGAATGTCAGAGGAAGGGCTTTAGGACAAGGTGGAGGTTACTCCCTGCCTGTACACAGGAATTATTCTAGAGGTACTCAGGAGACCGTATGGGATACCAGGGATCAAATCCAGGTCATCCATGTACAAAACAACCACCCTACCTTCTGTACTATATATCTGGCTTCTGTTGTGAACTCTTTGTACCAATCATTTTAGGTTACTTTCTGTAAACAGAAAATAACAAAAGACTAAAAAAAAAAAAAACAAAAAACACAGTTGTTTTTCAACCTAAAATTAATTTCTTGCTCAGAGTGAATTTAAGGTTCATTTTTTTATTCATCTAGAATTTATTTCTTGTCCATCAAGTTCCAGTTGCTGTTCTTCTCTACATCAACCTTAAACTAGAAATTTGGCTGTCAGAGCAGGAGCTATGTAATATTTTCTTTTGGTGAAAGGAAATAGTCAAAATAGAAAATCATTCAGAGTCTGCCCAGAAATAATAATGCAAATGATCAAAGCAAATTAAAAGGCATTTATGTGTTCATAAATGGAAGGATACATGTAAATATATAGGAGTAGTACAGTGAATTAGATAGCAACAACAGACCGTATCTAATGATCTCTGAATTTTTATCTTTGCTGCTGTAACCACAGTGAGTTTTCATAACAACCAACTAATGCTATGTTGCTCCATTTTTACAGATAAAGGCAACAACATTCTTGACAATGCGACATAATTCCATAGGTAAGATAAAAAAGACTAACTGAAAGACACATATTAAGTACTTGATATGGTTTATTCTCTCTTGTAGTTGCATAATGGCTTATTTGTGCAACATTTGTAATTGTTTTTAGACTCATTTCCATGTAGGGAGAGCAGTAGGAATAAAATTTGATGCAGATGGTACAACTAGCCCTTTGGAGTTCTTACTAAATTTCTCTCTTATACCCAACCCCCTCCAATAAAATTTCTACACAGTGTCATCTACTTTGGAAACTCCACTTTCTTACGCAGTAATGGCCTTTTGCTATCCTTCTCAACTCTAAGCTATTAATTTTTTATCTTTCTCTCTCCTAATATTAATGCCTCTCCCCTCCATGACCTCCCCCAAAATATACCACACCACACACCACACACACACACACACACCACACACACTTTTTTGGCAAATCTTTCTAGTATAAAACAGATGGGCTATCTGTGTTGCCTGGGAGACCACTTCATAAAGGAATCTGGTCAAGGGGATGTGAGAAGGAAAGGACAGATCAGTCCAGTGGTGTAGTAGCAAAGACCTCCCACCACCCCCTTTTTTCTGACTCGTGAATTTAATTTCTAACCTCATTATCTGCTAGCTGATACAAACTTGATGAGGACACTTGCCTTCCATGATACTCAAATTCATCTCTAAAATGAAGATTATAGTACTATTAACTCCTGGGTATTCTGTGAATATTTAAATCAAGTAATGTTTAGAAAACCCTTAAGTTTCTGTGCCAATGAGAATCTCTGTTCTTTTACATTTAGTTTTTGTCCAAGATGAGCAAAACAAAGGGGAGGACAAGTTTGCGAACTACATTCACTAAAATCCAATTCTGGGTTTTGGAGGTGGTTGGCAATTTACTCTTGTTTATGGAGATTTTTAGGTTGCATCGTAGACAAGGATAAGAATAAAAGCAGCGTGAATTCAATTTAAATCCTTTGTTATGCACGTGTCATCATCCCCCACCAGCAGCTGATTTATTTTGGGGAGATTCAACCAACATCTATTTTCTGTTATTTTTATCTTATTTTTTATAATATCTTTATTTTTAGCACTATGATTACAAACATAGTTGGGTTTTCAGTCATAAAAAGAATACACACATCACACAAACACACACACTTCACCAGTGCAATATTCCCACCACCAATGGGTATTTGCTCACTCTGGCACAGTGGCCATGAAGATTGCCTGCTTGGATTATTGCTCATAATTTGGATGAATTTGTACCCTCATTCCCCATTTCCCCCCATTCCCCATTTCACTCCACTCTTTCTCCTCACTACCGATAAAAGGGGAGTGTTTAAAGGTCTGAGAGATTGCACAGAGGTAGAGCATCTGCCTTGCACGCAACCAAATCCAGGACAGAAGGTGGTTCGTATCCCTGCATCCCATATGGTCCCCTGTGCCTGCCAGCAGCGATTTCTGAGCGCAAAGCCAGGAGTAACCCCCGAGCACAGCTGTGTGTGATCCAAAAACAAACAAAAGGGAAGGGGACTGTTTACCTTGCAATATCTGTTTCAGCCTAGCCAGAGGATCGGTTGGCTTTCCATGCATACTTAAAGTGAATAGAAGAATTCTTTTGGTGTTCACAAATCTCCAGAGCTGTCACATCCCCCGCCTCCATGTAAACTGTGCATGCCTTTTTCTTACCCTGGGACCCCTTTCTTTCTCAGGCAGCGAACCAGCTTGCTTAAAAACTAGTCTGCTTCCCCCAATCCACAGTACCAAAGTTTGCCAGGAGCCGGCGGGCCCAGTTGCTAGCTGAGCGGCTACCAATGCCTGCGGTTTCCCACTTTGCCCACCCTCTCGCCCTCCCCTCTGGAGCTCGCAGCTGGCCAATTGCAGCATGCACAGGACGCCTGGGCTGCCTCCCCCTTCCCGCCTCTCCCCCTACTCCAATTCTTCCCTTGGCAGGCTACCCCTGGGCGGCTTCTGATCTCCTCCAGGGCTCGCTGGCTTTTCTGTGCGCACAGCCAGCCCACCCTGCCTTTCTCCGGTTCCCCCCTTCCCGGTGCAGCTTCCAGGCCAATCCACCCCGACTCTTGGAGAAAGCAGGAGTCCTGACCCTGAGCACCGAGCACACTAGTGTTCCTGGAACTTCATTTGCAAGGGTGCGAGGCGCAAACCAGGACGAACGATGGATCCCGTGAGTCAGGTAGAACCAGAAGCAACCTGGTTGGGACAGGGTGCTGCTGCGGGACCCTTAAGCTTTCTCCTAAGGTTTTCTCTTTCTCTTCTTTTTGCTTCTTTCATCCCAAGCTGGCCTCAGCAGGCACCTTTCAGGCGTTAAAGGAGCCCCTCGCCTTCCTGAGAACCCTGGAATTGGTGAGTTGCGGGGCGCCTTGGAGACCCACCGGAGCTGCTGCGTGATACTCAAATGAGGCGGGTCTGCTCCGATCTGGGCAATTTGCCTCCTTCAGCATCCCCGCTCTAGTGCCCAGATTCGGGGATCCCCGCTCGGAGGTGGGAGTGTGGACGTGCAGACGAGGTGTCATCTCACCTCAGTTTTTGCTAACCAACATGCATGCACAGGGACCGTGGAAAGGAATGGCGTCTCCTCGGGAGGTGGGAATGGAACAGCCACCAAGGCGTGGATTGTCACCTGGACGGTGGTGGGAGCTGCCGGGCTCCAGAGGAGGGAGGGAACCGGGACTGAGAAAGCTCAGAAAGTTGGTCAGGACTTGGACAGCTCCACGGTGGTGGTGATGCTTAGCGCTTCTTGGGAGCATCTGGGAGGTGCCCAGATGCCAGGAATGATGGGTTCTGCTCCTTCCACCTTACTTTCTAAATTCTGACCTCTCCATAGTGAGTTACTTGAGATTTCTCTGTGGATCTCCACTACCCAATACTCTTCCCAATTTCGGGCCTTCTTTGCATCATGTTGCATTTGGGCTAGAGTTTTTAGGACTCTTCTTTGTCCATTTCATGAAACAACCTGATAATTCTTCTGACATCTTTGCACTTTCACATCTTTTGTCTTTGCATGTGGGATTAGGGAAGTGAAATTGTTGTTCTGCTTAGTTCTTTTTACAAAACAAACTGACGATTCAATCTTAGGGCAACTTGTTTGTTCACAGATGAGTGAAGCCCAGAAATAGTTCCTCACTAGGCCACAGAGCAATGTGTGTTTTGGGCTTGGACTGATGGTTATTGAGAGTGAAGTCTGCAGGTCACACATTCTCTCATGCTAGGAGCTCTTGAAAGGCAGTGAATCTATCTGAACAAAAAGTTCACCCCATCATATAGCATTAATCACAGGCAATTAGACAAAACTAGGCGGGAAATTATGTAAGTGTCTGCTCTGTCCTCCCAGATTTTAGCTACAAAGGCCTGGCATTTCATTTGACTAAACAAATCTCTGGGCTATATTTACAGGGATGATCTATAGGATAATCTTAACCTGTTATATAATGCATAAATGTCAAGTGACATACATACATTTGCTGAACCTCACAGCTAGAGGTTCAAGGACCTTCAGATCTAGAGATTCTGGAATAACTCTTTTAAAACCTGCTGTCATGAAGGTCAAGTTAAACAAGTAAAAATAGTTGAATAAAATAAAATTCAAGAAACTTTCCTTTGACTTCCTCAGAATATTGTACTCACATCATTTATTCAGCTATTTCAAAAAATATTTCCCCATGGAAGTATATTTTTTCCATCAAAATAATCATTTCACTTCCACAAACTATTATCTTTCAAATTAAATTCAAAAACCTAACACAATTTTTTTATTATGATCTCATCTGTCTCGCCTTGTTGCCCAGCTGAAATATTAATTCTCATTCTCTTCAAACTCATTGTAACACTATTATGTGTTACTACTCATCACAAAATTTTCTCCAGGTATATATTTCAAACTTTGAATGCATTTGTATAAAAAAAACATAGCTGTCTGGGAATAAATGAAAATGTTGCGATTCT
Source organism: Suncus etruscus (assembly GCF_024139225.1). NCBI lineage: Eukaryota > Metazoa > Chordata > Mammalia > Eulipotyphla > Soricidae > Suncus > Suncus etruscus. The sequence continues at coordinate 111,605,587 of NC_064854.1, read as the reverse complement.
TGTATTTTAAGATGGATCTTTAGAAAACCATTTTGCACATTTAAGTTGTAAAACAATCCCAATTACTATCAATTCTCTCTAAAGCTTTTACATTAGTTTTTTAATATTTCTGATTATACTCTAAGAGTATATTAATATATTAAATTTTTGTCTTTTAGGCTCATATTAAATTTTTTTCTCAATAAAATTTTTTGAGCTCTCTCAAAAATTTTCTACCTGGTCTTTGTTTTCTATTAATTCATTCATTACAATGTGGATATACCATTATATTTGTTTCTTTTTTCAGCATGTGAACATGTGTGTGTGAGAGAAAAAAAATGAGAGGAAGAGTGAGAAAGACAGAGAGAAAAGATTACTACATTAAAAATATTTTACAAGGCCAAAGAGATGGTAAAGGGGATAAGAATCATACCTTGTATCCTGATTACCCCTGTTTTAAATCCCTAGCATTGTTTATGGTCCCCCTGAGCATCTTCGAAGGACACTTCTAATTTCTAAATATATGAGCCAGGAATAATTCCCTTAGCACTGAGGGATTATGTGGCCAATCCTCTAAAATTTCTCTCTTAGGCCTTTAGGGCTTCAAGAGGAGGAGATTTTGCTTATAAATCAGTTATAGTCTGTCCTTGGTGAAAAAGAACCTGATTAATGGACAAAAAGATTAAATAAAAAAGTCAGTTGATCTACATTATAAATGACTAAGGTAGAAAATGAGAACAAGAGATATAAAAGGTTAGTAACTGAGAAAGTTTAGCACACTAGAAGGGGACTTAAATTCTCTGACTCTGATGGAGAGAGAGTGACACACACATAATAGTCTCACTTATCTATGGGTTTTAAGAAAAATAAAAGACATTATTGTAATGATGCCCAGAGATGAGGGCCAGAAGGACGGCTCACAATATGAAGCTTACCTCAAAGAGAGGAAAGCGCAGTTGGAGAAAATAAATTGCTATCAACTACCAAGACCATGTTAATGAGTGAGAGAAGTAGAATACCTGTTTCGAATACAGTATGGGGGTGGGAGTAGGAGATGGGGGCATTGGTGGTGGAAATGTTGGACTGGTGAAGGGGGGTGTTCTTTTGCGACTGAAACCCAACTACAGTCTTGTTTGTAATCATTGTGGTTTAAATAAAGGTGTTATAAAATTTATTATCAATTTTAAAATTATAAAAGAGGAAGTTACTTGACATCTGTACCAACTTTTAAGTGTTTTTTTCCTCTGCTTTTATCCATTTCTGTTATCAGTGCCACTAGTTCTCTCTTATAGGCTAAATGTTCAATTGTATTGAGATTAGCTCGAGTCTCTCTCTTTCTACTATAAAATAGTACAGTTCATATACAATTATAAATGTTGAACATTCCACTGTGTTTTATTATAACCATATCTAAGTGCAATTATAAGTGATCTATCTCTTTTTTGTTTTGTTTTTATTTTTTTAATTTTGGGGGGGGGTCACATCCGGCAGTGCTCAAGGGTTACTCCTGGCTCTATGCTCAGAAATCGCCCCTGACCGGCACAGAGGAACATATGGGATGCTGGGATTCGAACCACCGTCCTTCTGCATGAAAGGCAAATGCCTTACATCTATGCTATCTCTCCAGTCCCTAAGTGATCTATCTCTTAGAACAGGAACCTATCCCAATCAAAGTTACTAATCATATACCAAAAAAAATTGTCTGACTCTATAATCTCTCTTCTAGTGTCAAAGTGCATAGTCAGTAGTAAGTGGAGAGCAAAAATGGTAAATTAATAGGAAATAATACTAAAAAGTTCCAGTTTTATTTTTTTTGGCTAGAGCAAAATAGTCTTTATGTGTATTTAAACCATAAATATTTCCCAGGATTTTATGCTGTGAAACAGGTATTTCTAAGCATATATAATAAAAAGATATTCATTTGCAATGTTACTTTTAAAATATGTAAAATCAAGTAAATAGGAACGTGGTCTAAGTCTGATTTATGCATAATAAGATATACTGTTCATAAAAATAAGTAAATAGGGGCAAGGATCTATGGTGCAGAGACAAAGCATTAATGTATGTAAACCACTATGACAATAAGCATGGTATTCAAACTATAACTATTAAACTTAAAAATGTAATTTTTAAGGCATCACATTGTTGGGGGTGGGATAGGAGGAATATGAGTCCAATAGTAGACAGCTGGGTGGTGAAATTCTAAATAGAAACATTATATGCCTAAAAATTTAGTGTAAATACCTATGTAAATAACAGTGCCAAAATAAAATAAAGAATATATAAATTACTATATATAGATATAAAGGTCAAGATCTGAAAGTAGATGGCAGAGATAAAATACTGGTGTTAAGGTGTTTGCCTTGCATACTGCATATCCTGATTTGATCCCAGGCACTTCATATGTACCAAGCAACATCACGAGTGATCTCTGAGCACAAAGAAAGGAATAAGATTTTAGCATTGTTGATATGTATGATCCAAAACCAAGAAAAGAAATTAAATATGAGTAATTAGTTCTATTAAATTTAATTGAGAAAAATGTAGTTCATTCTTATATGTGATAAAATTGACAATTAGGAAAAATAAGTTTAATTTTTTTAATTCACACAGACAAATACATTCAGTTAGATTTCAATGTAGTATACAGAGTGCAGTAAAATTTTTTCTAAAAACAAAGTAAAATATGGGTGATGTGCATGTAATTTGTACATAGAGTAAAGAATAAGTGAATTCTACTGATTGATAAATTGTTTTATTTTTTTTATTCTGGTGAACGTGATTTGAGGCGCAGCAGGGAGAAAATAAAGAGGGTAAGGTACCATTATGATAAGCAGGGATATGGCAGGCACATTACTTGTTTCATTTATGCACATGGCTTCACTTATTATTAAGACAACTCACATTTAACCTACAGTTTAACTACCTTTAAGGACAACCAATTTGAATTTATGGCATTAGAGAGAATATGTAATTTATGTGTGTGTGCTTGATTTATAAATAAAGTAGATATAAATTCTAAACAACATATAAAAGTTGAGCCTTCAGGGGGAAAATTTAGCCAGTTTCAAAGACTTTGAAGCAAATTCCCAAATCCTTAATCTCTGCATAAATGATCTAAGTCAGAGGATTTTTCACTATTTTTTTTTAGTCAGAACAGAAATTCAGAACTCAGCACTAAATGTGGTGTGGGTTATCTTATTTATTTCCTTATATAAAATAAATTTAGCAAATATAGCAAAAGTCACTTGGAAATGGTTAAAAACAAATAACAATGAATTTTCTCCAGTTCTTAGATTTACTCTGAAAAATTCAGATATTACTGAACCTGTCTGCCACAGATCTTTCTTTTATATGGGGGGAATTGAGAGAGTGGTGGGGGGCATATCTGGCAATATTCAGGGTCACACCTGGACCACTGCTAAGGGGCCACAATAGCAATATTGTAAACTGAGTAAGAATATAACAAAGTTCTGTTTCTGGGCTTTCATTTGATTCCAGTAGACTGAACATCTGAATTTTTAAAGTTAGGAAATTAAACTCAAGATTCTTTTGACTTCGGGGCCACAGTGCTAGCACAACAGTATGGTGTTTGGCTTGCATACACCTAAATCAGGACAGATGAGGGTTTGATCCTCGGCATCCCATATGATCCCCCGAGCCAGGAGTGATTTCTGAGCACAGAACCAGGTGTAACCTCTGAGTGCCACCAGGAGTGCCCCCCCCCAAAAAAAAACAAAACAAAATATTTTTTGAATGTTCAGGTTCCAAACATACTTTAATATCTTTTGTTTTATTTTCTTGACAAGTGCTATTGGAATTTGAATAAACTTATAATACTTTGACTCTGTATTTTGGATAAAATGATCACTTAACAATGTTAATTCTTTTGTTCAAGAATATAAAATACTTTCTTTCTTTAAGAATATAAAATATTTTCTTTGTTTGTTTGTTTTTTTGGGACACATCAGTTTGACGCTCAGGGGTTACTCCTGGCTATGCGCTCAGAAATCGCCCCTGGCTTAAGGGGACCTTATGGGACACTGGAGGCTTGAATCGTGGTCTGTCCTAGGATAGCGCTTGCAAGGCAGACGCCTTACCTCTAGCACCACGTCTCCAGCCCCAAATATGAAATATTTTCTCGTTTCCTGTGTCATCTATTTATTTCAATAATAGATTTTTTTTTTTTTGGTTTTTCAGGCCACACCCGTTTGATGCTCAGGGGTTACTCCTGGCTAAGTGCTCAGAAATTGCCCCTGGCTTGAGGGGACCATATGGGACACCAAGGGATCGAACCACAGTCCTTCCTTGGCTAGCGCTTGCAAGGCAGACACCTTACCTCTAGCGCCACCTCACCGGCCCCTCAATAATAGATTTTAATAAGTAACTTTTTACCTTATTTGTTAAATTAATTTATAAGTACTTATTTTTGTTGTTGTTGTTGATATCGTTTTGTTTCGTATTTTTGGGGCCACACTTAGTGTTCAGGGCTTTCTCAAGCTCTGTGCTTGAGGATAACTCCTTGTGATCATATATGATGCTGGGCTGTAACCCAGGTGAGTTACATGCAAGACAAGCTTCTAGCTCACCGAACTCTATCTCTCCGGCTCTAGAGATTCAAATCATTTTTATGCAAATTTAAATAAGATTGTATTCATGATATTTTTCCTCTTTGGATATCTATGAAATATATATTTATTCTGTAGTTTGCTACTTTACTGTATTGAATTATTGTTTCCAATAGCATTATGGTGAAGTCTCTAAGATTTTTTTCAAGTTTATTATTAGTCATTTACCAAAATCTGATATTATTTTCCATATTCCTCTCATTTATTTTTGCTAGTAAACTCAGTGTGGTCATGTAGTTCTGATCCCATATGTAGGGCTGGAGAATTTACTCTTTCACTGCTGCATCTTTGAGCAAGGCAGTGCCTTATCTTCTGTACTATATCTCTACCCTTCTACAAGATCATAGTATTTGGCAACTTTCATACTTTCCCAGTAGAAATTGGCCTGTTTCCTTTCCCTTTGTAAAAATTATGATAGCACATTCTTTTCCTTTAGACTCTTCTCAAGTTTCTGGATTTGTGTATAGAGGAATATGGGGAGATGCAAAATGAACGCATTGCTTTCTAAAAATATTTTTACAAGTGTAAGAGTATCCGAAGGCCTTTATCTCCCCCAAATATTTCTTGGATGATACAATCTCCAACATTGATGAAGTCTGGATTCTGGACTATAGAATTAACTGCTGTTATCAATTTTTCTGGTCTTTCTTATTTTTAAAATTTTGACATCCAATTTTGCTATTCCATTTTTTCTATAGATACTTGATTTTGTGCCTCTATTCTACCTTTCTTCTATGCCTCTCTTATCCTTAAATGAAGCCAGCTAATCTAAAGATACATGTGAAATATATGTCTACTTGATTTAAATAAAGACACTAATTTTTGCATGAAAAAAATTTCTGAATGCAATTCTGAACTGTCCTTTGCCAGTCAAACATTCTAATTCTTACTTAATATTAATAGCATTAATAGCATTCATAACATGATTGATAATACAGTTAAGCATGTTACTATACACGAGTACTCTACTATATTATGCTAAAATTTACCATTTTATCACTCTGATGAGAGAGCTAACAGTAGTTGTTGATACATTTGTTTTCTAGGTTCATCAAGGCACAACATTTCAGTATTTTCCATGTACCATTTCAGTGAATCTGTATGTCTCTCACATTCACACTTCATCATAAAATTTAAGAATTTTAACTAGCTCATCAAGGACAAAATTGTAGGGAATAGCAAAACCAAAAACTGAGTAGTACAAACTGATTTGCCTTAAATGCTATACATTTTTTTTTTGCTTCCTTCAATGTTCCAGGCACTTTTTATACCTTATCCTTAGACTTCAAAGGAATTTTAAAAGGTAGATTCTATCTTATTCTGAAGTGTTTAGCTCAACCACTCTAAAGCCTTTTATGGAAATGTTAAGGAGTGCTTTTAGTATGAGATGAGTTCAATATACATCCATTATTTTTATATTCAGTTTTATTTTCTGTTGATTATTAACAAGATAGAATAAGTCTAATGAAACATGAGTAGCTTTAATTTTAGAAGATATATGGAATATCTTTTTATGTTTATTTTTGGGGAAAACAAATGGAGCAATGCTTAGGATTAATTCTGGCTCTGTGTTTAGTGAACAATCCTGGCCATAGTGGTGGACCATATGTGATCCCAGGAATTAAACTCAGGTTAATTGTGTGCAAGGCAAGCACCCTAACCACTTTACTATTATCACCGAAGCTTCACGTTTAAAAGATCTTAATTTGTTAATAACTTCGTCTCATTTTTCTACTTTTAAAAAGAAATCTGTGCATGAGTCAGACAGCTTTTATTTCTAAGTATAAACAAGACAGGCAATTCTTACATACAACTTATTAAATTTTGAGAAGATTTCTATGATTGAGGATATGATGTATTTTTAAAGCTTCATGCAAGTGGATTTAACTATAAATTACCAGCCTTTCAAATAGTGACAAAAATGTTGTGCAATTGGAATATAAATAAATACATTTTATAAAAGGGCAATAATGTACGTGCTAAAAATTAAATAGAAGGTGACAGTGATAATAGTAATAATGATGAGAAAACAGAAGAAGATGTAAAGTAATACTTTGGTAATTTGGGCAATTCATCTCTCTTTTAGATTTAGGAAAGAAAAATATTAGTAGAAACTAGCAGAAAGTCTCTAAGAACATGAATACAGATATTTTTGAGTCCACATTATTGGTTTATCTTGGTTGTAGAAGAATAATTTACTCAATTATTAGAGAAATGGAAGAACTAGGAAAGAAGAAATGGAAAGAAATAGGAAGAAATAACTCAAATATGACATCAAAAATGTGATGAGTGAGTAAAGCCAAGTCTCCCATATTGAATTTAAGACAATGAATCAGGCTGATTTAATACAGTATTGCCAATGTCTGCCTTGATTACTTTTCCTGCTTGTTCTTATTCTGCATTCACTTTCTGCTTTTCAATCAATTCATTCTTTTTCTTTAATTTTATAGTTACTTTCTATATGTGTTTATAGAAATAGGATGGTTTATGAGTCTATATGCTTATGTCTTTAAGGAGAACAATGTTACATAATTTTACTAACCACCGAATTGCTAACATACCTTCAGTGGCGGGAGGAAAGCCATAAGGCATCTGCCTTGCATGCTAGCTTAGGACGGACCGCGGTTCAAATCCCCTGCGCCCCGTGTGGTCCCCCAAGCCAGGAGAGACTTCTGAGCGCATAGCCAAGAGTAACCCCTGATAGTCACTGGGTGTGGCTGAAAAAAAAACCTCAAACAAATACCTCCAGCTGCAGCTCAGTTCTATAGACTCTTTCAATACACCACCTTTACCTGCTTTTCACCTCAATTATGTGGTCAGAATTTGTTTTTTTTTTCCCCACTAAATATTGACTATTCTTTGTTGTTTTTTTGTTTATATTCTGCACAATTGATTTGTATCTCTTTCATACATTTTATTTACTATGATCCCGTCTAATTAAAGTCATATTGCAGTAAAAGGCAACATTTAATCTATTTTTATAGTTTAGTGTTCTACTGTACATATGTACATGTATATATATGTACATACACATATATCACACACATATCACTTCTTTATCCACTCATGTGTCATTGGGCACAGAGCTTATTCCAGAGAATCACTACTATGAAACACACTACAATGAACATAAGTGTGCATAAATTTTTGAATTAATATATTTGCATTCTTTGGATAGATTTCTAGGAGTGATATTGTCACATCAATGGTAGTTTTAACTTATCTGTGCTCCTGATTAAATCCTATCTCTGTGGGAATCATTTCTGAGGAGACCATATGGGATGCCAGGAAACCAACCCGAATTGGTTATATGCAAGGCAAGAGCTTTACCCTGGATTCTAATCTCTCTGGTCCAGTTTATTTTATTTTTTAAAAATTTTACTTTATGCAACATGGTTACAATAGTGCTGTTTTTTCATAATTCTTATCAACAAATTTACTTTATCACCAGAGAGCCCAAGACCCAATGCCTTTGTATAGGGCCATTTTAGTTTATTTGCTCAAAGACTTTAATCTAGCACTCCAAGAGATTGAATAATGCTTCATTTTGGACAGTTATTATCACCAGACCATATCATTGGCTTGCAAAGGTCAAATGCCCACTGTAATTTCTATTTTTTATTGTTTGAATGGAGTGTATCATGAGATTTACAATAAGCTCTCTTTTATTAATCCCTAGTTAGGCACTGGAAAGGCAATTACTTATAGTCTCTTAAGGCTGGGTGAAAGGAGTGCACATCTGGTGGAAGTTAAATTATGCCTTTTAGCATACTTCTTCCACTAAGGTAGCATATGTAATTTTTCAAGGAGAACTAAGAGATATTTGAGATTTGGTGAGTATTGTTACTGAAGTTCTCTGAGGAGAATCATTGAGTGAACTCAGACTCATTAAGTAGTCATATTTTATGACAAAATTTTATTCACTATATATGCATTTTCTAAATCTTTTCAAGATCTTTTTTATAGATGCATTGATATATACATACATATTTATTGTATGTAAGATATGCTTATAAAGAGTTCCATAAAGTTCTGAAAGTGTATACATATCAAACAAAATTATGAACATTTAAATACATTTTTCTATTTTATACATTATCAAATTAAATTTATTAAAACGTTCAGTTATGGATGTAAGAGAAATATATGACATGTGTGTGAACTGCAATTCCCTGGACTTGTTATTCTGAAGAATTTTTATGCCAAATGAAAAGACATACTCCCTGTAGTTTTAATAAATACTTACACCATCCATCTGGTGTATGATGAGACTGCCTGTCTGTGCTTTCATGCCCTTAACTTACCTAAAGTCTTTGTTTGTACCTCATAAACAGTTAGTTTTCACTCACACACAATACCTGCCTCCACCCAGAGTCCTTCCTGACCTTGAAATTCAGAAGAAGTGAGAAGGTAAAAGAGTTAGATGGCAAGTAAAACTTGTGGAAAATCACCACGTAGATCAGAGGTGGCGAACAAATTAGACACAAAGAGCCAAAATTTTAAACTGTGAGAGTCAGAGAGCCACACCACGCAGTGACCTGCCAAAACAGACAAACGCACAAGAACATATAATTTTAACAATAATCTATTCAATACATATTGCATTTTGCGACTTTGAATGAGGGCCAAAATCCTGCAGTGATGGTGAGGGTGTGCTGCGTCCTCCACACTAAGAATTCACGGCCAGATGTGACCCAACATGTGTCACACGGGTCCCCCTGCTCGCTGGCCTGTGCAGTTGTTTCTGAGAGATGGGAGACGGGAGGACGCAGCATGGGGGCGAACTGCGCACTCGGAGATCTCTCCTCAGAGGTCCCTCCTTGGAAGCAGCAGAACAAAATCCAAACTTGGCAAAGAGCCACAGTCTACAAAATAATGATAAGAGGCACAGAGCCGCTTTCATTTTGGCCAGGAGCCACCCCTGACGTAGATCATAATAATCAGGTGAAGAATGGAAACCCCGGCAAATTTTAAGGTAGAAAAAAATTAATTAGTATGGAATTGAATGGTGATTTTAATCGTGCTGGTTTCAGAGAACATACCTTAAATTCATCAATAGCCCTTGGGTGAAATTATGGGCAAGTCAACCCAGTTTGTAGAGATTTTAATGACATCAAGTTATGTTTACATGAAAAAAAAATGAATGTGTAGAAACCTTAGACAAAACTACGTATGTTCCTGTATCATCGTATGTCTTCTATAATGGTAAATAAAGTATAACATTCATAACAGAAAACTGGATAAATAAATAAAGACATTAAAATTCTTTATCAGATGAACCAATAAATACTTGTTCTCTCTGAATCTAGAAAACTTTAGCTAGGTTTCCCCAATATTTACTGTGCCTATGCAAGAAAAAAAAGAGAAGCACAAATTAACTTTATTTTTTTGGGGGGGGTCAAACCTGGCAGCGCTCAGGGGCTACTCCTGGCTTTATGCTTAGAAATTGCTCCTGGCAGGCTCAGGAGATCATACGGGATGCTGGGATTCGAACCACTGTCCTTCTGCATGCAAGGCAAACACTTTACCTCTGCGCTGTCTCTCTGGCCCCTGTTTTTTTTTCCTTTTATTTTATTTTTTATGGTTTTGTTATTGTTGTTTGTTGCTTGTTTTTGTTTTTTTTTTTCACATGGGGTTTCTTTTTCTTTCTTTCTTTCTTTCTTTCTTTCTTCTTTTCTTTCTTTTCTTTCTTTCTTCTTTCTTCTTTCTTTCTTTCTTTCTTTTTTCTTTCTTTCTTTCTTTCTTTCTTTCTTTCTTTCTTTCTTTCTTTCTTCTTTTTCTTTTCCTTCTTTCTTTCTTCTTTCTTCTTCTTCTTCTTCTTCTTCCTTCCTTCCTTCCTTCCTTCCTTCCTTCCTTCCTTCTTCCTTCCTTCCTTCCTTCCTTCCTTCCTTCTTCCTTCCTTCCTTCCTTCCTTCTTCCTTCCTTCCTTCCTTCCTTCCTCCTCCTCCTTCCTTCCTTCCTTCCTCCTTCCTTCCTTCCTTCCTTCCTTCCTTCCTTCCTTCCTTCCTTCCTTCCTTCCTTCCTTACTACTTCCTCCCTTCCTCCCTTCCTCCACCCTTCCTTCTTTCTTTCTTTCTTTCTTTCTTTCTTTCTTTTTCTTTCTTTCTTTCTTTCTTTCTTTCTTTCTTTCTTTGTTTCTTCTCTTTCTTTCTTTCTTTCTTTCTTTCTTTCTTTCTTTCTTTCTTTCTTTCTCTCTCTTTTTTTGTGTGCTTGTTTTGTTTTTATTTTCAGAACCGTGGTTATTGTGTGGTTGGTGTCTTTATTGCTGTGGTGCTTTTCGAGTTTTTATCTATCTATTTATTTATTTTAGTATTGCTATGTTTTTCTTTTTTCTTTTCTTCTCTTAAATTGATTATATATATATATATATTCTCTAGAAGGACTCCTCCCATTTTTGCTTGTTTGATTTTTGCCCCATTTTCTTTTATTTTTTTCTTGCTTTCAAATAGAACCACATAATTTGAATCATCTTGTTCCATCTCACAAACTGAGGGGAAAATAATGAAGGTACCAAGACCAGACAGTCATATGAAAATTAAGTAGAAATAAAAAAATGATCAGACTTAAACAATAGAATTGACACCCAATCTACAACATGCTAGACACAGAGGGGACCACTTATACTAGCAACCTAGGGGGTAAAGAAGGGGGATATGGGATGCATACTGGGAACAGGGATGGAGGGAGGACAGCATTGGTGGTGAGAATGCCCCTGATTCAATGTCATTATGTTCCTAAAAAGATTTTGTAATCCACTTTGGTCAAAATAAAAATTAAATAAAAAACTTTAGTAGGTAGTAGGAAAATATTTTCTATATGTTTCACGTCTTATGCATTACATTAACTGCCGCTTGAGGAAAGATTATTTTCACATTTTATAATAAATTACAAGAGTTTGTATAAGAATGTTAGTTGTTAAAATAATATCAGTTTTTGAAGCTATTTTAAAAGAGGCATTACTACATATATGCACACACATATTTATTAAAATTTTACTTTAAAGGACATATAATCCATTAGTTAAAAGAACATTTGAAATTGCTAGTTGCATTAAAGCTAATTATTTATTTAATGGTTGAGAAGCTCTGTTTTCTAGCCATAGGATGTAAATTTAAAGTGTAAATCTTGTATTTTTTCTTTTTTTAAATTATTTAAAGCCATTAATTGATTATTATTTTGGCTTACTATGTATTTAATTAGAGGTCATCATCAGTGCTGATGAGTGATGCAGCAGAGTTTGGCCAAGTGTCACAGGCTTTACTAGTTGTTGGACCTGTCACCAGGAGCCACACTCAGTCATGCAACAAAGATCATGTGGTGTCAGGAATATAGTCAGGACTTTTTACATGCAAAAATTCACTGTACCACTCTGGTCTCTGGATTTTTGGTTTTGATTTCTGAATTTATTACTGTTTCTATTTGGTAGAGAAAGAATAATTGGGTTTGACTCTCACTTTCACCAGTTATAGGCTAAACACATCAGGCACATCACTTAACCTTTCTAGTTCTTTTTTATTCCTTAGAGTAGAAATAATGATAAATTGCAGGTTTCTTAATGTGTTCATTAAACAAGACCATGACAGAGTGATAGCACACCAAGCATTCACTTCAGTATTTTCTTTTGTTCTTTTGCCTGCAATTTTTGTTTTATTGCTAGTGTATGGAAAGAATAAATTAGGAAGTTCACTAGGATATTTTTCTAATATTTTTCTTAATAATCCTCAATAATCTCTCCCCCATCTACCCTTCTTACTCTCCCTTCTTTCCTTCCTTGTTTCCTCTTCTCCTATCTCCTCCCTTCTCCTCTTCCTTTTCTTCTTAACCCTTCCTCTTCTCCTCTCCTTCCCTCTTCCTTTCCTTCTTTCCCCTCTTTTTTCTCCTCCCCTCTCCTCTCCTTTCTCCCCACTACTTCTCATTCTTCTCTCTTTTTTCACCCCATAACCTTATGCATGTACATATATTGTGTTTGCATTAAAAGAGCACGTAGGTGGGCCTGGAGAGATAGTACAGTGGCGTTTGCTTTGCAAGCAGCCAATCCAGGACCAAAGGTGGTTGGTTCGAATCCCAGTGTCCCATATGGTCCCCTGTGCCTGCCAGGAGCTATTTCTGAGCAGACAGCCAGGAGTGGCCCCTGAGCACCGCCGCGTGTGACCCAAAAACAAAACAAAAACAAAAACAAACAAAAAAAAAAGAGCAGGTAGGTTTGCCTAAATTAAAGCACAAGAGTAATTTTTGGAAAATGTATTAGCAAGGAAAGAGTAATTAGACTGAATTGGCAAGCACTAGCTTAGTACTCTAGACACAGGTTGTGTGCGTGCATCCTTGACTATAAATGTATAAAGCTGTTTTATGAAAATTATATTTCCTTGTATTAAAAAGTCATAACCATAACAAATAGTCTAAGTTCACTTGAATGACTGTAAGCTAATGAGATCCTAATATTGTTATATAGCAAGCTGTACTATTTACTGATTCCTATGTTCTATATACAATTTAATTCTTGTCTTAAATGATTTTACAAGGTCCTCTTGCTCAAAATAACAGAGCTGGTTAGTAAGTAACAAAGGCAGTATTTCAAACTGCACCATCTCTGATATCTTGCGACTCCTATCAGTGCTCTGATTCAAATATATGAAATATATTATGTTTTATATTTTGATGTTTAGATTCAGTTAATACTAAGTAATCATTTATTTTAAATTACAAGAATGGGGGCTGGAGCGATGGCATAAGTGCCATGCATGGGCTAGTGGATCGCGGTTTGATCCCCTGGCATCCCATCTGGTTCCTCAAGCCAGGAGCAATTTCTGAGTGCATAGCCAGAAGTAACCCCTGAGTGTCATCAGGTGTGGCCCCAAAACAAAAAAATTACAAGAATGGAAGCAAAATTAATAACTAAAACTTACCCCAATTATCTGTTTTTGTCTCTCTTAGACCAATGTTCTCTCTAGAACATGTATCTCACTTGTTTGTCTCAAAGCATCTTTGCTTACCAGTTTTTTTCTTGAAAAAATATGATACTTAGATTAGTTGGGTTGTCATTACCAAGTACCAAAAATTATATTGCTTAAGCTATAGAACATTATTGTCTCAATTATGAAGACAGAGGCACCAGATGGAGGTGTAGACAGAGTTAGTTCTTACCTGAATTGTGAGACAATTTGTTTCAGAGCTCATTCCTGGTTTCTGGAAGTTGAGTAAAAATTCTTGGTTATCTTTAGCTTGCCACATAAACCCACGTTATACCTCTGTATCCTTATAGTGTTCTTTTTACGAATCTGTGTCAAATTAACACTCTATTATGATTTGGATCATGATCATTTGGGGTTGAATTCACTGAAGTATATCTATAGCCCTATGGCCAATGAAGGTCACATCCTGAAGGCACAATTCATCTGATAAAAAAGTGGGTTTCTAATAATGGGTACTACTCAGTAACCTGATGTATTCTTTTATATATCCTGAGCATAGATATATGCTCTATGTCCTCTAGATAAAAATACCTTTCTTCATAATTTTGATGGTTATATTCCTCTCTGAGCAATTAACTGATACTTTGAGTAGTCTTCAAATGTAGAGTATTGTCAAAATATGAAAGTTTTGAACCTCTATTATTGTTTAGCTTGGTTTCTCTGTTCTATACTTCTATTATTTTATATAGGTATAGACATTCTATTTTAAAAAGATATTTATTTATTTATTTAATTTTTGGTTTAGATTTTACCCCTGGCACGTTCAAAGGTTACTCCTGTCTCTGTACTTAGAAATTAATCCTGGAAGGCTAGAGGAACTATGTGTGATGCTGGGGATTGAACCTGGGTCATCCATGTTCAAGGAAAACACCCTGTTTATTTATTGCCATGCTATCGCACTAGTCCCTCAAAAAGATATCTTCTTTTTTTTTTTAATAAGGTATTTAAAGCAGAGTTCAGTGGAGGTAGAGAGCACAAGGCTGGGGATCAGTGGGCCATGAGTTGTGCCCTGTGCTTGCCAGACTAGTGAACAATATAGTCAAGATGTCTAAAGGTGATCCCAAGAAACCAAAGAAGACCTTGGCTTGTGCCTTTCTTGTGCAAACTTGCAGAGAGGAACATAAAAAGAAAACCCCTGAAGTACCTGTAAGTGTTGTAGAGTTCTCCAAGAAGTGCTCTCAGAGGTGGAAGACCATGTCTGGGAAGAAGTTCATATTTGATGAGATGGCAAAGTTCTCTATGACTGCAAAATAAAAGATAATGGACCAGCCAAGGATGGCAAGAAAGACCCTAGTTCTAGTGCCTCCAAAGACCATCATTTGGATTCTTCTTGTTATATTCAGAGTGTCACCCCAAGTTCAAGTCTATGAACTGTGCATCTCCATTGTTTATTTGTTTGTTTGTTTGTTTGTTTGTTTTTTGGTGAGGATGGGGGTGGGAACGTAACACCATGGTGCTCAGGGATTACTCCTGACTCTGCTCTCAGAAGTTACTCCTGGCAGGCTCGAAGAACCATATGGGATGCCGGGAATCGAACCAAGGTCCATTCAGTGGCTGCGTGCAAGGCAAACACCCTACCACTGTTCTATCGCTCATGCCCTTGGCATCTCCATTCGGATGTATAGCAAAGCAACCTTACAACAAGGTCACCGGTGAAGCTGAAGAAGTAGAAGGATGTCACTGAAGTGGTGCCAAAGTTACTGCTAAAGTTGTCAGGAAAAAGGTAGAAGAGGAAGTCGAAGAGGAGGAGGAGAAAGAGAAAGAAGAAAATGTAGAGAAGGAGGAAGAAATAGAGGAGGAGGAGGAGGAGGAGGAGGAGGAGGAGGAGGAGGAGGAGGAAAATCTGCTCCTCAAACTCTTTATCATAAGTCATACCGTTGTCTCAAAAGTGCTTTAGGAATTGTCAGTGACTTACATGAAGTGGCCATGGGTCTCTGGAGTACCCCAAAACTGTATCAAAGCTGAACATATTTCCCAACATTTTTTAAAAGAAGAGGCATATGTTCTCACTGTGCACTTTGCTGTTGATATGACAAGGCATTTTAAAGTGTTCTCTCTGCTCTCACATTTTCTTTTCATTTGTTACATGGTGATAAGTGTATGGTGCCTGTCTAGAAATGTTAAATTCTCAACTGTACATACCTATAATTTGTAAAAAAAAATAAAATAAAATAAAATACAGCAATAACTTGGAGACCAATTTGCTGTTTGAGGTATGGGGGAGGTGGAACGATGCCTTGTGGGGTCTTGCTCAGGGAGAATGAAGCTGGAGACTGAACTCTGGGCCCTGAGTGGGCGTCCTTGAAGCTGCGGGTTGTGTATATAGTGACCTAGCTTTCTGCTGTCATTTTTAGCTATGGAAAAGGGGGGGGGCAGCTGATAGAACTATTGGGAGTTATTTGTTGTCCTGTGGGGGGGGGTAATTATCAACGTTTTTTTACAACCGACTCTGGAACTCTTTATTGTCAGCAAAGTCGAGAGCGACTATACCAATGGGAGTTCAGAACCTTCTGGACTAAACGATTTACAACATATTGCTAATTTTGTGTGTCTATTTAGAATGCAGAGATATTTTTGAAGTTAAATAAATGATATTAATTTTTTCAAACGGTAAAAAAGAAAGATATTTTAAGCAAGTTCTCTTGAAGGGAGGGAAGGTTATCCATTATTTTTCCAGGTTTATAGATGAAAATGAATTCTTGATTGAAAATATACTTCTTTATTATGCAATTAGATTTTACATTTTTATTAGCTTGTCTACAAGTTTATTTTTCTTTAGAAATATTTTAATACATAGGATGGATTTGAAGAGCTCAGCCTGCAAAATTCATGATGCTGTTTACATGAACTTTTAAATTGTTGCCTTTATCTTTCTAGGTCATTGCATTACATTGGCTCTTTGGAAATCGTTGTGATCACTGTAGAAAGGCAAATATTAAAATCCTCTTTCTTTCAGTTATTATGTAGTTTACCTATGTAAATATTAAAATGCCTAAATACTATGTGTTTTTTTTAAATAATATAATTTTATTTTAAAATATTTTTACTTTGGGGCTGGAGAGATAGCATGGAGGTAAAGCATTTGCATTGTATGCAGAAGGACAGTGGTTCAAATCCCGGCATCCCATATGGACCCCTGAGCCTGTCAGAAGTGATTTCTGAGCGTAGAGCCAGGAGTAACCCCTGAGTGCTGCCGGGTGTGACCCAAAAAAATCAAAAAAATATATTTGTATTTTATTTAATTACATAATAACTTGTGTATTATAAGTATTTTATTTAAAACTATAATGTAAATTGCCCATATTTAGTATTTTTCTGAAATATAAGGCTCATATAGGTAGGCAATGATTATATAAATTCATACAGTGCCTTCTTTAAGTTTGGTGGCACTTGGATCTTTAATGATTTGTTTAAGGAAAAGGCAAGACGGATAAAATGTCCCAAGAAATCTTGGGACATATATGACTTCTGACTATAGAATCTCTATTAGCAAAATAAAGCCAATTCAAGAGCTGCCTAATGCCAAGGGCATTTTCCTTCTTATTTGGTTCATATTTCTGGCCACTCTGCTATTAACAGAGATAACATTATGGATGCACACTGCCTCTGCCTCACCTTGGTCCCTCTGAATTAAAATAATGGTTATTAACATTCATTGTACACTCACTGAGCTCCAGTCCCTCTGCTAATTGCTTTCTACACATTATGCTACTTAATTCTAACAGCTCTATTATAGAGTATAAGGATCATTGCCCAGCCCTCCCCCACCTTTAGGCAAGAATTCAAGATTTATGGAAATGAATAATGTTTACAGGTATACACTTGATAATAAAAGAGCTAAAATTTAAACTTGGATCTTTATGCTAAAAAAAAAGAACCAGAAAATCTATTCTGTGTGTGAAGTGAAGGGACTAGGATAATGGATATTATTTGTGTGAGAGGGAAGTTACTGGAATAATGAGGCATTATGTAGAAATGCTACATAAGCATACTACATAGGCAACTATGAAATAATGATTTCATTATTGCTTAAATTATAATCCCTCAGTCATATATGCATATACATATGTAATGATAACTATGTATATAGAAGGAGGAAAAATTCTAATTTGAATAATTGAGAATTCTTATTTGAATTAAATATAAGCATTGACATTCAGAAATTATGATTCCTGTTAGAAAGACAGCCTCTCCCATGGACCTGTTAATATTGGGGAACAAACCCAATTACTCAACCAGATTACTGGTATCTTTAGGGTAAATCATTCAGTAAATAGGTTTGATTGAACCTACTTATTTGTCTTTATTGGTTATGAAAGCTTTAATGGTAGAACAAAAATTTTATATTACTTTGTAGTTTAAAAGCAAATACATTTTAAAAAGTCATTTTCTTATGAGATTACTTGACAATACAATAAAGGTATTTAGTTTTTTATTTGATATAAATAATATTACATCATGATGTATGTGGAACTGTAAAATTAAATGCCCCCTGTTTTATCTTTTTGTCAATAATTTTCTGCCATCCTTCATCTTATTTCTCTCCTGTCCTCCATTTGCCTGTGAAATTACAAACATCCTATAGCTTGTAAATGTTTTTATTTATTTATCTTGGGAGACAATCAGTTTTCTTTTCCATGCTGTATAGCCTGCTTTTGCAGAATATAGGTAACATACCCAATGCCAAGTTGCTGATAAACATTAGGGTTTGAATGCAACCAGTTCTCTCACTCAGGAATACAGACAATGGGAGTGGAATCAGGAAGAAGGTTGCCATAAGAGGTAATAAGTGACAGATGGTGTTAGTGCACTGGAACAGGAATTCCTGCCTGTAAGGGCAGCTGCTTCTCCATCCAATTTTTACTGAACAGAAGCATACACCAATTATGTTCAGGTATTTTCATTCCTCAAGTAACAGAAAGAAGGGCAAAGGTGCTAATCATGTTGGAAATCTGGGCTTCATTTTTAAAAAATCATGGGATTACAGAATAAACAAACCATGGTTGAATTCTGGATATGAACCCCATTTTCCAGCTATGTACCTTAGTATGCTAGTACTGCCTGGCACTCTCAGAGCTTTGGCTCTGTACTCTAAGAAGTGACTTTTAAATGGATAAATAAGAACATAGGTGTTCAGAAATTAATTGGAGTCAGTTTTTAAAATGATACAATTAGTGAGTCCAAAGGTTTTCTTTTCCCTCCTTTAAAATATTCAGTAGAAGAGGAGGTGGTGCTGGGAGGTGCTAATATGTTATGCCTAAAACTCTCTTACTAACAAACAGTATTGTAAGCAACAGTGCCAAAAATAGAAATACACAAAGCAACCAAAATAATGCCTGTCATAGAGGCTAGCTGGTGGGTGGGATGAAACCAGAGCTTTGGTGGAGAGAAGTGGACACTAGTGAAGAGAATGATGTTGAAATATTATATATCTGAAACTCAATCTCAGTGCCTTAATGAAAAATATATATAGCAAAATAACAGACCACTGAACTAGAAAATATTCAAATATGAGTATTTTTATTTCTTGGACAAAAACTTCAATGGCATTGGAAGCAGTGGTTTATATTAGCAATGTAGGGTGAAAGAAAATGCAAAGCAACAGCCCTGGGTTCTATCTAATGCACTAAAAAATTAATGTTTCACTCTGTGTAATCTTAAATAATTACTTGTGTTAAGTACAGTTTAGTGACTGAAGAGATAGTACAGCAGGTAGCTTATCTTGCATGTGACCAACCTAGATTTGATCTTTGGTATCCTATATGATTCCCTGGCACTGCCAGATGATCCCTGACTGCAAAGCTGGGAGTAAGCCCTGAGTGCTGCTGGGTGTGACCTCGAATTAAACAAAATACTGTAGTTTAGGAAGGCCAGAGAGATATATAGCAGGAGAGGTGCTTGCCTTGCCTGTGGCCAACCTGGATTTGATCATTAGCACTGCGTATGTTCCCCTGAATTCTCTCAAGCAGTAACTGTGAGATAGGACCCAGGAGTAACCTATGAGCATAGCCAGTGTAGCCCAAAATCAAAAGAAGAAAAAGAAAAAGTGCAGTTTAGGGCCCAGGAAATGTATTCTTCAGTGGTAGAGTGCCCGTCTTACATATTTGAGACCCTCTAACCCTGCCTTGTGTGTGATGCCAGGAATCTAAACTAGAGTCACTGGGGTGTAAGCTTTAACTTTAACCCCTGTATTGTCTCTTTGCCATTGGGGACACAAAGAAGTAGAGGAGAGAAAGCAGTTGCTCTTTCTACTTCACTGGAGAGAATATTTTTACCCACATATGAGAAAATGCAGTTTATAAGAAAACAGAGAACTAGGAAATTGGTTATCAATATTGACTCAAAAACTCTCCAGAGAGTGGGGTTAGTAGTTTCATAATTGAGTAACTGGCATAAATGAGATTAATCTGTGGGTGGTAACAGCCATTTAGTTGCTGTGGATACTAATTTTGAGACCATATTCTGAATAGCAAGATAAGAAACTTCCGTGTTTTGAATAGAGGATCATTGAATTCATTAATCATTAGAGGTACTTGGTATTAAAATAAGGTACACATTATGAGTGTCTTTGATTGCAGAATCAGAATATTTTCACCTGTAGCACTTAAAAGTTATTTGGATATATTTATGAGAACTGTTCCAAGTTTCCCTGCCACTTTCAAAAGAAACACTCTTCACAGAGCAATTGGTAGGGAAATAAAGGTGGGAGTAGAAGAAGGAAATAATGCAATGCAAACACTTTGTGCAATGCCTTTATTGCTGTTTTAGGTAATTTGATTTTTTGGAACTTGTAACTTCCAGTTATCTTGTTTGTGGGAGGGGGCGTCCCACACTTTAGGTGCAGTGCTCCTACATATGTGACTGCAATGCAAATAAAAATCACTGTTAGTACCAGAGATCAGAGACACTAGGTCGCAGGTAGAATTTGTCTGGGTACAGGAGGAGGCACTGAACTTTGAAATAGCAGAGTCACACCTTCAAGGCCATTTCTGAGCCCCTAAGTGGGGTCAGAAATCTCATCTCTCTTACTGGGATAGAAATACCTCATACATATACAGTATCTATAAACTTTTAACATGCATGCAATAAGACTGGTGTATCATTTGTATCAGCAAATGACAACTATGCTGAGGAGTTATTACAACCACAAAAAAATGAAACTTAGTAACTTCTACTTTCCTTAAAATTTTATCATTTCACAGACAGTATCTTTGGTAAATCATTCATGGTGAGATTTTGTTTGGTTTGGTGTTGTTTTTTTTTTTTAAACACATCTGGTGGCGCCTAGAAGTAACTCGTGGTTCTGCACTCAGACATCACTCCTGGCTTAGGTGATCATATGGGATGCTGGGGGGGGGGGATCGAACACATCTGTCCTAGGTTAGCTCTGTGCAAAGCAAACATCCTACCTCTGTGCTACCACTTCTTCTCCAGGGTGTTACTCTTGATTCTGTGCTCAGGGGTCATTTTAGGAAGTGCTCGAGGAATCGTATGGGATGTTAGGGATCATACCCACATAGGCTATGTGTAAGGCACATGCCCTATCCACTGGGCTATAGCTCCAGCCCCTCTTGGTGAGATTTTAAGAAAGCTGCATTCGGGCCCGGAGAGATAGCACAGCGGCGTTTGCCTTGCAAGCAGCCGATCCAGGACCAAAGGTGGTTGGTTCGAATCCCGGTGTCCCATATGGTCCCCCGTGCCTGCCAGGAGCTATTTCTGAGCAGACAGCCAGGAGTAACCCTTGAGCACCGCCGGGTGTGACCCCCCCAAACCCCCCCCAAAAAAACAAAAACAAATAAAGCTTCATTCTTTAGTGTTCCTTGCTCTCGCTCTCACTCACTCTTGCTCTCTCTATCTCTCTCTCAAGTTTTATCCATAGTGACCTGGATTATACAGAAACATCGCCACTAATAATCTTCTATGATGGGTAAGGCCCAGGCTTGATGTCTCATAGAGGTCCTTGTAGTTAATGAAACCCTCCCACTATGTAATCCTGAATACTTCAGAGCAAAATATATTGTTGCCAAGTGCTATAAAACTGATTCATAGTTAAATAACAAATAAAAACTAAAACCTGCTTAGGATTGGGAGAGTTAGTACAGCAGGTACATAACTTATTGTTCATATAACCCAGTGGTTCTCAAATAGTGGGGTGCGCCCTCCAGGGGAGGCACAAGGCTCCGTAAACGGGGGCGCATTTGACCTCGGCAAACACTGTCATAACAAGCTAAGCCCCGTGTTTATGTCTCTGTATGTCTCTGGAGCTGAGAGTTGCTGTGTCCGGCTTCAAATCCCGTTTGGAAAAGCTATGCATTGCAAAATGTGCTCATTGTAGCTATTAATCCAGACATCACCTCTGATTAAAAAATCAGCTCAAATTATTTTTATATATTTTTGTTTTGCAGGTTAAAGTTTTTTTAATAAACTATTAATAAGCTATTTACAACAGCTCGGGGGGCATGAAATATGTTTTCTTTTTCCTAGGGGGGGGCATGACAGAAAATAATTGAGAAGCACTGAGATAACCCATTCTCAATTGATTCAATCCTCATTGAGGACTGCCAGGAGTGATCCCTGAGCACAGACCAGGTGTTAAGTCCTAAATACAGTATGAATCAAAACCCAATCACAGTCAAAACAAAACAAAATAAATAACAATCCATGAAACTGCTCCAACCCTACCTTGGACCCTCATGTGAGCTCTCCATTAACCTCTTTTGACTTTTTATTATTCTTTTTCTTATTTTAGAATTCTTTTTAAATAGCTTTTCATTCCAAAGTTACTGATAATATTTATTATTTTTTCTAATATCTGTATTTAAAAATCATGTTTACAAACATCCTCATAGTTGATTTCATTCATAAAATTTACACCTTGCTTCACCAGTGCAACTTTCTTGTCACCAACTTTCCCACCACCAACTTTCCTGCACTATGTATGTATGTTATGTACATATGTATATATGTTTGTGAAAAAATTCCTACCAGTCATCCAGAGATATTTTCCTCTTTAACCAATATTAAATTGCTAAGTTCCAGTAAAAACCAGGCAGGAAAATTGGCATAAACTACAGGGGATTTGATATAAATTGCAGGGCATGTTACTACCTTTTATTTCTAATGAAAAGATTTTGTCTTTTTCTTTCAGAGCCTCCCAGTTGGGAGTCTATGATGCGAGAATTATATAAATGGCTTATGCAATTTACTTAAGATTTTCTTCCTCTGAGGATTTTAACTATCAACAAACATTTTTTCTTTTTATTCATTTTTCAATCTCAATTTTCTTCTAGTATGTCATTAGAAAAAAAAGAATTTGTCATGAAAAGTTTATCTTTTGGATAGTAGATCAATGTTATTTAATACATTATTAATATTATTAAGTGTACAAGTATATCATTTGTGAGAACACTAATTTCTATAAAAATAGGATTTTATATAATTTAATTGTTATTGAAGTAATTACACTTTATAGTTTTAATTCAATAATTCGGGGAGGAAAAGGCATGATGATTCTAAGATTTTGCACAATTTAAGGACAGACAAACTTCAAAGTTAGATAATACTGAGCCCTCTAATAAGTTCACTGTGAGAACTACATCAGGTACTGGTTTTTCAGAAATCTTTTGGGCCAATGCATTTTTCTTACTTAATTGGTTAATTTTCAGCTAATTTGTAACATAGCACCTGTTAACCAATATTAGAGATGACAGAAATAACATTTATGGCTTATTCAGAATAATTAGAAGATTGTTCATTACATGCTGGATACATGATGTCAATGATTTATATATTTTTCTTATCTAAATATATAAATCCTGTATTTTTATCCCATTTTCAAACTAAATTCCGATTAATAATCACCCAGAGTTTTTAAATGTCTACAAATAAAACCCGTCTCCAGAAATTCTTATTTAGCAATCAAAGGCATTTTCAGAAACCTTTTTAAAATTTCATTTTATTTATTCTTTTAGATATGTTTATTTTCAACACCCACATCTTCCTATGTGCCCTACCCTTGGAAATCAGCTGTTAATATTCTCAGAACCAGCTTCAGCCTCTCCTACCTATTATATAGTATATATATTCCATGAGTTTTCCCAATTATAACATTAAAAATACCTGGTTATGGCCAAAGTGATAGGACAGTGAGTGGACAAGGCATTTGCTTTCTATGCTGCTTTACTAGGGTTTGATTTTCAGCATCCCATATGGTCCCCAAAGCCATCATGAATGATTTCTAAACATAGATCCAAGAATAAGCACCAGTGCTATTGCTTGCCCTGCCAATTAAAAAAAATTCCTTGTATTGGAAAATTTCTAAGTGTTAGTCAGACCTGGATGATTTGCAGAATTAGTCTCTTTCTATGCCACCATTATGATTGGAGTGCCCTATGTACTCCCAACATTTGCCTCTCCATTTGCCAATGCTTAATACAACATTTAGGATTCAATTCTGATACCACACCTATTCTTTCATGTAATCCTTCATACTCTGAGCACCTTCAGATTATCAGAGTAGATTTTCTATGATAACATTTTATGTTAGTAATATCTATAGCTTCTTTCTAGGTTTCTGGAAGCTGCCATCTCATAATTGAGTGTCAAACTCTTTGATTTGAGACTTGATTCAAGCTCAGGTGCCAGTGTGCCGTTACCTTGAGGAGTAGGCCTTTGCTTTTGTTTGGGTTTGGGTTTGGGTCTGGTGGTGGGGTTGGGCCATACCAAGAAGCGCTCAGGGTTTACTTCTGGCTCTGTGCTCAGAAATCACTCCTGGCAGGCTCTCCTGGACCATATGGAATGCCTGGGATTGAATACCAGTGGGTTACAAATTGGGCGCGTGCATGGCAAAGGCTTTACCACTGTGCTAAGGCTCAGGCCCCAAGGAGTAAGCCTTTGTGAAAGTAAAACAATATTTTTCTTTTGTGAAGCTTCTCAGTTTGCTTTTTCAGTATGTTTGAATGGAAAACAGTCCTATTTTCCTATTCTTGACGCATCAAATAAGTTGCCATTATATATGGAATGCTGCACTGACAGATGACTTCTGACACCTGATCGATGCTCCTTACTGGAAGTCCATTGATAGATTCCAAAAATATTTCACTTACGCATACTCAGTTTCTATTTGTAATTTGTAATGAAACAGAATATAAATTTGATTTGTAGACAGTCAGTTACATTTGCCAGGGAGTTCATTATAATGATAAAGATCAAAGTAGCAGGGAATTCAATGTGCTTAATTATGACTTCAAAATGCAAAGGAATAAATCAAAGCTCTCTCGCTCTTAACGTTGAAAAGGATTACATCTTCGTTCTCCAATAGATGAATTCCATATAAATGGAGAGCTTACTTTTAGACAGATGATTTCAATCAGAGTTTTGACATAAACTCAGGTTAGACTTGAGGGAGGTGTGGATTTTTCTTTTCAACTGTCATTATTGTTGTGCTCATTCTACTAATTTGTTAAATTTATACTCCTAGTGGGGATGGTCATCACTGGTAAGGAAGTTTCTGGACAATAGTAATGATAGATATTGAGAATTTTATATTTATTATGCCCTGTTCTAGGACCTCCCTTCGATGATGTACACCATTATGCCCCCTTCTAGATTGTGAATTTAAAGAAGTGTATGTTTATTGATATTGGATATTGCATGATCAAACTTGGGGAAGCAGTAATAAAAAAGGGATGACATTGTTAGATAAAATTTCCTTGAATTTTGTAACATATATTTCAAGTGCACATTATTATACTTCAATGCCTGCATGTGTTTTCGTTTCTTCACTAAAAGTTTAGTTTCTAACCTTCACCATAAAATAAACTTAGTTTGCCCAACTTTTCCTCCTATTTCTGTTCTAGCAATCACCCTTAATATTCTAGATACTTTATGTAAAATAATGTTGGATCATTTATTTATTTGCTTTTTTCTTTCTCACCTAAATGCATGAATCATTAAGTATTTTTAATCTGCTTGACTTATTTTACTTAAATAATTCCCTCAAAGAAAATTTATATGGCTGAAAATGGTATTTTTTTAAAAATAGCTTAGTATTCTATTGTGCACATGGGTATGTACCACATTTTTTATCTAATCATCTGTCAATGGGCCTTTAAGTTGTTTCCATATTTTCACTAATATAAATAATACTGCAATGAACACTGAAGAGAATACTTTTTGAATTAGTGATTTTAGTACTTGATAAATACTCAGAAGTGGAAAGAATAATTCATGGTAGCTATATTTTGTTTTTAAGGAATCTTTATACTAGGTTCCATATTGACTGCATCGATTTATCTTCCCATTAGCAGTCGACAAGGGCACCTTTATCCCACCTTGCATGTCTTTTTATTCTAGATATCTAATATTTGTCATAGTCTCCACTTTACAAATAGATTGATTCAGTTGGGTCACAATGAAAGTTACATCTTGAATCAACCGGGATGTAAACCAGACCCTCTAAATTCTGATCCCTACTTCAAAACTACTTTATTATAAAGTTTGTCATATTCTTTGGCACTTTTTTTTAAAGAGGTTTCAATTGAAACTGATTCTCTTGATAAATCACCTTAGAAATTATTGTCTTTAGAAATTATTTGAAACTATATTAAAGAAGTTCCAAGTTTAATTCATTCTTTAAATGTTTGTATACACAAAGGTGTACTAATATACTTTCACACTGACTGATATTACAATTTTAGAAATGTTTTTTCTTCCTCTATCTTTGACCTTTAATTATCAGTTTCCTCAACTTTAGCTGGAAGTTTTAGACTTTTACCCTCTCATCTTCTCACATCAGCCTTTCTGTTCATCTTTTTTTTTTAAGTTAAAAGTATTATTCACTAAAATCTTTTTGTAATACAGATAATCAGTCTTCAATTCACAAGTCCTCTAAATTTTGATTTTCATATATTAAGATGTTTTAAAAGAGGTCACACATTGAATAAAGTGAGAAGTTCCATGGTGATGAGAGTTTTAGAGAGGAATCCATTTAGAAAGTTCACTTTTAAGAAAAAAATTACTCTAATTGCATTTGGTATTAAGGGACTAAAAGATATATGATAACAGACTGCAAAGGGACATAGTTCATGACTTTTAATCTTACTCATATTAGGGAAGAATAAAAATGGAGTTTGAAAAGAAAAGGGCTTTGAAGGACAAAGATAAAATATTAACTTTAATAATAATAAAAATAGTAAGGAAGAGGAAGAAAGAGGATCTGAACGACCATTATGCAGAGAAGATGTTACTAAAATTAACATTTATTGAGCACTTAAATAATGTTAAATTCTTGTTGGAACTGTCTACTTATTCTCCAAGGTTTGTTGAGGGTTTCATCCAATAACTATATTATAATAAGATGATAATTTTCAACTTAATACAACAAGGCATACCCGAACTATTTTTTTAATTTATATTTTAAGTTGATAGAAAAAGAGATTCTTGGCCTCTTTTTTTGACAATATTTTGTGTGAGTTATAATTATTAGAAAGTTATATCGTGTTCTCATCACTTAATGGTTATAAAAATAATCTAATACAAAGAAACATATCTGATTTTGATGTTATATAATGTTGGAAGTATTAACTTATAAGACATCAAATATACAGCATACATTTAATATTTTTCTAAATATTTTTCATCTATATATTTTAGTAACTTGTTTTGAAGTGCCATTGACATTTTATAAGCCATGTTGTTACTCAGATCAATTAAATCATTCCTGTGTATGGATTTATATTTCTACCTAGTATCATTTTGCTTAATGCAGCTTTCCTTTTTATTTTTATGTGGGGCATATCTGATGGTGATCAATTTTAAGTTTTATAAAATTGAATAAGTCTTTTTTTCGTTTGTGTTTTGGCCACACCCAGTGACACTCAGGAGTTACTCCTGGCTATATGATCAGAAATTGTTCCTGGCATGGGGGACCATATAGGATGCCAGGGGATCGCGTACCTTGGTCGGTCCTAGGCTAGCTCATGCAAAGCAAACACCTTAAACTTTGCACCACCACTCTGGCCCCAAAATTGATTACCTTAATGCCATCTTTCTTCATGGGCTTCTATATTTTCAGGGACATTGCCTTCCAATTTTTCAAAATATTGCTCCACTATCTTCCTACTTTCTTTTTTTTTTAAGAAGAGATTTTTCTATAATATTTATTTCTACTTTGTACATAATATCTTTCTCCCCACTTGAATTAAAGGTTATCTCTTTATCATATGTTTTAAATAATTTAGGTGTTGCTGTGATTTTGTATACTTCCTTTCAGTTTTGTAAAGCTGGGAAATACATAAGCATCTTAAATCCATGGGTTTATAGTTTTAATTAAATTTTGAAAGATACAATGTTTAATTTCCAATATTTTTCTTGGCCTCTTTCAAGGGTGTTGCTTTTACTTTAGGTCTTTGCAAGTAATCCTCTAGATGAATAACACTTTGCCTATTTAAAAATAAATTATTACTCATATTTGTTTCACTTAGAGTGGTTCTTCTTTCCACATCTTCAAATTCACTCACCTTTCTTCTACAAATGGAATCTGCCATAAATTCTATGAAATATATATTACATTTCAGGTATTAAAAACTACATCCTGCAAATTCAACTTGACTTTTTTCTCTTTTTTTTATTCCACCTTCTCCTCCTGTTTTCTATGTAGAAAGTGTTCCAATTAGATTTAAAAAAAATTAAAATCCATGTCATCATCACACTCTCTTCTTTCTTTGATTCCACCTTTTTCTCCTCAAATTGTGTAGTGGCAGTGAAAGGGGAAGTACCACCTGTTGGGACAATACCTGCTGCTGGGGCCAGTCTACCAGCCCCAACATTATAGAACAAACTGCCAATGTTGACATTGGATTGGGCCTTTGCATACAAACAACAATGACAACAGCAAAGCTTACACAGGCTGCTTTACTGAACTGATGGTTCCCTCATTGCTATTCAGAATGGAAGCAGAGTAGATGTAGGCAAGCTCCAAGACACAAAACATGTTCTGAGAGTGTACTGGATGGTTGTTTAATATAACTCTTATTTATAGTACTGCTCTAGGATCATGCAATGCCTGGGATCAAACTTGGACCTCTAACATGCACAGTATGAGCACTTTGGGCTAGCATCTTTACCTATAAAAATCAAAATCAAAATTCCTCATGCCTGTTCTCAACATCTCGAATAAATCTATAGTAATGTTATAACAATTATAGTGTCTTTTTCAGTTAATTATTCCACCTATTTCAATTCTGAGAACGTTTTAATGTATTTGTTTTCTCATTGTAAATTTTATTTTCCATTATCTTTGTGCACTTGCTTGTCTTTGATTGCATACTTGATATTGTGAATATTGTCTTGTATAAAGCTGAATTTTAGAATTCCTAAAAATGTTACTGAACTTTATGCTGGACTCAGTTCAGTTATTGAAAACAATTGAGTCTATTCCAGTCTTGTTTTTAAGAAATTTTAGGAAGGCAATAGAAGGGCAGTGGACATTCTATGGAAGGAACTGGTGCTGAATTATGTAATGTATGAAATCCATTAATAGTCTACAATCCATGGTGACTGAAAAATAAGAGATCACATATTGAATTAAATAATAAATGAAGCTCTTTGGATGGGCTTGGATGGAGGTGGATGGTCATGGAGGCCTTTCTCCTCCAGCTCATGACACATGGCTCTGCAACCCCCTTCAGCTGTCGGGGTGGTGGCGAGGAGAAAAACCACTTACAGACAGGCTTCAGGAAATATCAGCTTTATTCATGCCCTAGCCACCACATGTGTGGCCTATCATAACCTTTTATGTTGGTTTCCTATTGAGCCCTGCATTGTACCTTGTCCCTCAGCCATTTCTCCTTCTGCCTCCTCCTTCATCTTGCATTCAGCCAAATCCTCCTTTGCCCTTCCGGTCAAAGGCCTTTTGTTCTCTTCCAAAGATCCCTCCCAGAAATGGGAGGTTTATTAGCAGGTAAGGTTACACCGAAGGAAAAGGGGTGTGTGGTTATAATCACATATTTGTTAGGAGCAACCAATAAGGTATTAATTGGTTTCCTTTACTGAGACTTTCTTCTGCATCTTAAGCAATTGATTTAAAGAAGGTGTGTTGTTTTGTTTTGCTTTGCTTTAATTCACTTGGACGTCTAAGACACAATTCACAAAATTGTGTGAGAAAATCTTTACTCTTGCAGAAATATAAAACTTTCTTTGTCATTTGAGATGGGCAAATAAAATAGTCTGGTGGCGATTGAAATTCAAAACTCCAGCACTTCTAGGTAGGATGAGCCACAATCACTTCTAGAAAAGAACTTTTAAAAATAGAAGCTGACTATGGGGGCTGGAGAGATAGCATGAAGATAAGGCGTTTGCCTTTCATGCAGAAGGACGGTGGTTCGAATCCCCGCATCCCATATGGTCCCCTGAGCCTGCCAGGAGCAATTTCTGAGAATAGAGCCAGAAGTAACCCCTGAGCGCTGCCGGGTGTGACCCCAAAACCAAACAAAAAAAAAAAATAGAAGCTGGTTTGGGGCCATAGTGGTGGCGCAGGCTGTAAGGTGTTTGCCTTGCATGTGCTAGTTTAGGATTGACCGCAGTTCGAACCCCAGCGTCCCATATGGTCACCCAAACCAGGAGCGATTTCTGAGCACATAGCCAGGAATAACCCCTGAGCTTCACTGGGTGTGGTCCAAAAACAAACAAGCAAAACAAACAAACAAACAAACAAAAAACCAAAAGCAGCTGGCTGCTAACCATTCTGAATTTAACCAGTCCTTGTTCAGCTAACATTTCACCTGATTTGCATACTATTATGCAAATCAAAATGAGCAGGTGATTATAGGAAACTTGAAGGACTTCTAACTCTAATTTGTATAATTTACCAGATTTTGCCCCATTCCCAGTATTGGGGGCCTGAGTGATGTTACAACAGGTAGTATTTTTTTTGGTTGTTTTGAGGTGGGATGTTTGGTGGTGCTCAGGAGTTAATCACTCCTGGCTCTTGCTCAGAAATTACTCCTGACAGGCTTAGGGAACTATGCATGATGCCCAGGACTGAATCCAGTCCAGCTGCATGCAAGGCAAAGGCCCTACCTGCTTTGCTATCACTCCAACCCCAGTTGACAGTACTGTTTTCCCTTACATGCTGCTGACTCATCATTGATCCTTAATATCTCATATAGTTCCTTGAATCTGCCAGGAGTAATTCCTGAGTTCAGAGCCAAGAGTAAGCCCGAGCACAGTCAAGTGTGGCCCCAAAACCAATTTCCATTTTTCTATGTGGATATATATGTCCCATCTGGTCAACTTAAGGATTTCGTTTAACATCTCAATATAAAATAAGTATAATGTGACTATATTTTATGAACTGCAGTAGTCAATTTGTGAAGTTTTATGTCCCTCACTCACAGCAGGGAAAGGGTGTGGAAGAAAATACCTTGTATACTTTTCCATACATGTGCTCTCAATTTGGTCTCAATTATTAATGTAATTAATAATGGGGATAATGCACTTTGGATTCAAAGTGCTTGTATACACACATATCTATATATATGTACAATTATTTAGAACTATTCATATACACTTATGCATATCCTGAAATATTTTCACTGCCATAATATATATTATCATAACCAAGATAGACTCCTATGCATTATTTTTTTTACCTTCCCCTGTGCATTATTTCTAAGTCAATAATCTTGTTGGTGTGAAGGAAGGGTGAAGAGGTGAAGTGACATAAAAACATTGATGGAGAGTTTTCAAACCTATTTTTGTCTGTCGGTAATGGTGCATAAACTTTGTGCCATAAATATTAAGAGTACTATAAGCATGTAAATTGCACCTTAAAATATATATATCTTTTTTAATTTAGAAAACAGAAGAGACCTTGGGTAGAAGTTAGGAGAACTGAGACATACCTATATTTGATAAGGCAATTAAAAAAGTACTTTCTTTTAAATAATACGATTCTCTAAATTTTGTTAGCAAAAAATAATCAATGTTGTGCAATATGAAATTAATGTTATAATAAAACTAATATTATAGCTAATAACTAATCAGACAAAGAACAGAGGATGCATCAAAAAATAACTCATAAGTAGTTAGTGTTTGGCAAATTGGTGAAATTTTGTTGTGTTGGGTCGCTTTTGCCTGTGCTCAAGACTTACTCTTAACTTTTTGTTTAATATCACTCACAGGACCATATAGGATACTTGGGATGACCCAGGTCAGACCATCAAAAGCAAGCCCTAACAACTGTACTAATGCTCTGGTGCCCTATTGATGATTTATCTTCAGAAATCATATTTGCTTTTATGCCCCATTATATATAATCATAAGCATACAATGGTATATTAATAGGTTTTCTATATTTGCTGCTCTGTAATAGACTAGTTAAATATCCAACTTGCTGTTATTAAAACTATAAATTCACAGCTCCTACTAGCCTAGGCTTAGGTGCTGTTCTAGCAAACTTTGTTTCCTGTCAGCACTCTCTTCTGTTCTCCATTTCTGTCTTTGCCTATCTCTCTTTCATTTTTTCTCTCAGACTTTCTCTGATTGCCTCAGACTTTCAAAATGTGCCACACCTCCTTGTACTTCAGCTATCTCACTTTCTTTATCCCCTGTCAATAGGTGCACTTATTCTCTGGTTTCAGAGAAAAAAAAGAAAAAACTATTTCTTCTGATTTTCCTGCATCCATCCTACTTGCATGACACATCCGAACACACACACTGTTTGTGCACACATCTATATGTGCTTTACTGTTTCTTTCTTTCTTTCTTTCTTTCTTTCTTTCTTTCTTTCTTTCTTTCTTTTTCTTTCTTTCTTTCTTTCTTTCTTTCTTTCTTTCTTTCTTTTCTTTCTTTCTTTCTTTCTTTCTTTCTTCTTTCTTTTCTTTCTTCCTTCCTTCTTTCTTTCTTTCTATCTTACTTTCTTTATATCTTTCTTTCTTTTTTTCTTTCTTTCTTTCTTTCTTTCTTTCTTTTTTTTCTTTCTTTCTTTCTCTGTCTTTCTTTTCTTTCTTTTTTTCTTTCTTTCTTTCTTTCTTTCTTTCTTTCTTTCTGTCTTTCTTTCTTTCTTTCTTTCTTTCTTTCTTTCTTTCTTTCTTTCTTTCTTTCTTTCTTTCTTTCTTTCTTTTTTTTTTACTGACTTGTGAGGTATTATTCTTGCTCTACTTTTAATTCAAATGCTCTTCTGTGCTCTAGCTCTCCTTTTCCAAAATGTTTTGGCCCTTCCAGAATCACTTTTTCTTCTCAGTTTTTTGACCACACCAATTTCTTTCTTGTCTCAGGTTTCTTTTTTTGTTTGTTTGTTTTGTTTGGGGGCTACACCTGACAGTTTCAGGGCTACTCCTCGTTCTATATTCAGGGATTACTCCTCACAAACCTGGGATATAAATGAGGTGCAGGGACTCAAATCTGGATCGACTGCATGCAAGCAAATGCACTGTACACTTACTCCAGCCCCAGAATTCTTACTTTTGATAATGTTTCTGTAATGCTATTTTATCCCTTCTTCCCTGGAATTCTGTTTTAAAATGTTATAGATGTCCATGTCTTTGCAGGTCCTGCTCAAATAATCTCAGTAGTATGTTCACCTCTATAGTAGCTGATTCAGTGCAATGTTTCTTTCATTCTTAGCATCAATCAAAAGACCATGGGATTATTGGTTTGTTCCTTTGTTTATTTTTAAGTTTCTCACAACTTGCAGAGTCTGGCCATAGTGGTGGCGTAGGTGTTAAGGCATTTGTCTTGCATGCACTAACCTAGGACGGACTGCAGTTCGATCCCCTGGCATCCCATGTGGTCTCTCCAGCCAGGGGTGATATCTGAGCACATAGCCAGGAGTAACCCTTGAGAGTCACGGGGTGTGGCCCAAACACCAAAAGAAAATGTTGCAGGGACAGTACATGTTTTAATTCCTAAATATTACGGAAGTCCCAACAGATCATCAAATACTGCATCATTTATTGATTGAATGTATGAGCAACTTTAATAAATGAACTTCTTAACCTGAAAAACAGTTGAATAAAATTTGTCTTAATTTTTTTTTTAGTTTGCTGTGTCTGTTGGTCTGTCTTTTTTATTTTTATTGTTTTTAATTTTTTTATTATGAAGACAAAGATACAAAGAGAGGACAAGGTGAAGTTACAGTGGGAAGACAATTACCCATAAACAGAATTCTCATTTTCAGCCAAAAAATTAAGAAAAATAAAACAAAGCACATGCACAATTACTTTGTCCGTCAAGTCCCCAGATTGTAGTATATTATAGCATTCCTTAGCATTACACGAAGAAGCAATCTAAAGCCACAAAATTAATGTAACTCCTTTAACATTAAAGGCTATAGTATTGTTGACACAGTTGATCATAATACATTATTTCATTAAGGATGAGTCAAAGGAGGACAGCAAAGAAGGTTTTAGACTGGCAATTGTTTGCATAGGCCCAGCAAAATATAGGGGACATAGAAAGGAAAAGCCTTGGCCTAAATACAAGGAGACCTTACCCCTGAAGTTTTCTGGCATAAGACTAACTCTAGGCTCCAGGCATATGAGGTTGTCCAACCCAAGTCATTGTCTGTAATGTCAATACACTTTTATTTTTCACGCAGTCACTGTTATTGGTCTCAGGTTTCTGTAGCTAAGGATTCTGGAATATGTTCATATCCTACATCGAAGTCAGGATGACTTTTTTTTTTTTTTAAAGAATCACTAGAAGAACTAATTGGACTCAGCCAATCAGAGCAGAGAGGGATTGGACTTGGGCCCAGAATTCTGGGGAACTTAAGGACCACCACTATTTCTTAATGGCTACATCTAGCATTTTTTAGAGGGTCATGTAGTACTTTTGTTTAAATTCAGGCTCCTGCACATACATGGCATGTGCCACCAAACGTTGAGATATCTTTAGGTCCCAAGTTAGATATTTTTATTATTATAATCTAGATTATTTGGTAATCAATAGGCTTATCATACAAACTCTTCTAAAAAGTGATACATTTTGTATTTTATTTTTTGTCACATCCAGCAGTGCTGAGGGTTCACTCCTGACAATGTTCAGAAGACCATATGTGGTGCCAGGATTGAAACGAGTTTGACTTGACAGGAAAGTGTCTTAATCCACGTAATGTCTCTCTGTCCCTTGCAAAGTAAGGTATTAATGGACATTGCATTTTTATTTTTGTTTATTTTTCTTAATACATGTTTTAATTAAATCACCATGCAATATACATTTGCAAAGTTGTTCATGATTAAATTTAATTCATACAGTGTTGAATACTCAACCCTTTATCAGTGTTCATTTCCCATGCCGAAGTCTTCAGATTCCCCTCCCATCAGCCTCCCCAAACTGTCTCTACTCCAGATATTTTTCTTCTCTCTGTGTCTTTCTCTATCTCTTCCTTTTACTTTCTGTGGCTCACAATTTTATTACTGAAGAAGTATCATGCATATCACTTTACCTTTGTTCAGCACCCAATTCTTGTTCAGAGTGATCATCTCCATCTTTCATTGTAATAGTGGCCCTTTCTTTGCCCAAATAGTACTCTTCCTGCCATGCTGTGCAAGCTTCCTATTGTGAACTACTTCTCTTGGCCCTTGTTTTTATTGTAATAAAAATGTTAATATGTTATATAATTTAGTTCTATCTCTAGGTTGTATAGTAATGAATTCACAAAATATTTTTAATAAAATCTGCTAATTTTTAGTATAAAATTGGGAATTTCTATTGTATAATCACAAATTGTTGATGCCTAATGAATGAGATAACAAATATTTTATTTTTAGAGACAATTTTTTTAAAACTTTATTTATTGATTTATTGATTGTATTTGAAGCCACATCCGGTGGCACTCAGGGGTTAATCCTGACTCTAAACTCAGAAATTGCCCTTAGCAAGCTGGGAGCCCATATGGGATGCCAGAACCTGGTCCCTCCCTGGTAGGCAAATGTGCTAGCAGTGTGCTATAACTCTGGTCGAAAACTAGAAAGAATTTGAAGTTTGAAAATTTTGCATAAGACCAACCCTGTTTTGGTTCTCAGCAGATATGCTCTTTGGTTTTGACGAAGAGTCAGGAGTAAGCCCTGAGCTCTCTGGATGGGACCCAACTCACCCTTAACCCAAAAAATATTTTCCTTGTATTTTACAACCCCCCCTTTACTTTCCCTTTTTGTGGTGGTAGTGACTAGAGGTAATACACACTTGACTGTGATGCCTGCATGAGTCTTATTAGGAGTCAAACTCTTTAGTTGTGTTTATTTGTGCTAACTTTAGCTATAGTGTTCCCAGGGGTGACACATTTAAAAGAAGATTTCTAATTGTACAAAATAGATCAATGACAAGTTAGTACAACTAAGCTAAGTATTTTTACTTTATTTTTCTTTAATTCATTTAAACTTTTGTTATAGTTTACAATAGTGTTGATACTTTTGCTATTGATATACAGTTCCTGTACTCCACCACCACCAAGATGTCCAAAGCCTTCCATCACTTATTTATTTAAAAGAATTTAAGGTAGGGCTGGAGAGATAGTACAAAGAAAGGGTATGTGCCTTAATTGAGACCAATTCCAGTTTAATTCCTGGAATCATATTGTCCCCAGAGCACTATCAGAGTGGTTGATGACCTTGGCAATACCCTGCACTGTAGGACTGAACACCATATCCTCTAGCTCTGATAATGAATCTCTGGTCACATTGGCTGAGGATGCTCAGGTGGGGCACCATGTCTTCTGAGCATAGTTAAGAATACATTCTCCAAGAATGTGGATAAAATAGGATAGAATATTCCTAAAGCCAGCATGACTTTGAAAAATATTTCTATTGCTTCTAGTAGATTTTTGCAGAGAAAATTGGTCAGAATTATGGTAAACTTGCTAGTCAGAGAAAGGTACATTTTGTAAAAACAAAATAAGTAAATAAAGGCAATTTTGAGTTCCAAAATCTTATAGTGTACTGCTGGACTAGCAGGCAGAAACCAATGTAGCTTCTCCTTTGGTGTTCATACCTCAGAATTTATATAATTCTCTTACACATAGGATTAAGTCAGGTTTGTCTAGTGAATGACTGGATAATTGAATAAAATCAATTCACATTTAACAGTGCAAATGAAATATCAGACCCTAATAGCATCCAGACAATGCAAGAATTGTTATTTCTACTCTGTTTATTAATTTTCTATAAAGAAATAGCATAGCTATAAGAGACATATACATTTAGTCTTACTTCGATTTTCCATAATGGCTTGTTGGTTTCAATTTTCTCCTATATAAAAAGATCAGTTCTTGGAATTCCATACATGACTACTATTTCAGAAATGAATGCCATTTAAAATATAATACCACATTCCTTTAATTAAATCAGTAAATTAATTTTGAAGTTCAGGAACACTGATAGGACTAGAGAATTTATGTTTCAGAAATGTCAGAGTGAATATAGTTCATCACTTGAATGATTGGAATAGAGATGGAGTGAATTCCTAACTTAGCAAAGCCTGAAATTATTCTGTAATTTTGAATTTTATAGTTTTACAATATATCTTTCAATATAAAAAAGATCTTACATACTTTGGGGAAATTTTTTCTTTTCTTACTTTTTTTGGGTTTAGTACTATACCTGGTAGTGCTCAAGAGCCACTCCAAATTTATTCATCATAGTAATTTCTGGTAGTGTTCTTGGGATTATACAATTCTATGGTTGAATCCAAGTCTCCAGAACGCAAAAAAACACATAGAACAATATACCTAGCCCTTTATTTTTAAGATTTTAATAAGAAAGTAAAAGGCATATTTTATTTTAGGGGTACCTATAACTTTGAATATGCAAAATTTCTTTTTATTGAAGCTCTATATTTTGGGAGTCACCAATATCTCAAATAGAAAGTACATTATTTCAAACCTTTACCTTCTGGCACTCGCGACTATTTTGCTCTTTCAAATTCCTTATATAAAATACCTTTGCTTCATAAAATAAAAATAAAATATCAATATTATATTACAGCATTTTATTTTGCCAGACATGAATCCAAGAAACTCAATCCATTTCTGACCTTTAAATGCAGAAGCACTTTTATTTTATGGTTTTAGTATTAAACTATAATGTATTGCAAGAAATTGGTTTTATAGAAACATTCAAAGAGAAGAGTATGTTTTATTTTCTGCCTAATCCTGATTTGTTAAAAAAAACTGTGGAGGTCAAATATATCCATAGAAATATATTTATATTTCTGGAATAGATTAATGTGATTGATATTACAAAGGCCTTAAGAGCCATATGTGAACACTGATAAAGAAATCAACTTTGAGCCCTTGATTATTGAGTTTTTAAATCACTTGTGAATTTGCTAATTGCTAAAAATTCTTTCTCTAAGTACCAATATTTATTTCATAGATTTCAGATAGGAGATACTATTCTTTGACATTACCTAGGGAAGGAAAAACACTTTTTGTCTTCTAAGAAACAAATTTCTAATTCCAAGTTAAATGGGCATTCAATATGCTTACTTTCTTACATCTTTTCACAAGGGAATTTACACAGAACATCATGAAAACTCCCCTGGAGTAAAATCAGTTTGAAACTCAATGTTACCCACAATAAAAAAGGTCCCAGGAGGCCTTTGAAGTTTCCCTTGAAGGGTTTATCTAAAGTAAGCAGCCTTACCAGGCTGGCTGGCAGGAAATTGGTAGTGTTCAGCTCTGAAGTTGTAGTGTTTACTTTGTTTACAATTTTCCTATCACTAGAGGAGTCCACTGTTACTGCTAATCCAATTAGTTCTGTTACAGGAGAGGGTGTAAAGAGCCCTGGCCTTGCACTCTTTCTGCTTGACAAGAAGGTTATTAGATATTTTCCAGTGAAAGATTAGCATGCATACATCACAGTTGTAAAAATGCACAGATTCTCTGTATGCAATGCTTAGCAGAATTTCTGAGTATTATCTGAAAATCGTTGCCATGAAGTTTATGAAGCTAAATGTAGATACTGGAGATATGATCTCAAGCCATTAGAAGAGGTAGAGACTGTTGAGTAACACATAAGAACTAGGTACATATATAGACATTTTCTGATAGGTGGCTTTATTTATACTCTAATGGAAAAAAAACATAAGCTTAGAAGGGCTAAGCATACTTTTGAATTCATATAGCATAAAGTCAATTGCAGAGTTTGAATCCAAGTCTGCCTGGCCCTTTAAATCTATGCTTCATCATTGTACCTTTAAAGATCTTTAAAGATCTTGAGGTCCCGGAGAGATAGCACATCTTTAGGGCTTTTGTCTTGCTTGTGGCAAGCAGGACCCAGTTTGATTCCCAGCATCCCATATGGTCCCTCAAGCCTGCCAGAAACAACAACAACAACAACAACAACACAACTTCTTCTTCTTCTTCTTCTTCTTCTTCTTCTCTTCTTCTTCTTCTCTTCTTCTTCTTCTTCTTCTTCTTCTTCTTCTTCTTCTTCTTCTTCTTCTTCTTCTTCTTCTTCTTCTCTTCTCTTCTTCTTCTTCTCTTCTTCTTCCTCTTCTTCCTTCTTCTTCTTCTTTCTCTCTTCTTCTTCTTCTTTCTCTTCTTCTTCTTCTTCTTCTTCTTCTTCTTTCTTCTTCTTCTTCTTCTTCTTCTTTTTCTTCTTCTTCTTCCTTCTTCTTCTTCCTTTTTCTTCTTCCTCTTCTTCATTCTTCTTTCTTTCTTCTTCTTCTTCTTTTTCTCTTCTTTTTTCTTCTTCTTCTTCTTCTTTCTTCTCTTCTTCTTCTTCTTCTTCTCTTCTTCTTCTTCTTCTTCTTCTTCTTTCTTCTTCTTCTTCTTCTTCTAAAATAATATCTTTATGTAAGCACAATGATTACTGAGCACAAAGCCAGGAGTAACCCCTTAGCACTGCCTTGTGTGACCCACAAACAAACAAGCAAACAAACAATAAAGATCTTTAAAAAATATTACCAGGATCTAGAATGCTAGTACAGCAGGCAGGGTACTTGCCTTGTAGGTGACTGACATGGGTTCAATCCCTGGAATGCCTGTTAGGAGTGATCCTTGAGTTAACAGCCAGAAGTTAGCTCTGAGCATCACCTGGGACTACTCCAACAAAAAAATTAATGATATATCAAGGTTTTGACATAGATATCTCTAGATACCTAATCCACACAAGAATTTTATAAACCATACGATCCTATACTTGCTTTACAAAATTAAAATCTCAAGGTACAATCACTCCACTGACAATTTTTCAATCTTAGAGCTTTAATCTATGTAGAACCAAATGTCAAAACCTTTTCATTCAATCTTGATATTTTTCCCTATTATGGATGGACTAAAAAGATGAAGTAGACAGAATCTGTTAATTTAGTTACTGCGAAAAAACATACATAACCCAGAGCACTTTATTTATGTTTAAATGGAACATTGTACTACCAGAAATTTTCTTCTTAAAAGTGCTCTCTTGCTGAAATATCAAGAAAAAAACTTACGGAAGGAGGAAACATTTGAATACTCGATATGGTTTTTAATTCTGTAGGCTATAAAAAGTATACACAAAACTAAGTTTGATATGAGTCTGGAAATAATTCTCAAATTTTTATGTCAGATACTGTATTCAAAGAATTGTTTTTACACTCTTATTTTATTTAATACTCACATCATTCTCAGTTTACTGAGGATAGTGAGCCCAGAAAGGTGAGTAACTTGTTCAAATTCCACAGAGAAAATAACAATTTAATTGTAATGCCCAGGCTTTTGTAACAATATTTAAATGTTTAGTTATTAACACTGTACTGCCATAATTGATCATACACATTTTAGGATATTGGCCAAATGCAAGAAATAATACCAAAAATAACATACTTCCATTGAGAATTTTTCTTTAGAATTACTATAGAAGTGCTACAGCTGAAAGGACTCCTAAAATGTAGAACATTTTACTGTGAATTTTTTTTTGGTATGTCATTAGCATTTTATTAGATAAAATATCTCATATTTGAAATTTTGTGTACATTAGTATAACATTGTGCCCTGTGAGTGTCATTTTTTCATTCTTTTCTTTTTTTATATTAAAAAAAAACACCTTTATCAGTGCAACATTCCCATCACCAATGTCCCAAGTGTCCTTCCTCCCCATCCCACCCCGGCCTGTGCTCTAGACAGGCTTTTATTGAAAAATTTTAGTGCAAAAGTACTAGATCTATTATATTTATCTAGTGATGCTATATACAGTTGTAGAAGAATAATTTTTCTCATTTAAGCAGAGTAAATTTGAAGAGTAAATAACTTCAGTAAAGGTTATTAAGAAAGTCAAATATGTGAGTTAATGATCTTAGTAAACCATGGTATCACTTTTGAAAGTTGTCCAGAAAATAAAGATCCTTGAATACAACGTTTGTATTTTGTTTTTATTCTATAGCTAACATGGTTATGTTAAATGCTGATGAGCTGGATGTGCTATGTTTTGATTTGGATTTTTCATTATTAACATGGAATTGTCATTGGATAGATTCTAGAATGAAAAGTCAGAGTAGGGGGCCAATTATTGGATGGCTGCTCTGAGTCCTCTTTAAGCAAGATGTGTTTTTAGGGCCAATGGTCCTAAGTGTTCAATTTTGAACACCAGGAAGGGAGAATGAAATTGTGCTGTATGGGGTTTGTGAATGAAGTTACTCTCTGTTGCTGTAAAATCCAGAACTCTTACTAGAGAGGGTGGTTGTCCGTAGTAAAATCTTCTGGCCAC
Source organism: Suncus etruscus (assembly GCF_024139225.1). Taxonomy (NCBI): domain Eukaryota; kingdom Metazoa; phylum Chordata; class Mammalia; order Eulipotyphla; family Soricidae; genus Suncus; species Suncus etruscus. The sequence continues at coordinate 111,564,319 of NC_064854.1, read as the reverse complement.
GCAGTTACTTGAAGTACTGATTTGGTATAAAGAGAATCTGGAATTGTGATTATCAGACTCTGAGTTGCAGCTGCAGCCACCCCAAATTAGCCTGGCCAGATGGTGATGGGTGACTGGCTGTTCTCCACACACCAGAAAAGAGAACACAACAAATATCCCAAGCAAGAAACACATGATTTCCTGTGGACACAGAAAACTTATAATGTAACTCTGACTTCTCTGACTTTCATAGACATTTTCTTCACATGTGGTCTATTACATAAACTTGAATTGAAAGAGGTGAATTGCACTTTACTGAAATCAGACACTTTTTGTATTGATAAATCTGGTATGTTTTCTGCATTTTATCCTGATAACCAAAAAGTTTTCCCTATAGGTTAGAAGCTAAAAAATTATCTGCAAGTACAACACTAATAGTAATGTCTGTATGGCAGACAACCACTGCAATTACAACTTAATTCTGGTGACAAGAGACAGAATGTTAACCAGACATTCCAGATAATAATAATGATCATTTACTTGTTCCATAAATTTTTCCCACATATAATAGGAATGGCTTTTTAGTAGGATCATCCACTTAGAATATGTAAGAAACATAATCTTGGGATAATTTATGTAAAAAAATATGAACAAGTCAATAATCTGTCAAGATCAACTTCACATGTCTGAGAGGACTGAAAGTGGGTCATTACTTCAGGACTGGAATTCAGTTATCTTCAGAGTCCAGCCTCACTGCACCTTCCTTCAATTTCTACTCCTTTTATGCAGAGAAAATACTAGGTAGAGGATGTCTCACTCATGTGATATACTAGTGACAATATGGAATGGTTGTACATTTCTATATCTGCACCTGCCAGGTCTTCTGCTATCTTCCTACACTAGCAAATGTATAAATTCATTTGTTTAGATCTGGACACATGTTTTAATGAAGAGTAGACAATCTACTTGTTTCTATTAGACTTTTGACTCAGTAACATGATGAAACAAAGGCCTATCTTCTGCTTAATCCCAGAAGAAACTACATAATTGAGAGCTCTATGATCCAACAATAAAAAGCAAGGTGCATAGTTTTCAATAGGTACATGCATCTCTTCTCCCAGTAGCCTTTCACTTACCATTCAAAACCTAGACGTTTTGAAATACTTGGGACCTACAATATTCCAGAATTCTAAGAAAATAGAGATAATTAAAGGGGATTTATTTCATCTCTACTTGCTATCAGAGGTGGAATTAGAAGCTAATAAATTTCATTTTTATTTTTTGGTCTATTTATGAGAAATCTCAGCAGTGGTGGAAATAGTGATTCATATTTCCCTATCTAAGTAGAAATGAGGGATAACATTAAAACAAGGTAATAGTTAATTATGGTTTATAGTTCTTATTTCTGTTACATCTTACACAGAGAATCTCTAATCAATATAGTATCTCTTAATAATAATAATAAGAATTTTTTTCAGGAATTAAGTAAGCTTTCAAGGAGTTAAATGTTATATTGGAGTTCCCATCATAGTTAAAAACTGCAAGAGATTGATACATGATCTAATCAGAGTGTAATTCATTTGTGGAGGTGTTGGCATACCTGGCTGTGCTCTGAGATATCTCTGTGCCTTGGGGAACTTCTGGTGAGTTCAAAGGACCATATGGGGTGCTAGGAAACCTGGGTCAGCTAGAATGCAAGACAGACACTATATCCACTGTATTATCTCTCTGGCCCCCTGGAGTGTGAACTCTTATCCAAACTGTACAGTAGAGGCAGATTCTAGGATCTTATTTAGAATTCACTCTTGGGGTACTGAAATAATATAAATATTTCACACTGTTGTGTAGAACCGTATCTTTTGTTTTTGTTTTTGTTTTTTCGGGCCACACCCGTTTGATGCTCAGGGGTTACTCCTGGCTAAGCACTCAGAAATTGCCCCTGTCTTGGGGAGACCATATGGGATGCCGGGGGATCGAACCGGGGTCCTTCCTTGGCTAGCACTTGCATGGCAGACACCTTACCTCGAGCGCTTCGCGGCCTTGAAACCGTTTCTTAATTAAGACTTCTTTATTCTAATTATGTTAGTAGCCAACATATATTGCCAATTCTTATGGACTAAAAGAAACTTTTGAGGTTTACTGGTTGGAATTAATTTTTGTATTCCAGATCCTTGAGTGGATAGTGTTTTCATAAAGGCAATATCCTAAAACTAGGAGCCTGATCCAAGATTTTGACCTTCCTACAATGATGCCTTGAAATAAAAATCTTTATCATATTTCAGTTTAGCAGAGAGAAAAGGAGATATTGTCACTAACCTTAATTTACTCAGAAAATATCTATAATAATTCTTGGTATGACTTGAATTTAATAAATAATGAAATAATAGAAAGACTATGCTATTTTCTTTATAATTAAGTTTACATTAAGTTAGCTTTTAGAGGCGTATTACTAAAATATCTTGATTTAAATGATCATCGATTACATTTTCTTATTCCTAAAATTTTTTGCCAAAATTAATAGTAGTAATATATTAATCCATTAGAAAGCTATATTCTCTATATAAATAAAATGAACCATTACTGCTTTATTTTTGGCTTGTTCTTTTTTCAGAGACTATTAATTCCTAGCGCAGTTAAAGTTATGATTGTTAGTGCAAGTTGAGAGGAAAAAACAGTTATTGACATGATGAATGTATAATGTATTGTAGAGATAAATATAAGTGCCATAAATGGAAGCATTCCCCACCATTTTTAATATCAAATGAAAATAACTTATCCTCATGTCAAGTATATAAAGAAATTATAGTTTTCTTATGCTGCTGGTGGAAGTGTGAATTGATATAATTTTAAAAAACTGTTTAGTTTAACTGATTGTTTAAGAAATAAATGTTTGTTCATATGGGGTTTACTGTAAAAGTATATGTTGAGTATATGTATACTAAATATATATGTGTACAAAATATATGCATATATCTAAGTAGCTATATTATTTGATATTTCCCAAAGATCTAAATAAGTATGTTATCAACAGATTATTTATAATGCCATAAATTTCCATCAGTATTATTATATGTAAATGCATTGTGGTGTATTGATGTACTATAGACTGGATAAACAAATTATGATTCTTATAGATTAAATAAACTGTATTTTCACACACAGTAGTCATATTTTGCACACAAAATAATTAAACAAGGAAACAAAAGATAATGTAGCATATAATAAAACAAAATATATTTTTAAATTATCTTAGAAATAATGTCAGCAGCTAACATACATAGAAAGAGAGGAAGGAACTTTTGAAATACTGATAAGAATCAACTTCTTGGTCTAAAAACTGAATAGCTAGAAGTGTTTACTTTGAGGTCATTGAGTTATCTTATATTTTTATGTAGTGCAGGAAATTCTCATTTAAAAAGACTGCTTCAAAGAGACCAGGAAAAGAACAGATGGGAAAGGCATGACAAACTAAACATTGTTAAGAAATTAATTGAGTATAAATTCAAAAATGTTATTAAAATGTGAAATGTCACATATGCTGAAACTAAAATAGATTTTAGTGATCCCATCGCTAGATTTTTCACATTACGATAAGGAAATTCTACAAATCTCAAATCTGTCACAAGCCAGTAATATTACTTCAAGATGCTTAGTAATAATCATGAAAAAAGAAACACAGCTCACCCTCAGATAAATGGTGATTTAATCACAATGAGCTTTCTTCTCACTTTTCTTTTTAGCTCAGGTTCTAGAAGCTCATAGGCCTCATCTCTCTCTGTTTGGGGTCTGCTTAGAATATTTAATTCTGGCTGCAGACTCCCCAAAATGAGAAACTGATTAGTATTACTACCATGAGTCAGACATTTCATATAAAATGAAGTGGGTCTATATTTATAAAAAGGGACTCATAATGTACCAGCACAATCTAGGAGTTAATCACCAGGTTGCTAGCTCCCAGTCCAGTCCCCCTAAAATGCTGGTCCCCTCTGGCTTTGAATCACAATCATGTGTTGTTGGGTTTTTTTTTTTAATGGACAAGAGAATGAGCATAAAAACTAAATTACTGGTAACTAATAATAGTAGCCAGCAATCCTGGGAAGAATGCCGGGCTCCAGAGCAGAGCAGGAAAGCTGAGGAAGCTTGTGTTCAGTGGTGGTAAACAATAACTGGACCGGAGAGTTTTTATAGCCTCTGAAGAACTGCCTTAAAGTGGGTGTCTGAACTCATTGTGATTAAATAAGTTCCGCACATTTGTTCTATGGACACATGAGCATTGCATGCCTTCATTTTCTTCTCCCTTTTCTTTATTGCAATGTCCGTGAGGTCATAGGATCTCTTTTTCTGTATTTTTTTTTGGGGGGGTGGCTTTTTTGAGCCACACCCAGTAGCGCTCAGAAGTTACTCCTGGCTCTGCAACTCAGAAATTGCTCCTGGCTCAGGGGACCACATGGGATACCCGAGATCAAACCTGGATCTGTCTTAGGTCAGCTGCATGCAAGGCTAACACCCTATCCTCTGTACTACCATCCCGGGCCCTCTTTTTCTGTATTTATTACTACACTTCCAGTATTTCTCCAATAGCTGTACTCTGATAACTGCACAATATATTTGAATGATTCTATTACAATAGAAATTGGACACAGCTTAAAGGTTACTTAAGTCTAACTACTTCTGGAAATAGGATCTTGCATAATAATAACTAGTTCTAATAGCCTAGAAATATATACTGACTGTTTAAGCAAACACAAGTCTTCAGCTGTTCAGCAAGCTAGCTCCAGAGTTCTCTATCCATCATCAAATATTATCTTAATAGAATGAAAGAGTTGCTTGTAAGTTTATTTTATACCAAATATCTGATTTTTTTTTTGGCCTACCTAGTTTTAAGCTGAGTAAACAGAAGCACGAAGAAGGTGCTTGCTCCAAGAGACAGAGCTGGCTACTGCTAGAGCCACATTTGAATCTAGGACCTAAAATAGATTAATACTCTAAATTAGTCTAGTCCTTTAACCATTGATCTCTGATAATCATGTTTTCCCTTTTCATGGAATTTTTATTATGATTTGGAGTCACCAGAGTAAGATTGTTCTTAATATAATTAATTTATTAAATCAGATCAAGTCTCAAAAATGTAATTCTATTGATGTATTTTTTTGGGGGCGACACACCTGGGTGCTCAGGGGTTACTCCTGGCTCTGTACTCAGAAGTCACTTTTGGCAGGCTTGGGGGGCCATATGGGATGCTGAGGATCACACTCGAGTCAGCTATGTGTAAGTCAAACACCCTAACCACTGTGCTATCTCTCCAGCCCCCAAATTCTATATATTTCTTGAAGAGAGTACTACTGATGACTATGATTGACTGTACGTCTAAGCTAAGGCTTATTCTAGCTTATAACTATGTCTGAGAGCATGCCTCTCATTTCTCATGCATATCTCATTTCTCTCCTTAAAGTGTTTCTGAATAATAAATCATACAGTGACCTTGTGATATCTCTGCCTTTGCCAACAATGACCAGACTTCCTTAACTAAAGTTTGAGTTTCTAGAACAGGCTAGGTCAATAATGAGACTGAGATCATCTTCCTATGCCTCTTAGGTTCAAGACTGTATCACTTTACTTGAACTATCAAGCCCCTCTGGATTTATGCACAAATGGTAAAACTTTATGGCCAAGTGATCACCTTTCTCACCTACCTAAGTATAGCAGAGAAATAAATGCACTGAAAAAAATCATCTGGAGTCAAAGAGTTATGTATTGCTTTATTTCCAGCGTTGTGGACATCCCTGAGATATTTTAGCATCAGTTCCAGCCTACTAGATAAACAGCAACCAGAAATGGCCATATGTAGTCTTAGCTGTATCTGATGTTTGGGAGTTCAGTGATACCTCTGGACTTCAAGGGGTTTCATAAAAGTTTCTACCTATCAAATGTGTCTTATGAAAAAGCAATTTAAGTCACCAGACTCTGCCCATTGACTGAATTGGTGAGACTTCTCTAGGTCATTCAATGAATTCTTCTGGGCCACATGACTTCGAACAAACCTTTATGTGGGAAATAAAAGTTCTGTGAAATAGTCATTTAAAAAAATTTTTGAGTGCCAAAAACATTCTTTATAAAACAACTTAAGCAAAAGAAGCAAACTTCTAATATTGGTTCAGATTGCTTCTCTAAGAATACCTAGACCTAGACTTTCGAAGAGAGACATATATTTATGCTTTTTGAGTCTATCCTCATACTATTCATCACTAAATTTGTAGGCAGAATCCCCACATGCAATTAAAATAATCAAAATCTAGTCTGAGATTTCATGTTCAAGAGCTCTGATAAAAAGAAATCACTTTCAACCAGTCCTCAAATAAAGGTTACAGCTACATCAGTGACCAAAGAAGAGTTGGTGAACTCTAATATGTGAAAGCATTGACACATATTAGTTCACAACTTATTATTTGTGTTATTAATTTCTCCATGAGTACTTGGAAGAAAAATAAGGTCAAAGCATTGTCTCCATTTTATAAAGAAATAAACCAAACTGTGGATTAATTAATGTACTTGAAGTCGGAGATCTTGTAATTAATAGCTATCACAGAGGCATTGAGTAGTTTATTTTCCAAAATGAAGAAGAAAGTAACTCCTCCTAAAAATTTTCTATTTAGACAAAATAGAATTTATTTCTGAAACTTTTCCCACTGTTTAGCCCTTCTGACCTTGTTTACTTCCTGTACTCCTATCTTATAGGATGCCCTCTAGTCTCATGCCATAGTTTCCTATTTAGGTGATTTTTAATCTGTTGCCCTCTGAGTATTCTGGAGACCCACATGCAGACCATATGTCCACTCACCCCCATTAAATATGCCATTCTAGATCTGGATCCACTTGTACAGTTCTCTGACCTCTAATTCTTCTCCATCATTTCAAGGGCATTATTGGTATATAGGAGGGTCAGAAATAAAGATCACAAATTCCCAGTCTGTAGGGAGACATTTGCTTATTGAGCATCATAGTATTTTACCCTTAAACTTGTGTGAACATCAGGGTTTTATTTTTTCATGTTTACCTAGCAGAGTTCATATGTGAAAAATTATACTTTATTCGATACTAGAATTACTGATCTCAAAAATACTCCTAACTTACAGAATTCTTTTGAAGCAGTCAATGCATATAAAAGATTTTAGATAAAATATGCAATACAGGAGTTTACTTAGAAAGATCATGAGCAAGAATAGTCTTAAGAATCTCTTAATAATTTTTTCATCTATGCTTGTTTCTCCTGCTAAATTGCTTAATTTGTCCTATTTATTCCCCCTTTTCAATCACAGAAACAGATAATATACCATAAACCTAAACCTTCCCTTTTATTGGATACTTGACCTGTGTTTGAATCAACCATTTGCATGAGGACTCTCAAGTGGAGCTCAAATATAAGGAAACAGAGACTCGAATATAAACCTATTTAAATATTTTTACCTGGTAATCTTGGAGACAAGTTTGATAAAGCATAAATCTGTCTCAGTGACTTTGGATAATATTTTATATGACCTTCACAAAGAAGTGATTGTTTTTTAAAGTCACACATCTGAAAGTAACACAACTGAGTTCCATACCTCAGGATTCTGACAACCACTAACAATTATCTACTGAGCTTGCAAAGTCCAGACTCTGTGCTAGAATCAGAGCTATGTGGTTGTTTTAGAACATATAGTCTTTTATTTTCAAATGCAAATAAACTATTTTTATATATTTTAATCGAATCATTGTGAATTATAAAGTTACAAATATATTTATGATAGAGTTTTTGGCATACATTGTTTCCCTCTACTGTGTTACCTTTCCTAATATATATATTTCTATTTCAGTGGCAAGTTCTCTGCTCTTTGTTTTTTTTGCCATCAGGCATTCAGTATTCCCCTACCTACATTACATTACATTAAAGTAATATTTAATTTCATATATGGAGAGAACATTGAGTCTGTTTTTCTCCATTTGACTGATTTCATTCTCCAGATCCATCCATCCATATTGTACAAATTGCATGCCATTAACTTTTCTTATGTGTAAATTGTGTAAATTTACCATAGTTTCTTTATCCAATTATCAATTTATGGGCATTGGGGTTGTTTACATATTTTGGCTATTTACTTCAATGAAGGTAGGAATTGAGAAGTCTTTTCCACATTCTGCTTTTGAGCCATTGGTTTGTATTCTCAGGAATGGAATTGCTTTGTTATACCTAAATTCAATTCCTAGTGTTTTGAGGAATATCCATATTGTCTTCCCAAAATGCTGGATGAAGGACCAGAACGGTGACACAAGCGGTAGGGCATTTGCCTTGCACTTGCTAACATAGGATGGACCACAGTTCAATTCCTCAGTGTCCCATATGGTAACCCAACTCAGGAGTGATTTCTGAGCACATAGACAGGAGTCACACCTGAGCATCACTGGGTATAGCCCCCAAACAAAAACAAAACAAAACAAAAACAAAAAAATGCTGGACCAGTTGACATTTTCACCAATATTGAATGAGAGTTTCTTTTTCAACCCATTCTTGCCAACACTGGTTATTGTTCTTTTTGATGAGTGTGAGTTTCTGTGACACGAAGTGCTCTCTCTTTGCTATGATTAGCATTTCTCTGATGATTATGATATACACCTTTTTTCATATGCTTTTGGATATTTGTATTTGTTGAGGAATTTTTCTGCTCATCTTTTTTGGCATTTATTGAAAGCATTAGATTTTTTTGTGTGTAGATTACTACTAGTGTTTTATATTTAACCCTATGTTGCATGAGTGGTAGACAAATCATTTCTTCTATTATGTGAGTTCTCTTTGTATTCTGGTCATTGTTTCCTCTGAGGTGTAGACACTTCTTAGTTTACTGTAGTTTTATTTATTTATCTACTTGCTTGGTCAGTATTGTTAGTGACCTTTTTTGTTAACCTGTTAACAAATAACCTATTGTTATTCCTTTCTTTGGGAAGGCACACCCAGTTGACACTCCAGGGTTACTCCTATCTATGTGATTAGAAATCACTCCTGGCTTGGAGGACCATATGGGACAGCAGGGGATAGAACCATGGTCTGTCCTAGACTAGCAAGCATAAGGCAAATGCTCTACCACTTGTGCCACTGCTCCAGCCCCATTGTTACATCCTTAAAGGATTTATGGAGAATTCTGCCTATATTTTCCTCTATGAAACAAAAATTCAGGCTTGATATCTAGGCCTTTAAACCATTCTGATTTGACTTTTGTTTATGGCATTAGAAAGATGGTTGAGTTTAGTTTTGTTGTTGTTGTTTTGTATATGGTTAACCATTTTCTGACTCTACTTGATGAAGATGTATTCCCTGTTCTAATTCATATGTTTTGCTTTTAATTGATGAGTTCAATCTGAAGCATTTATGGGATAAAATGCAAGTGCTCTGTGTTTTGTTGTTGTTACTGTTTATTTTTGGAAGGGAGCATGGGTGTTCAAGAAGTGCTCAGAATGCCTGGAGACTATAACCTAGCTGGTGGTTCAGCACAAAGATACCATGCTGCTCAGGTTCTGTAGTCCAAGGGCTTACCTTGGCTTCTCTGGTGGTGCTGAGTTCCTCTAGGGCCACACCCAGTATTGATAAGGAGGCCATGTATTGCAAGAAATTGAGGATACCACTGACACCATATTATTTCCTGAGCCCCTCCCTGAAATGTTCTTTACTTGGTAGACAATATAAGCATCATGCCTGGACACATATAGGTTAGGAACAAAAAAAAGTTCAAAACCAGATCTATGAGAAGGCAAAGAAACTGTGAGTTTTCTACTTGGAATTAAGTCACATATTCTTTTTAGTCTTAGAAAGGGAGATTGTGGCTACATATCTCCCTAACTGCTTTTCTTCTTCACAGCATTTACTCAGCAGTTTGACTCATTCTTTACGTTTTGTTCCAAAATCCCTTTCTCAGAAATGTCCCGTGATAATCACTTTCCTTTACTTCCATCCCCACTTTTATATTTTGTCTGCCTATATCCATGAACTAACTGATATTTTATTACTATCTCTCATCACTGGAATGTAAACTCCATGGAAACTGATATATTGCCTGATCTTTCTCCTGTTATATGCTGGTCAGTATTTTGTCCTCAGTAGTATATCTCACAGGTAAAATAGAGGGAAAGTAGACAAAAGAAAAGTATGCAGCTTAAGATTTTAACTTTACTTCTAAATATAAAAATGAGATCAATGCATTAATTGAACCCTTGTGATGCCCTAGCATTCCTTCATTTTCTGAAGGTACAATTTTATCATGATTGTTTTGAAGACATTCAGAATTTAGTATCTTTACTCAAGTTATTTAATTATTAGGTTGATATATGGTAGGCGTGGGGGATGTGAGTGGGAATTAAAGTTCATTTAACACCAAGATTCTTCTTGGAGTTTTGTCTTATACCAAAGCAGAGTTTCTTCATGCTTGCTTTAATAAAATTCAGAGCTACAGAATCCATTGCTGTGTGGTCTTCTCTGGAATGTTCGGCAACATCCCTGATTTCCACTTAGAAATGCTAACTGAATCCCATCCCACCCCATCAGATTTCCCATTTCTCCTACATAAAAGTTTCATTCTAAAGAGAGTTAAAGAATTTAATCTGTAGCTAAATGTTGTCTTTTTAAAATTTATTTGTATTCCTTGGTATTCATCTTTTAATATATTGTATTAAAATGAGGAAACAACCTCTATGCTTATTTTTATTCAGCGAAAAAGGAAATGGTTAAAATGTTTCCCTAGGAGATTTCTAAATAAACATTATTAAGAAATGGTCTATAAAAGTAATAGAGAAATTGGTGACACCTGGTGGTGAAATATGAACATTTCTTCCCCTTAAATGGGGTTATTACATTTTTAAAGAATAATCTGTGCTATTTTAGTCAAGCACCATAAAGTATTTTTGGCTCACATCTGTTATTATGACCAAGACAGGAGTATATAATTTCAATGGCTTGACTGTGGAATTCAAAATAGCTAATTCATTCCTCCAACCATGTAAAATTTTTATTCAGTCAGGAACAGGGAACAGAGGCAAGTCCACAGACTAAAAAAGCTCCAAGGGAAATTTGCTTTTAGATTAAAACTGTGATTCCAATCAGAAAATTAACAGAATTAATATGAAATGTGGCTATGGGGGTATGACTTGAACAAGGTTCCTGTGAGAGAGCGGTGGCATGGAAGATGAGTGCTTCTTGCCAGCACCATTAGTTGAGAAACCAGGTACACACAACAGCCATCCTCATAGCTACCTCTTGTTAGCTTCTTTGCAGATGTCAAGTCTCAAATTTCCAGGTAATTATCTCAAGATGTCCAGGAGCATATATTTTTGTGTGTCTGCAACCATGTATACATGTGTGTTTATGATCAGAAGGTGATTATCAGAGATCATGTACCTAGTAATAAGCACTCAGAATTCAAGTGACTATCTTAAAAGAAAATGCTTGCCTTGCTTTGCAAGCCCATGCAAATTTTGAATCTTGATCTTTTTGATCATTGATACCACTTAAAGCTACTCTTCATCCAGCCTCTTGTTGATGAGCATTTCTTTTGACTTTTTGTAGCTAGCTGGAATAGCTGTTATTGGAAGTTGTTTTAATTCTGGAACAGAATCCAACCTCCCAATATGCATTCTACATTGTCTAAATTTGGGGAAATAAGTAAAACCAAGATACATCTCTGCCCATGTGGGGAAAGTCCAAGGAAGACATAACTGTGTGAGATTTGGTGCTTTGGAGATAGTACAAAGTGCAGTTGGGAATAAAGGAGAGTATCTCCAAAAAAAAAAACTTTCATATAAGTTTTACATTTCCTGTGAATTTAAGTCATTTAATGTTCTAAACATGATCCTAAGAATCATTTAATGTCCTAGAGAATGCCTTTTTATTTTATTTTATTATTATTATTATTTTGGTTTTTGGGCCACACCCGTTTGATGCTCAGGGGTTACTCCTGGCTGTGCACTCAGAAGTCGCTCCTGGCTTGGGGGGACCATATGGGACACCGGGGGATCGAACCGAGGTCCGTCCTATGCTAGCGCTTGCTAGGCAGACACCTTATCTCTAGTGCCACCTTCCCAGCCCCGAAAATGCCTTTTTATTTTAGAAACTGTTCATCTGACGACTTCTGTTATCAGTGACAGAGTATGTCGTCTTCTTCTTCTTCTTCTTCTTCTTCTTCTTCTTCTTCTTCTTCTTCTTCTTCTTCTTCTTCTTCTTCTTCTTCTTCTTCTTCTTCTTCTTCTTCTTCTTCTCTTTCTTCTAGAGGTTGAGAAAGGGTGCCCCTAAGTGCTAAATAATTACCCTGGTTTCTTGCTTAAAAATCAACTCTTGATGGGGTTCAGGGGTCACATGGGTGGTAGAGATTGAATTAGCCCCATGCTAATTAGCCTCATGCTAGTTAGCCTCATGCAAAGCAAATGTCCTAACCAGTTTATTGTCACTCTAGCTTATTGTCACTCTTCTCCCTGTTTATGTAGCTTCTATCTTACCTGTTATTTTCTATATAACTTTTGATTAAGTCTCTTGGTCTTCTCTAAAGGCTCTTTAGGTAACAGCTTCTTTTCTTATGTCCAATTTAACAATAAATAGAAATATCTAGAAACAAACTACATATTTTGCCCTTTTGTTAAGTATTGTATGAATAAAATATAGTGACAAAATTATTTGGAAAATAATAATAATAATTGGTTAAGCAAAAATAGATTATGAAATATATGCACAATATTAAATATTAATTGTTTAAGTAATAATTGCTGTTTTAAATGTAATAAAATTATACCAGGAAAATATGACATAAAGTAAATTAATCCTGTTGGAATCTTCAGTGCACAAGATACACATACCCACATTTTGGAAATAGAAATTAAAATCTCATTGAATATTAACAGGGTTTTGGTATGAAATTTTAGCTACAACTTCATAATACCAACTTATTAAAAATTGAAGTGTTGAACCTAATTAAAATTACTTTTTTCTTTTAAAATACTATTTAGTAAATAAACCACAGACTAGGATAAGATACTTATAAAAATAAATGCAATAAAGACATGTTTCGAAGATATCTGCAAGGTATATATCCAAGATACATACATATGTGTGTGTGTGTGTGTGTGTGAGTCTTTGTAAAAGTCTCTTAATGTGCAATTACTAAATAAAAACTGAATTAAAGTCTTTGTAGGTACCTGATCTAAAAATCTATGAGGGCAGAAAATAAGTGTAGAAAAAGATTCTTAGGATAAAATATCATTAGAGAACTAAAAATAAAATAAAAATTAGAAATAACTAAGTACCTATTAGAATGAGTAAAAGGCAAAACACTGAAAACACCAAATGCTAAAGAGGGTAGAGGAACAGTAGTTCTCGGATACTAATGATGGAAATTCAAAATAATAGATACTCTGGAAAAATTTGTCAGTCTTTTACATGCTAAACCTTATGTCACAGAAGCATGTATGTCCTAAATAGATTTATGCCTAAATAAGTTGAAAATATGCAAGTACATTTATGTACATATGCTCCACCTGCTCTATATAAGGACCTGAGAGATCAACAGATTTAATACATGATTTACATGCATGAAACCAGGTTCAAGCTCAAGCACTATACTAAGCACTACCAAGAGCAATCCCCAAGGTCAGAGCCTGCTCATGAGCATCTTTAGAGGTGACCCCAAAAACTCACAGAAGAAAAATTTCTCACAAATGTTTATAGATTTTTTTAATAATTGCCACAAACTAGAAGTAACCAAGATGTTCCTCATTCATAATATATAAACTTCATAATATATAAACTTAATATTTATAATATATAAGCTTTAATATAAATATACAACCAAAATTATTTGGCAATGAAATATATGAGTTACTAAACTCAAGATATATAGTAGATATTAAACTTGATAAGTGAAGGATGCCAGTCTGACTTTCTGAAGGCAAATCTATAGAAACAGTAAAAAGAACTGGTTGTGGGGCTGGTGAGGTGGCACTAGAGGTAAGGTTTCCCTTAGTCCATAAGAATTGGCAATATACGCTGGCTACTAAACATAATTAGAATAAAGAAGTCTTAATTAAGATACGGTTTTGAGGCCGGCGAAGTGCTAGAGGTAAGCTAAGCCTTAGAGGTAAGGTAAGCCTTGCAAGTGCTAGCCAAGGAAGGACCTCGGTTCTATCCCCCGGCGTCCCATATGGTCCCCTCAAGCCAGGGGCAATTTCTGAGCGTTTAGCCAGGAGTAACCCCTGAGCATCAAACGGGTTGTGGCCCCCCCCCCCAAAAAAAGAGAACGGGTTGTAAGATTTTTTGAAAATAAAGGGATAAGAATGTGGAAAACATGGCATTTTTAGGAGTGATAAGACTATTCCATGAGATATTGTACTATATGTATACATGCTTTTATACACTTGGCAAAGTCCTTAAAACTTACCCAGAATGAACTACCGGTATAAAGTAAACTATGAGCTATTTAAGTAAGTCTATTTTTAAAAGGATCTTGCCTACAACGGACTCTTTAAAGACTCTCTTCTGACTTTTGACCATAGTCGCCAATTTATTAGTGACTTGTCTCTTCTTGTGAAGTATTCATAAGATGGTGAGTCATAAGTGGGAGGGAGTTAATATCTAGTCCCTCAAGTACAAAAGAATGGGACTGGACAAAAGTGGAGCAGTGCAGTTAGAGTAGACAAAGGACCACTATGACAGTGATCATGGAAATGATCACTCTGGAGAAAAATGGGCTGCTAAAAGAGGATAAAGTGAAATACATGATACATACCCCTTCATTAATAATAGTACAAACTACAGTGTCAAAGGGGAAAAAAAGGAGAGAAAGAAAGAAAATGGAAAGGGAATAAGATGTCTGCCACGAGGCACGCCAGAAGTTTGGAGGAGTGGGTGGAAGGGAAACTAGATATTGGTAGCAGAAAAATGCAGTGGAAAAGATTGGTATACATTGTATTGCTGAAATTAAATCATGAACAATTTTGTAATCCTGTGCTTAATTAAAAATAGTGTAAAGGGACTGAAGTCATAGTACAATGGGTAAGCCACTTGCTTTGCACAGATAGACCTAGGCAATATTAATATTAATATCCTTATTTAAGCACTATGGTAACAAACATGTTGGTAGTTTGGTTTTAGTCATACAAAAGTACAGCCCCTTCATCAGTGCAACCTTCCCTCCACCAATCTCCCCATCTGCCTCCATCTCCTCTCTCTATTTCCAACTATCTTAAAATACAGAGTTAAATATTTAAACAGAATATATGCTTGTGAATTAAAATGATGCCTGAATACATTTTTTTAGGGACACATACAGTGGTGCTCAGGGCTTTCTCCGACTCTTGGCTCTTGATACCAAAATTACTTCTTGGCAGGCTCTAGAGACCAAATGGGGTGGTGTGAATTGAACCTAGGTCAGCTGCCTGAAGAACAAATACATTACCCATTGTATTATCTAGCCCCCTGAATATTTTTAGAAGCTCCAAATTTGATCTCATCACTAGTCACAGCCTGAAGTCTAAAGTTATTAGAAGACTGGAAGTCAAATTTATTTTCTTTATTTAAACATCTTGATTACAAATATGATTGCGATTAGGTTTCAGTCATGTAAATTTTAAGAGTTGTACGCAAGCAGTGGTAGTATTGGCGATTCCATTATCTTACTGAGAGCAAACTGTATTTCCAGGGAGATGAATAGCAGGCTGAGAACACAGTTCATGAACACTTCACTTCACTCCATAGCATTAAGGTCGTTTTAACATCCAGCACTTCCGCCACAGACCTACTTATTTTCTTTTATCTTTTGCCTCTTTCAATTTTTACTTTATATTGCAGCACATCAATGTATGGAGTAGTGACCAGGCCAGTGAGCTTTGGGTATCTTCTGTTTTTCCCTTATGGAGATAACAGATGCTTTTTAATCTTCAAAATCAAAATCCTCTGAATACTCTTAGAAATGACCACGGAGCACAGAACCAGGAGTAAGTCCTAAGCACAATGAGAGTGACCCCAAAACAACAATAATAGGGCATAATGCCTTATTGTTTTCATTTTAATGTCTCTTGCTTTCTTTGTAAATTCACAAAGACTATGAGTTGTTTTGGTTTCTCTCAATTATCTGGTATACTCTCAGGTCTTAAGTAGAGTTTAGTAAACTTCTATTTGCTAGATGAACAAAAGGAATAATTCATTACACAGTCATTCTATGCTGACATTCTGTATATTAAGGGAATTTTTAAGTGTTATTTTAGACACCATGATTTATAATATTGTTAATGGCAGGACTTTCTACATAAAACATCTCAACATCACACTTTCCACCAGTGTTAGCTTCCTTACATTTTATTCTAGTGTGTCCCCCTTCCCATACTCAAACACACTTACATCCTATTCCCCTAAGCATACTTTTACTTCCTGTGTTCAAGGCACCATGATGTGGATCAATGAATGAGATGGGAGAGATTCTTCATCTTGTGATGCTAGCTCTCTATTGGAAAGAGACAAAAATAAATTAGCAAAATTTGTAATACACTTTTTATAAAGTTGAATTTTTTGAGTAATTGCAGTTTTGCATGTAGTTTGAAGAAGTGATACAGAAGAATTTCATGGGCTCTTAACTAGTTTCCTGAAGAGACAACATCTTAGAAAATTATAGTACAACATAGATTTTCCCTATTTTACTTATGCTTACATGTTTATAGTGTGATTTTTATCACAAGTGGACTCATGTATCTACTAGTAGTTGAGATATTTAATAGTTTAAAGATCATCAAAGATCCCTCATGTTGAGATTTTATGATCACATTATCATCTTACATGCAACTTTAACACCACTCACCTTTTATATAATTTTGTGATTTTAAAGAATGTTGTATAAATGGGATAAAATAGTAGATATTTTATGTATACATTAATTCCCTTCTGATTCATCAAGGTTATTTATTTGTCAATAGTCAAGTTTTTTATATTGCTGAAGAATTGACCTATTGTGTATATAGAGCAGTTTGGGAATTCTTTCATTAAGATAATGACTTTCATTTTCAGATTGCTATGAAAGAAAATGCTATGATTTTTGTATATATTTTATGCAACCATAATTGTTTTCTTTTCAAGCTTTTATTGTAAAATATTTCAAGTTTAAAAACATTTTCAATGAATAGAGATATACTGAAAACCTGGGTTCTAGTATCTTAAGTGAAAGAATTTTACATTTAGACCCATGTTAGGCTTACAGAAAAAATTGACTTTAGTAGAAAAAGTGCCTATATATCTGTTCTTTTTTATGTGTATAATCTTGACCATTCTTTACATCTTCCATTAATGAACCAATTGATTCACACTTCCTAAATAAAATATGTAGTTTACATTGGGTGCAGAATCCATAGTTTACACTTGTTTGCAATATCACACAAAAATAATTTTTACTGCCTTAAAAATTCTCAGTGCTTTACCTAATTATCCTTCCCCTACCCAACTGAAATCCCAACTGCTGACCTTTTCCTATAGTTTGGCCTTCACCATAAATGTCATATAGGTGAAATCATACATTTGGTGTGTATTTAGTTCAGACTGCTTTCTTTCACTTAATTTAATAAGTTATTAACTATTTTAGTAAACATCTAGGATGCCAATATTATAACTATGGCATATATTACCTTAGGCATTCAAGTTTTGCTTTACAAGAAACTGACAAACTGTTAAAATTACTGTACTATTTTATATTGCTACTATTTGATGAGCATTTTTATTGTCTGAATCCTCACTCACCAGCATTTGGTATTGTCAGCATTTTGCATTCAGTGGTTTTAATAGGTATAGTGGTATTTTATTGCTACTTTAAATTCCCTAATGACCATTTGATGTTGACATTTTTATATGCTTAGTTGCTATCTGTGTGTTTTCTTTGGTGAAATGTCTATTCAATTTTATGTTTAACTTTAACTTTTATTTTTATTGTTGAGTCTTAAAAGTTCCTTTTCTATTTGGGCATGACTTTTTTTATCATATAAGTTTTAAAAATATTTCTCCAAGTTTGTGGCTTCTCATTGCATTTTTAATCATATCTTTCCTAGAAAAAAACGTTATTTGGAGTGAAAGGGAATTTGGGCCTACAGATATTGTTGCTCGATGTTGACTCCTAGCTTGTGATTAATGCATCACTCATGGTGGGCTCGCAGAACTATATATGGTGCCAGGGATAGAACATGGGTAAGCTGTGTGAAAGCAATCTGTATCATCTCAAAAGGGTTTTTTCATATTCTTTGCGAAGTCTAATTCATCACTTTTTATATAATTGCATTTTTAACATATGAAAATAATAACACCAAATCCCAGGTCACTTACATTTAATTATATGTCTACAAAATTACAAATTTCACATCTTATATTTAGACATATAATTAGTTTTAAAGTGATTTTGTCAAAGTTGTAAGGTCTGTATTTAGGTTTTCTACTCTGCACATTGATATCTAGTTTCTTAATAAATAGATTAATTCATAATTTTTGGGTTTTTATTTAAATTGTATTGGTTTACAAGATAGTAGATGTATATGTATCTAGGTGTAAAATATTATGATGCCATTCCTATAACCAAAGTGTCATTATTCCAAATGTGCCCAAACCAATGACTAATGAACCTTGCCAGTTCACATACTCATATCTCTAGGCAAAATCTATAGTCAAGGGTTAATTTTTTTTTTTTTGGTTTTTGGGCCACACCTTGTGACACTCAGGGGTTACTCCTGGCTCTATGGGATACCAGGGGATCGAACCTGGTCTGTTCTAGATCAACTGCATGCAAGGTCCTAGGTCAACTGCTGCACCACCACTCTAGCCCATAAGGGTTAACTTTTGTCCAACATTTTTACTTTCCTTTTGTTCCTTCTTATAGAACCAAGAAGAATGAGATCAACTAGAGTTTATCTTTCTCCTTCTGCCTGTGGTGTGTGTGTGTGTGTGTGTGTGTGTGTGTGTGTGTGTGTGTTTGGGCCACCCTCACTGGTGCTCAGAGATTACTCCAGGGCCCTGCATTCAGGATTCATTCCTGGAAATTCTTGAGAAACCATATGGGTGCCAGAAATTGAACCCAGATTGACCTCATGCAAGGAAAAATATTTACCTGCTTTACTATCTCTCTAATTCTTCCAGCTAGCTTTTATTGTTTAGCATGATGATTCCAGTTTCACCCAAGTTTATCACAAAAATACAACATCATATTTTTTTTTGGTTTTTGGGCCACACCTGGCTGTGCTCAGGGGTTACTCTGGCTGTCTGCTCAGAAATAGCTCCTGGCAGGCACGGGGGACCATATGGGACACCGGGATTCAAACCAACCACCTTTGGTTTTGGATCCGGGATTCGAACCAACCACCTTTGGTCCTGGATCAGCTGCTTGCAAGGCAAACACCACTGTGCTATCTCTCCGGGCCCACAACATCATATTTTAATGAATGCATAGAATTCCATATATATAAGTTCATTATATCACAAATTCTTTATACATTCTCTTGTTGCACTCTTGAATTTATACAGATCTTCATGCGCTGTAATGAAGACTTGCATACAGATTTTTAAATTAATTTTGGGTGTTTTTCTATTTTTCCATTGGATATACATCTAAAAGAAGAGTTTCTGGAACATAAGGTTTTTTGATTTTTAATTTTTGATAAATTTCTGTACAAACTGGACCAACTTACATTACTACCAACATAAATGATAGTTTCTATTTTCTTACACCCCTTGCAGTGGTCCTCAAACTATGGCCACAGCCACATATTGTATTTATTCTTATTTTTATTCCTTACTTCAATAAGATATATGCAGTGTGCATAGGAATTTATTCATAATTTTTGTTTTTACTATAGTTTGGTCCTCAAACAGTTTTAGGGACAGTGAACTGCCCCCTTGTTTAAAACGTTTGAGGACCCCTGCTACAGCACTTGCTCTGACCCTTTTTGGTTTTTGGTTTTTGGGTCATATCTGGCAGCACTCAGGGGTTACTCTTGGCTCTACACTCAGAAATCACCCTGCAGGCTCGAGGGACCATATGAAATGCCTGGATTCAAACCACCATCCTTCTGCATGCAAGGCAAATGCATTACCTCCATGCTATCTCTCTGGCATGCTCTGACCTTTTCTGATAGAGACCATTCTCTGAGGTGCAAGATGACAATTGTTTTGCTCTTACTTGCATTTTCCTGATAATAAGAAATAGTAAACTTTTTCAATATGCCTATTGAATATTCAAATATCGTCTTTGCTAAATAAGCAATTATTTGGTACTTCTTTATGTTTTTTCTTTGTTGTTGAATTTGTAAGTGCTTTATATATCTTAAAATATATTTATTTATGAATATTCCTGTATACGAATATAGTTTATGAATACTTATTTATAAATATTGTCTCCCATTCACTGTGATTTCTTTTTATTTTTATTTGGTTTGGGGGACTATGGCCAGTGGTGCTCAGAGTCTATACACTGCTTGGTACAGATGGGTTTATGTAGTATCAAGAATCAAACCTGGGTGGCAACAAGCCTTTGTAGTTCTTGATGATGAATACCAGATACCCTGAAGCCATTAACATGTTTTTCATATATTTTCTTTAATGAATCTTATCGTTTCAATCTTCCTAACATTCAAGTCTTTGATCCATTTTGAGTCAGTTTGTATGCATGGTATAAGATGGTGATGTGTGTCATTCATTTGTATTGACTATATCTAGTTCTTCCAGGACCATTTGATAGAACATAGATATCTTTCACTAAGTAGATTTTGCTTATACTAAAATATTAAATGGCTGTATTGCTGTTGGTCTATTTCTGGGTTCCCCTGTCTGTCTCTTTGTAAAATTATCTATATTTTGATACTATACTGTAGATGTTCTTTATGAAGCTGAATCTCAATTTACTCCAAGTTTTAAATTATGAGTGACAATTATAGATGTTTAACCCTTTCTTTGTAATGATTGATATGATCATTTATCTCTTGATAAATGATTTTTTTTACATTGTCTGAATGTAGAATGAGGCAATTTACATCCTAAAATTAATGGCAGGTACACATTTGCTCATGATTAATGACCAAATAGTGACCAGCTATATGATCAAACACAATGTTTAATATATTATACATTGTTGAACTCAGTTTGCTATGTTTTATTTAAGAGTTTATAGATAAATTTATGGAACATTTTGGATGTTACTTTTTTATTCTTGTGATACTGTTATTTTCATATCAGAATAGTGCTAGCCTCATCAGCTGAACTGATAGACATTCCGTCCTCTTCTATTTTCTAGAAGAGATTATGTGCAATTGATTTTTAAATGTTGGTAGAATTTTTGTTGAAACCATCTGGGACTAGAAATTTCTTGATTGGAAGCTTTTTAATTATGAATTCAATTTCTTTAATAGTTCTAGTATTATCCAGATTGTTTAATTCACATTGATTGAGTTTTGGTAGTTTGCTGTTTTGAAAGAAGTATTCTAAGTTGTTTAATTTATGAAGAAGTAATGCTTTGTATTGGTCTCATTTTTTAAAGTAAACTCAATGAATAAAATAAAACATGGATGAGAAGGAAAAAAAACTCCTGTAGAGATGATTTGTGAGCTGAGGAAAAACTGAATGCAAGGCCCAGGCAAGGGACAAGCTTGCCTATTTCAGGGAGAACAAAGAACTGAAATAGAACAAGCAATAAGGAGAGTTGTTGGGCAGGGTACAAATGTGGTGGCAATTGAAAGAAGCATGGATGTTATTGTAGGAGAAATAATACATCACTGGATAGTTTATAGCAGGAAATATCTTCATGTTTGGATTTATATTTATAAAAAAACACTGTTGCTGCTATATGGAAATGAACTGTATGAGCAGTAAAAAGCAAAAGACATTTGCATCCTTTGCAAAATGATAGTGGTATGTATCTTGTAGTAGTAGCAGCAAAGATAGGTAAGGAAAGAGGCCTCATGGGGATCTATTTTGGAAATACTATTTCTATTTCTCCTGACCTGGCTTTCTCTTAAGAATCAATAATAACATCCTTCGATTGTCATGTTCCTAGCATAGGTGAGTTCCTGATGATTTAATTCAGAATAATTTTTGATGTTTTTGTTGTTGTTGTTGGTTTTGGGGTCACACCCAGCGGTGCTCAGGGGTTACTCCTGGCTATCTGCTCAGAAATAGCTCCTGGAAGGCTCAGGGGACCATATGGGACTCCAGGAATCGAACCAACAACCTTAGGTCCTGGGTCGGCTGCTTGCAACACAAACGCTGCTGTGCTATCTCTCCAGCCCCTTTACTTTTCTTTTTAGTTCATTTTAGTTAATTTAGGTTATGATGACAAAAATACAAAGAGCAAGTAATTTATAAACCAAAATTTGCTTCTCACAGTTCTGGAGTCAGGAAAATCTAAGATCGAGGCATGGGCAGATTTGGTATATGGTAACTACTTGGTGGATAGATAACTGTCTTCTTTCTGTGTTCTAATATGGCAGAAGAATGTACTTGGGCTCTCTAGTACTTTTTGCAAGAGTTCTACTCCCATTCACAACGAAATCTCCTCCAAAAGATACCTACCTCCAATTTCCATCAAATTTGGTGGACCATTTCACTGACAACCTAAATCTATAAAATTTAACGTTCAGGCTATCAAAAATAATGTCTGCTCGATTTTGACTTTTAATCTGCAGTGTAAATTACCGTAGATGTTTTATGTAAGCTTCTGATTGGTTACCTAACTTTAGAGGGTTTGGGGAAAGATTGGGGACATGTGTTTTGTCAGAGATTTCAGCTATTGTTCCAAGAGCTGCTAGATAACAAGAATACAGTTTAATGTGTTACAGATGTCTAGGAGGTGACTCAGGCTTTTGGAAGATATCCAAGGCAGGAAACCTACGGCTGCAATTCGTATTCTCTCTTTCTATGCCGGAAACGACTAGAGCTGTAATTGCGGAGTTTATAGTGATGTAAATGCAGCCAAACCCCAAGTGAAGCCTCACAGATGTACATCATTAGAAGAGTTCTCAACCTCTTCTCTCATGTGCTGTTCAAAGGTGATTCATTTGCAATCATTTTCAAAGAATGTATAAAGAGGAGAGTTCTATCATATGGTCCAGCTCACTTTAAAATCTGCCCTCCTGACCTCTTGATAAAATCTCTTGTGTTCAACAGGATGTGCTTATAACAGACGATGCCTAATACTTAAAGAAAATACTTCAGTTATCAATAATCCTCCAGAAATGAAATTCTGTTTTTCTAAGAACATAGTTGTTCAGTTGTCTGCAACTATATTTGTCTCCTTACATTTATGATGAATAAAAAAATAAATACTTGACCTTTATCTGAAAAATGAGAAAGCACTGATGCAAGTTTTAGAAACTGTTGATTTCATGTAAAACTTCCTTCTCCAAAGAGTTTTCTGTTGCTCTACATAAGTTTAAGTATACAGAATATGGAGAATACTTTTTAATTCTTTATTTTAATTTTGTTATTTTGTTCAGGGCTTACTCCTGGCTCTGCTCTCAGGAATCACTCCTGTTAGGTTTAAGAGACTCATAGGACTTTAGGGATCAAATTTAGGTTGGCAGCATGCAAGGCAAGCAATCTATCTGCTATACTCTGTTCTGGCCCCAATTTTTAATTCTAATAATAAAATGATAAATATTTGATTCTGTTACTTATTTAAGGTATTATGACTGCAGGAAGAGATAACTGTACACAGCAAGATAGCTTTTATTTTCCAAAAGGAAAACTTTTGTAGCTGGTGGGGGAACCACAGAGATAATTAATTACCTAGAACTTTCAGAAATAAAGTAGTTTTCACCCTTGGGTGCAAAGAGACACAGAAAGGAAACCTTGCTGGAATTTGGAAGAAGGGAATGCTCTTCAGAAGATAGTGGCTTTTAGGGAAAGGCTGACCTAGTAGAGGAGACCTTGGAGGGAGCAAGCTTGAGGAATCAATATCTTAACCTTATTCTGATGCTTTTCTCACATGTAGAGAACCTACTACTGTCTCCCACTGACTGAATACTATCCAAACCAGAGACAAAGTGAAGCCATTAGTTTGGTCCATCTAAGTCACATGTATGGAGAGAATGATAGAGAAAAAGATGGAAGATTTTAAGGATATACTTCCTAAAATATATGATATTTTCAGTATCCTCTTCGAGTACTACAGAATTTTCTTTTTTTAGTAGTTTATTTATTTATTAATTGATTTTGCGGGGAGCACACCGGTGATGCTCTGTGCTCAGAAATCCCTGTCAAGCTTGGGGGATCATATGGGATGCCAGGAATCCAACCTGGTCAGCCCAGATCTGTCACATGGAAGGCATATGCCCTACCACAGTGCTATCTCTCCAGCCCCACTAGAGCATTTTCTAATAATGTTTTAATTAAGCGATTTTTATGTATCTACTTTGTGTTCTTCACTAGAGCCAGCTATTTTTTTTCTTTTGGGGCCATACCCAGTGATGCGCAGGGGTTAATCCTGGCAATGTGCTCAGAAATCGCTCCTGGCTTGGGGGACCATATTGGATGCTGGGGGACTGAACCGCTGTTCGTCCTTGGTTAGCGTGCACAAGGCAAATGCCCTATCACTTGTGCCACCACTCCAGCCACTCATTAGAGCCATTTTTAGTCTAAGCTCTAAGAAATTTAAAAATATTTAATATAATAAAACTTTAAATCTTTAATATCTTCCTATTACTAAAATGATCATATATTCCATAAATATGCCCTAATGTTATAATTCTAATTATTCATATCGATATATATTAAATATATAATTTAATGAACATTTAATGACCAGTATTTGACTTCGAAATATAATTCTTAGAGATTATTCATAAGGATAATTCTTGGAATTGTGTCAAAAAGAGAAATAAACAGTGAAATACATGCTAAATTTCTTTACCTTTCTTTTAAGCAGTTCTAATGGTTATCATATTAAGCATATAAAAGTAGAAAGGAACAACAAAAATAGGTTTATTGCTCATCTCATGGGATTCCTTGTTACTAAGAATGAGGAGATTTCTATAGAGGAAATTTTACTGTTGGAGGCATCGGCCAGGAAGAATGGCAGAACCTACGTTTCAAAAACAGAATTCCTAAACAAACAAAAAAACTCAGGATTTAAAGTTCAAGGGAATTTTTAACAGGCATAAAGGGCTGCAGTAGTAAGTCCAGGTGTTCCTTATAAAAGCTTGATTTATGGACTGGTTCTGGTTTACTTGATTCACTTGTGTAGAGATGGATCCCTGATGTTATCAGCTATGGATTTCGGGAACAAAGTCTGAAAAGAAGAGTGCACATGAGACATCCTGGCGCCAGTAAATTGATACAAGGAAAAGATTGTGCTCAATAAAGGTTAACCAGTTTAGGAGGAGAGAATATAGCTTTCCCTAGGTTCAGGCGAGGGGTAATAAAATGGCATTGGTAATGTCAAGACCTATGAGCACTTATTTCCAATACTTCCTTATAAAGCTGTTCATTTAATTTTAGGAATTATTTTGTGGGGAAAAAGAAAACTTTATTCTGACATCTGCTGTGATAAGTCTGTCTATCTAGACTACAAATTTCCTCATCTGGTGAATAAAAGTACTGTTAGTACCTATCTCACAAAACTACTGAGAAAAATTTGACTGGGATACTGTAATTAAAACAAGGTTGAAATATAGTAAATATTAGACTAGATTTCCTTGATTCTTGAGGTTTCTAAAAGACCTTAAATAATCCATTTCTGTAAAGAATTATCTTTTAAACGTACCATTATTTTTTTTTCTAATTTAAACTAGTAGGTAATAGATTATTGGTATGATTTAGCAATTTAGAAACATAATTGAAATAACTTTGCATTTGATTGCCATGAAAAAATTCTTGCTTTTTTATTTAAATTTTGCAGGGACTTGGCTGCTTTTGAAGATAGTTTATGTGTAATTTACGAAGTTTTATTTATTCTGAGTGAATGAATTCCTGCATTCACCCATTACCACTCACATTACTGATAAAGCTACTCCATTAGTTTTGTCTGGAGAACTGAAGAAATTTCTGTATCAGTGTGAGCAATAATTTCTTTTGCCCAGTAGATGGCAAACATGTAGAAGATTCAGCTATAGCTGTTCAAATTGCAATGTACACTTGAAACATATTATAAACAATGTTGTTGCAATAAAAAAAACAGAAGCAGTACCATTTTAAAGTCTTTTGATTACTTTTCTTTGACTTTCTCATAATTAAAAAATTCAAAATTAGAGTGACATTCCAATTTGTAATTTGTGCTCATATATTTAACAAATTTCAGCATTATATATATGTTTAACTATATATCCAATTATACTTTAAGATAAATTAAATTTCAAATATCCTTAGATTGTTAGCTTTATATTTTCAAAACATAGATCTTGGGTAGTCATTTTATATTAAAATATAAAAGAGCCAACATTATATTTTTGAATTTTAGTTTCCATTACCAAAATTCAAAAATATTTTATAATTATCAATGATACCATCCATATTTTCATTATATTTAGAATTTCCAAATAGAGGGAACTTTTGTAAGTTAATCCCCTTCATATAGAAAATTATCAACTTCTGAAAAGAAAGATTTTTTTCCTATAAGAACCTGCATCATTCTGGCTTCTCATATTCACTGAACGTATTCCTTCTGGGAATGACAGTTGGAGCTGGGAACAGATAATTGACTTATATTCATGGGCTTTTTCTTATTTTATTTTGCAAATGAGGTTATCAGAGAACATCATGATGAAGGAAAAAAATCTGTATTGCTAAAGACATCTATGTGCCTTGAGTAGAGAGGAAAGAGATGCCAAGTGGAGAAGGGAAAAATATAAAGCAAAATGCCAGGCAAGTGGTATTAATGCAGGAAAAACACAGACTATTAGAGAGTCTTCACTGGCTGAACAGGAATTAAGCTTGATGATGTAAGTTAGACTCAGGATTATATATGAATATGTGAGATAGAAGGATTGAGGTAAATTGAAAGTCTATTGCCCCTCCAGTGTAGTAGTTCAACCAACAATATTTAACTAGAAACACAACTGTAGATTGAATCTGCTCCAGATTCAACTGTAGATTGAATCACTCCCATCAGTGAGTGATTTCTTAGTCACTTGTCAAGAAAATGTAGCTGCTCTTTAGGCACTTCTTCAGCCTTCATTTCACCTAGGAATAATCCAATAGTCACTTGGGGTTACCTTAGGTCATAATGTGCATGGATGAGATATTTTCTTTCATCTTGCCTATTTTTATTCTGCTATCCAAATTTCCTAGGTTGCCCTAAAGTGACTAGTTGACATTTATTTGTGAAAGCAACAGCAAGGATCAAGGTTTCCTGATCTATGGTTGGTTTAACAGGGAAGAGATGTGTCATGTGTCCAAAGTCAGAATAAGAAGTGGTGCATCCAATTGACCTTTGTGGATATAACCTAAAGAACATATACACACAAAGCATATAGCTCATTTATTTGTTTTAGGTCTTATTCTTCTCATCTGTTTATGTCATCTGGTTTCAGAGCAACAGGACATGCCACGCCTAATGTATTTGACGTTTTGAGTTCAAGCCGCAATATCAGAGGCTACCATAAGAGGGCAGATGTGCTTTTCAAATCAAGTGCCTGGAGCGGGCTAGTGCCTTAAGGAGGCCAAATCACATCAAAGGACTCTGCTGCTGAAAGAAAACAAAAGAAGAAACGGAATATTTAGTTGTGTGTATTGCCTTAAAGAAATTTAGGCCAGGTTTTCATTATCTGAGAAAAGTCAAAGAGTTTTGTAAAGTTGTCTTTTTGGTGTGCTTTCAGAAAAGAGAAATTAAATGTGAGGGCAGTGAACTACACATTAAGGAATAGGATCTAACAGGTTTCTCTTTTTGCTTTGTTTTATTTTCGAGTCACACTAACTGTATTCAGGGCTTCTGTCTTTTAGCTCAAGAATTATTCCTAGTGGGGTTCAGTGGAATATATGGTTTGGTGCAATATAAGCCAGTGATCAAACCTGAGTCAGTTACATACAAGGCAAGCATCTTACTTGTTAGACTATCATTCTGGCCTCAGTTTAACAGTTTTCTAAAGATAAATGAGACATTTGTTTTTATTAATCCTGAATGATGTGTACATTATACTATACTACAATTTATATAATGTCCCCAAAGTGTCTAAAATTGATTATTCCATTGATTTTAAAAATTATATACTGAATTATTTACCAAGGACTTGCTGTCCTATAAATAAAGATCTAGACAGCTGGGACATTGCAGAGACAAGGTATAGTTCCTACCTTCACTGATGGAACTTATATTCTAAATATGTTGCTAAAACATCTATCAAAAAATGATCAATGTTTATCTAGGCATTCTATTTGCTGAGGTGTCAATCAGGGGGTGAGGATATAGAAGATGATGGATAGATTCTATGAACAATGCTTTTTGAATTGGAGCTAGCCTGAAAAGAAGGAAATAGTCAACTATAATTTTACCTGAAGGAAGCCTCAGTTTGAGGGACTGGAGTAAATTTGAACATACTAGTAAAAATTACTGAATGAATACTACCAAAGCTGTAGATGAGTGAGATTTGCTAAAAGTTATGAAAAGGAACCAAACAATCCTTGAAGCATTGACCAAAACTTCTGAAATTTGAATGCAGAGACTCAGGTAAGATTTGGACCTGAATCTTTAAGCTGCATGGCTCAGAGATGCAAAAAAGTATAAACCAAATTTGTAGAAATTATTGACTTATCAATTCAGGTTCTATAGTTTCAAACAGTATAATTTTATTCCAGCTAACTGGTTGAGAAATAATGAAAAGAAAACTCAAAATTAATGGAACAAAGGGTGTGTTGGCTGATATAAATTTAAGGTACTATAGGTATCCAAATGCAGAGACACAATAGCAAACCTTTAAAGTTACTGCAGTACAGACATAATCTAAGGCAAGTCCTTTAGTTCTTAGCCATTAATCAACTGTCTAGAATGTCTAGGTTCTATTGGTACAGTGATGAGCAAGGACAGCTTGATTCACACTTCCTTTTTAAAAACCATGCCATGTGCTAGGCAAAGGTTTATCCTTCCTGGGCCAGGTCTTTTTGCCGCTGATGCCTGTCCTGCTTAGCAGCCAACTCATCCTGGGCTCACAGTGCAAATGTGTGCGATGTGTGCAGCACTCTCTGACTCCCCTTCTCTCTGTTTCTGGACTCTTCCTCTCAGTCTCTGCTAGAGGCTTCAAACCAAAGACCATCAAAAGCAGGACCATAGATCCCATTGAAGTACTGGTAAGTTTGTTGATTTAACTATACTTATTCTTCAATTCAAATATTGTATTTGTTCTCATTTTTTTACTTCAAAGTAAGGTATGAGCAGTGTACACAGAAATTGGTTCATAGATTTTTTTTTCTTTTTCATAAAAACTACAACCTGTCTCTCCAATGGTTTATGGTACAGAAAACTGTCTCCCAGTTTAAAAACTTTGAGGACACTCTAGGCAAATGAATAATACAGTGAATAGGGCACTTTTCTTACATGCAGCTAACTAGGTTTGATTCCCAGCAACCTGAGTACCACAATGAGTTATTACAGAGTGCATAGCTCAAAGTAAGCCTTGAACACAGCAGTCTGTGGCTCAAAACCAAAAGCAATCAAGCAAGCAAACAAATTCCATGTAACCTATGTGCCAACTTTATTTATTTGCTCATTAAGCAACTATTTTCTAGTTATCTGCTGAATAGAAGTTAATGTGGATAAAACTCAGAAAATAATTACCATATAAAACATTCTGTTAAGAAAGGTATCAGTATTAGGGAAATTTATAGAACTATGAGACGGATCTCACGTCATCAGAGTCAGATATCTTCTAAGAAAAGAGAGGAATCATCCTTATTTATATCCTTGAAGGCAGGGTGACTTTGAGAGGCTATCTGGAATTACAAAATGGATGAACCTTCTACTAAAATGAAACCTCTCACTCTGTTCTCAAAGCTACTGTTTTTAGTAGCACATTAGAAATACATTTGACTGTCATAGTGCTCTATTAAGTTGTTCATGCAACACTGGAATAGAGACTTAGAAATTAGCCAGTAGCTGATCACAGCATACACAGATCAATGGGATGATTCAGACCCTCTGCAGTCACATTGCTGTTTGATTCCCTGATGACACCAACCTTCTACATCTAAGTTATACTTTAAACAAACTATTTTGTCTTCTTTTAAAAGTTAAGTTTACATGGCCCTAGTGATAGCACAGTTGTAGGGCATTTGCCTTGCACACGGCAGATCCGGAACTGACCTGGTTCGATTACTGGCATCCCATATGTTCCCCCTAGCCAGGAACGACTTTTGAGTGCATAGCCAGGAGTAACTCCTGAACATCCGGGTGTGGCCCAAAAACCAAAAATAAAATAAAATAAGTTAAATTTACTCATTGAGCTCATCAAACCTCCAGCTAGATAATGAAGGCACACTAAATAATAATGAGAGCAACTATATGAAAGAATTCCAATGCATTTTATTAATATAAACATATCTAAATAAAA
Organism: Suncus etruscus; assembly: GCF_024139225.1. Classification (NCBI taxonomy): domain Eukaryota; kingdom Metazoa; phylum Chordata; class Mammalia; order Eulipotyphla; family Soricidae; genus Suncus; species Suncus etruscus. The sequence continues at coordinate 111,533,788 of NC_064854.1, read as the reverse complement.
ACTTTTTGTTGTTTATTTGATTGCACAAAATTCAAACAAGATACCTCTATTTTTAATATAGTTCTCTTTAAGCTTTGTATTAAATTTAGAAAGATAGGCCAAAATATTAATCTGAAATAATTTATCCTATAACAATATAAAAGTTAAGAGTATGATTTTTTTCTTATAATATGTTTATTTAATCACTCTAATAACAAACATTTTGTAGTTGAGTTTCAGTTATAAAAATGTACACCCCCTTCACCAGTGCAACCTTCCTACCACCAATGCTCCCCAACTCTTTCTTCCCTTACTCCATCTGTATTCAAGACATGAATTCTATTTCTCTCACTCACTACCATTGTCATAACAATTGTTAGTGTAGTTATTTCTCTAACTGCACTCATTTTTTTTGTGTGGTAAACTTCATATCGCGGGCCGGTTCTGCTGAATTCAGACTTCCTGGGTTCAATCTCAATTCTGGCATTTAATAGTGTTAAGAACTTTGTCAGGTTATTGATTCTCTCCATGTTTCCATTTCCTCATCTGAAATAAATGTAAATAAGGATTACCATCTTACATAGTGTTTTTTTAGTGATTGTCACAAAAATGATGCATAATAAGGTTTTCTAAACCTCAGATAGTAAAGCAATAGTCACTTGTTATAGCTTTCATAAATAAGAGTCAGTGAATTGATCTGAGCTTGGCTTGATGCTATTAGCCTGGAGGTAAGATTTATTCTAGGTAACCCTCATCATTCTTAGACCAGCAAACCAGAAAAGGATGTTTGACTCATAGTGTTGTCAAAGACATAAAGAGGAAAGGAAGGAGTATAAAAAAAAACCTATTAATTAAATTTTGGACAAAGTTTTGAGACTGACATACTTTTATTTCTGCCTAGTCTTATAGACCAAAACAAGACACATGACCAAACTAGAAATCATAAGTTTAACTTTTTAGTTATAGGAATTGCACACCTACATACAAAGGGAGTGACTATCAGAAGGAATGAAAAATAAAAGCAAGTAATGGATATCACACATTAAGTTATTATGAGACTAAAACAGTGATGTAAGGTTTTTAGAAAGATACTTGTCACCTAATAAAGACTACTATTACTTGCTCTTATCATTATTCTTTTTAGACTTAGAAAATATTTTAGACTCATTATTGCATTATTATAGCATCTTGAGACAGTATGGACTTGCTTTATAAACCGCTGACATGATGTTTGTGAAAAAATAACACTATCAATCTTTATTAAGTGCTTTCATGTTCTATATCTAATTTGACCTCCACCACAAAGTAGAGGAGTGTGCTCAAATTAAATTTCAGCAGGTGAAGAAGTGACAGTACAGAGCAACTTAAGCCAAAGTCTCAGAAAATAGGTTCTGGGGTTGCACTCCAGATTTGTCTTATTTCAAAATCTGCCATAGGAGACCAATACCAGCTACAGGCAATAGATTTCTCTCTCATATTATTTGGGTTTCCAAGAGAGTTAACATTAGCTGTGGTTTTCCACTGATTGCGCCCCATTTTCGTTGCCCCCTCTGCCATTCACTGAGCCCTCATCAACCAGGGTAACAGCAATTTTGAACATTCTACTCATTCATATAAATCCTGAGTAAATCATTACCACTTTGAGAAATCTTTTTTTTTAAATATACCTTTTAAGCCCCCAACATTTCAAGCTCTGCTCTTCTTCTTATCTTCATTCTCTCTTATTCCATCTCATCTCTCAGTGCCCTGGTATCCTCAGCCCTTGCTCATTTCCTCTATCTGTCGCAGGAGCTTTTCAAATGGCCTTCATACATATACTTTCTTCTTTCCCTTTTTTGTATTTTCACTTACTTCACTTCGTTTCTTTGGAGAAGGCTGCTGTGACCTGAATATATTTTTAGTGCTGTCCATTGACATCACCAGAATTTGTCAATATAGTAACTCTACGAGTTATTACATGACTATTAGCCACTTGAAAACTCATGACTGTGCTTCAGGTATTTGTTAGAGGTATAATGTGACTAGCTCTTCTGCCTCCTAAGTGGCCTTGTTAATTAAAGTTCCCCCTTCCTTATGCATTGTCTGTGCTTGAGCCCATTTCTTCAATGAATAGTCTGTGAGATAGTTATATGACATCTAGCTTTTGTTCTCTATAGTACTTTACAAATATACTATATTTGTATTTCTTGTATTTCAAACAACGAGCATAGGTCTGGTTAGAAAGCTTGGTTTAACTAAATTACACTGAATCATAAAATGTCAAGACTATGTTAAGTACTCTGATTTATTTGGCTAACTTCTGAGCTGTTCTTGCAGACTTTGGGCAATGAGTAAACAGCATTAGCTACATTCTAGGTATCAAAGACAATGCTGAATGGCTGACACATGTTACCTGAGAGCAACTCTAATAATGTCCTGTTATCATTCTCTTGCATAGGTGGGATTACAAACTTTGTTGCAGACTTTTCCATTATCCAATAAGTGAAATAAAATTCCTAGAATACTATTTACTATTCCCCAATTAATTTTTGTAATTCAAAATTTTAAAATGTTTTCTCTATTCACTCAAGAAATTCATGTATTTCCCACCGTCTTTTTTCCTTAAAATATACACATTCACTGTTGTTTTACTGGGGTCTATGGACCTTATAACTGAGCAGAAGTACCTTTCTCCTTCTAGCTAAATACCTAATAAGAAGCTAAAAATATAAGGAATCCATTTTATTTTATACTTTGTATAGATAAGTCCAATCTGATTCCTCCAACAGAAGAGGTTATCAAGCCCCGAAAAATTCAAATGTAAATTAAATTTCTCTACCTGGAAAGAATGAGATTTTTCTACTTATTCTGGGTCAACCCAACCACTGGACTGTTACATTTCAACCTGTACTGTTAGAGTTCAGCTGTTTGCCTCTGCAACTGAAGCTCATTGTAAATGCAGTGTACTACTCAAAAAGAAAAGAAAAAAAAAAAAAAAAACAAAGTTCTCATTGCTTTGAGTTAAACTTCTGAAGTTTTTTGGATTGGTAATTGATTGCTATTCTAGAGAGAAATTTGAAGTTTCTTTAGGAAAAATAACCCCTTTTCTATTTGAAGTGGTGTGTAAAGCCTCTATTCTGCATCTTCTTGCCTTTCTGAAGATACTTTGAACAGTACCCCATGGTCCTAAGCCTTTGAAAACTTCCTGCTAATGAGACAATGCAGACAGAATTGTTCTAATTTTAGAGAGATAATGATTTGCTTTTCAGACTTTCCAATGTGGAATCTTACTATCTTTGATTTTAATCAAGTTTCACAATTCGCTTATATTTGTAGATAGGAGATAATAACATGTAAGAAATAGCACATGCCTATTGTTGATTTAAAATAAGACATTTTATTGTGGGCTACAGGTGGACGATTTTTTTGAAACTTGTAATACAACTTGTAAAATCAATGAAAATATAAACTAGTAGACTCGACAGCAATGAGGATTTAGAGAATTATTTGTTATTTTCATCAGATTCTTAGGTACAACTTCCAGCTATTTCTCCTTCTCTGAAGTCAAGATTCATTTATCTAATTGCTCTGCAACATATAACTTGGAACCTTCAAAGGAATCTCTATTTGAATATAAAAAATCAATTTTAATTATATCTTCAAACACTGGAAATCTCTGATTTTATAAATATAAGCCCATTTGCCTTGTTCCTCTAACCTAAAATCTTGTGTACATATTTGCTGTCCTTTTTCACCTCTCTCCTAGTCAATAAAATTCATTAAGTTGTACTTTCAATCTGTCTCCTAATTCTGATCACTTCTCACCTCTCACTACATTATCCCCAGACCAAGAAGCACATTTGTCATAACTGAATCATTGCAATAGGATCATTTCTTTTCTCCCAGTTATGTGTCTTGTTCCACTTCTGGTTTATACTTAGCCATCAAATATTTCATTTTATTTATGTTAAGTTTGAATATTCTAATCTAGCCTGCCATTCTGTTTTTGCAATTAGCCTATTGACATTCAGGGAGATTTTTGTTATTTTGATTTGATGCCAGATTTTTTTTGAGAATTTAGTTTATTTGTGGGATTCATCTTTTCTTAACATAGTGCCTTTAATTCTTGTAAAAGTTGGACTGATGCTATGATTTTCCTGCATTGCTTTTTATCTATGTAGTTGAGTGTTGTTCAAATCCGAATGAGAATTTGGCTGGGTAAAATATTTTAGGAGAGGCTCTCATTTTGTTGATTATTTTTACTATAGTCCACCAGTCTGAGTGCCCAGACTGATTTTATTAGTAAATATGCTATAAATCTTAAGGACACTCATTTGTATATCATTTCCTTCTTTGATCTTTCAGCTTCCAGTATTCAACCTTTATCTGTGGTTTTTATTATTTTTGATTAGGCTATGTCTTGGAGCAAACCCAAAGTCAATGACGACAGGATCTATACCCAATCTACAAAAAGCTATACACAGAGGGGACCAGTTACACTAGCAGTCCAGGGGGCAAAAGGGAGAGATATGGGATGCATGCTGGGAACAGGGATGGAGGACACTGATGGTGGGAATGGCCTTGACTCGTTGTCACAATGTACTTTAAATATTACTGTGAAAGAGTCATAATTCACTTGGTCACAATAAAATTATATTAAAAAAGGCATTTTTATTTTGATCTCTTCTAGCTGGTACCTTTCAAGCATCCTAAATCTGGGTGCTCTAAGAATTTCTCAGCAATGACGTCTTTGACTATTGCTTTTTCATCAGGGCTTTCTTAGCCCTCTAACTACCCAATTATTTTTATGTTGTTCCTCTTGAATTCATCCCCAAATTCTCTTGTTAACTGTTTATTTATTTTGAGTTTTTTCCTATTTTCTGCTATTGTCTGGAGGTTTTCTGCACTTTATTGTAGAGCTCACAGATTTCCTCTTCAGCAGCTTTACTCTGCTGTTAAGACCTTCAGTGAGTTTTCATTTCACCTACCAAGTTTTTCAGTTCTCTCAGTTTTGTTCATGGTTTTCTCATTTCTTCTCACATTCCTTTTTGTGTTTTACTGGCTGCTCATTCCATTATTTCCTTGAGTTCATTAAACATTCCCAATATTTTTTCCTAAACTACTTATCAAACTGGTTGCATAACTGTTGTTACTGAAGACTATTAATTATAGTCTTTAGGGTTACTATCTTCACTAATGGGATTCTGTATTGCTTTCCAACTGTGACTTTTGTAGTCTGGAGATGTTTCTTGTGTGTTGATGTGTGGTTAGATGACTAGAGTTAGGATGTCATTATATGCTTGCTGTGAAATATGACAAGGGCTGGGCATAGCCAAGGTGGGGTGGCTATTAGCCTTTCATTCCCCATTTGAGGAGTCCAGATCTAGGGGTGAAATGGAAATCTTGTGTAACAAATAGGGCCCTAACAAAGCAAAGCCTCAGTTTCTTGGGAAAAAAGTTTCATGATTTTAAAAATTATTCTTTACTTTAACTTTCATAATAAAAATTAAATAGGGCAAAACTATTTGGTCAGGGGCCAGAGCGGTGGCTCAAGCAGTAATGCGTTTGCACTGCTCGTACCAGCCTAGGATGGACTGCAGTTTGATTCCCCAGCATCCAAAATCGTTCCCCAAGCCAGGAGCAATTTCTGAGCACAAAGCCAGGAGTAACTCCTGGGTGTGGCCAAACACCCCCCACAAAATAACACTATTTGGTGAGGCAAGACTATCATCTAAATGATTATTATCAAAAGTGGTTGTCACATAAAATATATACTTGAAATTTAAGTTCTGAAATAATATGTAGACATATTGATAGGAATTTTGATAAAGTTTATACAGCTCTAATATGCAAATCTTATTCATCTATATGGTATGTTTTTGTATACTTAATTAGCAGAAGCTGTATCATTTCAACCCTGCCTCACTTGTTAGGTGGAGGAAAGCTGAGTTCAAGTCAAACATTGTCTCAGAACCACTAAATTCACATTTTCCAAGTTTTTTTTTTGTTCTTTTTTTATTATGAAATAATTTAATTCCTAAATTAAAATGAAGAGAAATGAGTAAACAGAGTGTTGAGTGAGTAATTACTCAAGTCTGAAAAGTGATGTTGACAAGTTTACAGATATTAAATAATAATAGCAAAAATATAGTAACAAGAGCAAAGTAATAGGAGAAAAAAGAGACTGAAGAAGACAAAAAAAAAGCTGTATAATTTCCCATAGTTCTTACTTTTCTTTCTGTCATAATTTTGTCATTGTATACCATTTATGTTATAATTGAAAAATGTGAATTTTTTAATCATTTACACATTTAACTGTTTTCTTTATTTGCTTTGTTTTGTTTTGATTGTTTGTTTGTTTTGGACCACACCTGGTGGTACTCAAGAGTTTCTCCTGGCTCTTCACTCAGAAATTGCTCCTGGCAGGATTAGGGGACTATATGAGATGCCGAGAATCAAACCAGGGTAGGTCCCAGGTTGGTCACATGCAAGGCAAATGTCCTACCATTGTGCTATCTCTCCAGCCACTTAACAGTTTTCTTAAAAAGATTTGACTTATGGCAGGATGCTTATGAGTAGGTTCTCCCTGTTTTTAGGTTAAAAGTTTTTTTTTTCCCAATTTTATTGCACCTATGTAAAAAAAATGCCACCTTCCCATTATCTTATTTTTTTATCTTATATTTATCTTTAAAATAGGGGCTTCTGCCTTTTTCATAGAATCTTGGGGCATGATAACTTAGGTTTGCCTCATATTTCTGTATTTTTCTATAAAATTAAGAAAAAAAAAAAGAAAGAAAGGATGGGAGCTAGGGGTCAAGTAGTCTCAGGTGCACTGGTGAAGAAAAAATAAGGACAGAATTAAATGACCAAGCCAAAGTCAACAATAGACTCAAGAGACGTAAACTTTACCTAAACTTATCTAAACTTCAATGGGACTATTCTACTGGCAAGCCAAGAGGCAAAGGTGGTGGTATCGAATAAACTCTGGGAACACTGGTGGAGGGAGGTCGACAATAGTGATGGGAATGGCCCTGATTCACTGTATATCTGAAACTAAACTATGAAGGACTTTGTAGATCACAATGGCTTCAATCAAATAAGATTAAATATGTTGACTCCGAGATAAAATATCTTTTAAGATAATTTAATTATGATTTAGAAAAATATTCCAATAAATTTAGGAATTCTTTCTAAAATATTTGAAAAATTCATATTAATGATAATAGTTATAATTCCTCATGTTTAAATACATATTATTTTCTTTGAATATTAAAGAACAAGTAAGTGAAATATTATACTTATATATTTAAGGAAGATACGGTGGAAGTTTCTGGAACCTTTCAAATTCTTCAGCTAGTAGATGACTTAATAGCCAAAAAGCTCACTTATCTTTTTATCTTGGTTCAGAATTGAGATATATTAATGATTTAGTAGTTAAAAAACTTGGGCTTGGGCTATTAGTCCTTCACTGATCCTATTATCTTAGCAAGTTAACCTTTTTGGGTGTTATTTTCCTCATTTACAAGGTAATAAATGATAGTCGACTTTTGAGTTTATTAAAGGGATTAAGCTAAATGAGCTGCTTTACATTATACAACTATTTACTAATTTTTTAATTTAATTTAGTTTATTTAAAGAGAATGTGTTGACAAAGTTGAGCATGATACATTTGTTTCCAGGTGAGTGAAAACAAAATTATATTTTTAAAAAAAAAGGAGAAAAGAAAGACAGAAAGAAAGAAACAAACAAAGAAAGAAAGAAGAGAAAGAAAGAAGGAAAGAAAGAAAGAAAGAAAGAAAGAAAGAAAGAAAGAAAGAAAGAAAGAAAGAAAGAAAGAAAGAAAGAAAGAAAGAAAAGGGAGGAAAGAAGTAAACAAGAGAGAAAGAAAGAGAAAAGAAGGGAGGAAGGAAGGAAGAAAAGAAGAAAGAAAGAGAAAGAATGAGAGAGAAAGAAAGAGAGAGAAAGAAAAAGAGAAAGAAAGAAATCAAGAGAGGGAAAAAGAATGAGAGAGAAAGAAAAAGAAAAAGAAAGAGGGAGAAAGAATGAGAGAAAGAAAGAAAGAGAAAGAAAGAAAAATAAAGAGAAAGAGAGAAAGAATGGAAAGGAAGGAAGGAAGGAAGGAAGGAAGGAAGGAAGGAAGGAAGGAAGGAAGGAAGGAAGGAAGGAAGGAAGGAAGGAAGGAAGAAGGAAAGAAAAAAGAATGAGTAAAGTGACAAGAAAATTTGCGTAAATTGTGATCATTAAGTCATTATTAGAAGTCTTAGTAAGTTTTGTTGCTAGTTGACCATTTTGTTACTTCATTTGTTTCTGAACATTTGATGGCTTCAGATACACATTTGCATCAAAATTGATATGTTCTATGGGGATGGCAGTATTACACAAAAATGGTGTTGGGTAGAGGAATTCCAAGTACTACAGCTGGGCACTGTGGCTTTTGGGGGGGTGGGGGGCATGATTTGCCTGTCAAAACTTCTGGAATTAGAGAAGGTGAAAAATGTTGCCTGCAATCATCTCCGCACAAATGTCCTGGTGATATCAGTCCAAACTGGCACACCTGGAGTTTGGTCAAATTGGTGTCTCTGCAAAGAGCCATAGAGTGTTAAAGCAGGGCCATTGGCAAAGAAGTTATTGTGATGATGGGTAACTATTTACTAAATAAGTATTATATATTTTTGAATTCTATTTGTTTCAGGGACACTCTAGATGCTTAGAATTTATATCTAAATAAGATAATCTTTGCTGCTGTGAATGTCCAGGCTTGCAGACAACAATGAAAAGTATAAAGCTCACACAATTAATTTTGCTTTTAGCTAGACTATATTATAGCCCATTACATAACTTAATTTTCCTCACTAATTGTGAAGATTGTACATTATAGTGATATCATGTGAGAAGTATCATTAATAATTAAAAGGAAATTTAACTCTCTGACCTTGTGATTATTTCTGTTATAATCCCTAAAAATCATTTTCATGAGAAATAAATTAATAGAGAATTAATTCATATAAAATTAGTGAGAATTATTAATAGATTATACTAACAATATTGGGCTATCACCTGTAAAACATTTTTCTTCATCAGTTTCATCCATTTCAGGGTGGTCTGAGAGATAACTCATCACTGCTAGTCACTAAAATTGTGAATATGATGTGGAAGAGGTTTAGATGAATGCACATATCCTAATAAATATCACTTTTGTACAAACTATTAAAATAATATAAATGGATGAAGACATTTATATATATACATATATATAAAGATATATATATATATACACACACACACACTTGAAGGAATGCCACTCATTTATAGGACAAGATGAAATTTTGTGTTTTGTTACAATATGTTGGGAACAACAGGATGTCTAGATAAGAAACAATTCAGAAGAGAAAAACAAATACCAGATTATCTAACTAATTTATAGCATATACAGAAACAAAGCAATATAATAAGTAATACTCAATGTAAATAAACCCTTAGGCATATCACAAGTCATGGTGTCTCACTACAAACTGAAGGAGAAAGAAGATATATGTGAAGAGGTCGGTAAAATTAGTTTAACCTTAAAGAATTAATGCACAAAATCTACTAGAAGTTAAAAAAATCTCTGTCCTTGGTTCTGACCTATTTGTTTTCAATGGCATATATTAAGGCCTAAATAAAGAGTGCTTGTAAATGTCCAAATCAGCTGACACACATGGGGAAAGAGTTTCTTGGAATTGCCTTTGGAAATTATGATCCAGTAGACTTGATTTGGGAAAAATGGTCTTATAATTTATTTTAATTTAATTGGGTTTTAAAACTACAATTGGTGTTGTTCAGGGCTCTGAGCTCTGGGATCACTCTCGGTGGCTTGTGGAAATCTATAGGGAGATCAAACCTAGGTTGATTATGCATAAGAAGTTTCCCACTCACTATACTATCTCTTTTGTGCCTGGGATGCACTTAAATATGAGCAAAATATTTACAAACTTATATCTGTGGTGAGCAAATAAAAATTAGGTGATTTAATTATTATTTCAAGTGAACTGAAATAATTGAAACCACATCTAAACTTGATAAAACAACACTTTAAAAAGGGGAAAATAAAATAATCTTTTAAGATTCTGAAAATAAGCTTTATAAGTACATGAATGGATAATAATTGGTTAAGATCAGAAAATGTATAAAGAGCTAACAGAAAAATTTAGTAGAAAGTTATGATTGGCAATGCAGATAATTTGTATAGAAGTACAGGATATTGACAAAGGTGAATGTTCAGCAACATAATTTATAATTCACCTTGAAAATTCTACCATATTACATTCTTTTTGAAATGTGCTCAGTGAACACAATAGCATAGAAAAATAGAATTTATATCTTGGAACAATCTACAAGGCCATGTACACAGCGTTATTCAAACAGTATACCATGAGTCTTCAAGATTTTATGAGGTCTTCCTGATTAAGTAGAGGTAGGTACTTGAGTTTGGGGAGGCACAGAAGGAACTCAGTACCCCTACCCCCACAAGTTCAAGCACAGTAGCTCTACTATAATATGACTTAAATTCCAGGTGTTACAAATGGTTCATATGGGAAACATAATTTTAATTATGGTTGCTTAAAGTTTACCATGGGGATTTAAAGGTGAAAAAAATTCTGGAAAGCATTGTAATTTTCTGTCAAATATATCATTACTGTCTATTTTCTCAAAAATATGCTGAAAGAGGAAAAATCATATTCAGTGTTATTTTTCCCTGTTAATTTGAGGAAAATCTTACCTAGAACAATTTAAAAAGTACCTATCAAAATATTCAAGTGTATGTTTGTGTTAATGTTACCGACTGAATGAAAATAATTTTATTATATTTTTATTTACCTGAGAAATAAATGCAAGCATTCTGGCCTTTAGCATAATTTCAGAGGGAATATTCTATTAAAAAAGAGACATCTGGGGCCGGCGAGGTGGCGCTAGAGGCAAGGTGTTCTGCCTTGCAAGCGCTAGCCAAGGAAAGGACCACGGTTCGATCCCCCGGCGTCCCATATGGTCCCCCCAAGCCAGGGGCAATTTCTGAGCGAGCAGCCAGAAGTAACCCCTGAGCATCTAACGGGTGTGGCCTGAAATACCCAAAAAAAAAAAGAGACATCTAATATTTTGTTTATTTCTTATATAAGTTGTGAGCAAATGATATGTATAAGGCTTTATTGTTGTATTTCCCAATTTCCTTTGTTGCAGAATAGTTCTTTGCTATTTTAAATTACACTGAACATTGTTTTTGAAATTCATAAATATTTGTATGTAGTAATTATATAAATAAATTATTTGGAAGCCAATTATGCTGAATCTACTTTAATTTCTGCAAAGAAGACAGAATCTTAATTAGCTTTAATTCTGGTACTCATTAACCCACATGTAATTCCTTATTATGTATTGAATCAAAATAGAATTTGAATCATTTCAGAACTTTCCTTGGATTATTCTAAATTAAAGGTCCCCCCCTCCTGATAGTTCTCTTTATCTTATGAAGTGCTAATTTTATTTTGGTAGGAGAGTTCAAAGAATATATTTCAAGATATATTCAAGAATTTTTAATTACAATTATAGCATTAGAAGAGACTAATGGGCATAGGGTTTGGGGAGACTAATGTGGAAGGCCTTCTTCCTAACTTGGGTGTGCTGGGAGCCTTGATAGGCCCCCAGCCATCCCCTCTTCTGTCCCCGGACTCCAGCCCTTCCTGGGGTGGCAGTCCAGGCGGCCAGACAAGGTGGGTGTCAAGGGGGGAGTCCCTCCTAGATGGGGTCCCAAGCTTTCCCCGCCCTTCCCTTTGCACTAGTGTGGGAAGGGCACAGGGTGGAGGGAGGGCAGATCCTGGCTTCCGGCTCTCCATCGATCCTTTCTTGATCTGGAGGCTAGCTCTAGCCGGCAATGGGGGTTGTGGGAGACCCCATGTGGAGTGCCTTCGTCCCTAACTTGGGTGCGCTGGGAGCCTTGATAGGCCCCTAGCCGTCCCCTCTTCTGCCCCCGGCTCCAGGCCTTCCCTGGGGTTTCAGCCCAGGTGGCCAGAAATGGTGGGTCCTATCTTAGGGTGTGCTGAGATTTGCTTCGGTTGCACTGTTTTTCACTGTCAATTTCTGACCAGTCTACATGTGGAAAACCGCGTGGGGGCGCACTGCATGTATTAAGAGTATTCCTTATTCTTATGTTATGTTTTGCATATCCAGAATGTCCATTTCCCACACCCCTACAAAGCTCATTTTTACTCCTTAACTCTCTCACCCCCCCCCCAAACATCACTAACCCACATTACTCTTTTTAACTTCAGTACTGCACAATCCTAATCACAGACCAAAGCCGTGCATTGTGTGTAACAACCCCGCAACTATTTCAAAAAGACTAAAATGGACACGTATTTCTTTAAAATATTTTATGTGTTTTTTTCTTTGACAGCGATAAGTCTTACTAAATATTCTCTTATACAGTGACGATTCTAACCACTTTTTATCTTCTCTTTGTGAGCTGTTCAATAAGGAATTTTGGTGAAAGAGTCTCCCAGTTTAATGCTGTTGATTGAATCATGTCATGGGGATTGTTGGACTTGTTCTTATGGCCCCCATATATGCCAATAATGCCACGTGGCATTGTTTCTTTTTTGCATAGGCACATTAAAATGGGAAAATACTATACATACAAATAAGATCTTATCTAATAGAGATTGGAACACACAAATCTTGTAGTGCAAAGGGACCTTACACCCTAAACATTGACATAACAACCTGGTACAGGCCTCAGAAGAATGGGCATTTTTCATTCACCCCTAAACCAGGGAAGCCATCCATGAAAGATCCAAGTTTGTCTATAACATCACCTGGAAGCAATCCTCTACCACGGAAGACCCTACCACTGCTCAGATATCGACCTGCTCAAAAGAGACTTCTCTTAACACTGAGAAGACTTAACAACAACAATGACCTGCTTACAGGACAGGGCTCTCTGCATTGCCCTTTAATTGTGAGCTGAAACTAGAGGATGCTCCACATCCTGACTTCAATGTAGGATATGCAGATTCCAGGATCTTTAATACAGAAACATGATACCAACAACAGAGACTATGTGAAAAATAAAAGTGTGTTGGCACTACAATGTCTTGGATTGGACGAACTAGCTTGCCTGGAGTCTAGTCTTATGCCTGGTCTTATGCCAGGAAACTTCAAGGGTAGGGTCTCTTTGTATTTAGACCAAGGTTATTCCTTTCCATGCCCCTCATATTTTAGTGGGCCTATGCAAACAACAATTGCCACTCTAACACCGTTTTTACTGTGCTCCTTTGACTCTAATTTTTAAAAAAAAAAAAACCACTTAAACTTTTGAGGTTAACTTAAACTAATATGCATGTACATGGAAATGTAAAAAAATACTATGCCTCTAATGTCTAAGGAGTTACATAAGTTTTATGGCTTTAGATTGCCATGTCTGCTGCTAAGAAATATTATAATGTATTACAATCTGGGGACTTGAGCGACAAAGTAATTGTACGTGGATTCTGTTTTATTTATCTTAATGTTCTTTGGCTGAAAGTTCAAAATTAAGATATCAGCAAGGGGACTTCTTCTGAGAATTATGTTAGGGGTGATTGTCCTTCCACTGTAACTTTACCTTGTCCTCTTTCTTTGCATCTTTGTTCTCATAATTAAAAATAAAAAATTAAAAAAAAAAGAAGAGACTAATGTATCATGCTATGAAAAGCAAATGAGAAAGTATGTTGTAAACCAAAGAAGAAAGGCAGCTAGCTCCCTGGACATTCTGTATCACACCTTCAAGTGAGGAATTTGAAACTTTAGAAAGAATACTGCTGGCTACATTTATTGTCATTCACTAAAAAAGATTTTCTTCTTTCCCTTTCCCTTTTCCTTCCCTTCCTTTCCCTTCCCTTCCCTTCCCTTCCCTACCTTTCCTTCCCTTCCCTTCCCTACCTTTCCTTCCCTTCCCTTCCCTTCCCTTCCCTTCCCTTCCTTCCTTCCCTTCCTTCCCTTTCCTTCCCTTCCCTTCCCTTCCCTTCCCTTCCCTTCCCTTCCCTTCCCTTCCTTTCCTTTCTTCCCTTCCCTTCCTTCCTTCCCTTCCCTTTCCTTTCCTTTCCTTTCCTTTCCTTTCCTTTCCTTTCCTTTCCTTTCCTTTCCTTTCCTTTCCTTTCCTTTCCTTTCCTTTCCTTTCCTTTCCTTTCCCTTTCCTTTCCTTTCCTTTCCTTCCTTCCCTTTCCTTCCCTTCCCTTCCTTCCCTTCCCTTTCCTTCCCTTCCCTTCCCTTCCCTTCCCTTCCCTTCCCTTCCCTTCCCTTCCCTTCCCTTCCCTTCCCTTCCCTTCCCTTCCCTTCCCTTCCCTTCCCTTCCCTTCCCTTCCCTTCCTTTCCTTTCCTTTCCTTTCCTTTCCTTTCCTTTCCTTTCCTTTCCTTTCCTTTCCTTTCCTTTCCTTTCCTTTCCTTTCCTTTCCTTTCCTTTCCTTTCCTTTCCTTTCCTTTCTTTGTAGTTTTATACTTATTTATAAACTGCATAGCAACCTTTAATTGCTTGTCAAATATGCCATTGCAACAATGCAAGGATATTATTATTAATGTATGTATGACAGATATTACACTTGTTAATATTGTGATACAAACCAAAAGTGTAACAATATAAAAAGAAGAAAAAGCCTGTTCTTGTCATTTATATTTGCATCTTGGTGTAGAATACGATGGTTTCAAAACAAATATGGCTGTATTTCTATTGCACAAATATAACACAGATTTAATTACTGCGACGCCAAATAGTCCTCTTGGCTCTTCTCTGAGAATCTATGAGCTCTACAATTGTGGCCCAGCAGTAGAACAAATGAAAAATGGTGATGTGAGACAGAGAGTCATAAAGTTCTTCTTTCATGGTTGTGAAATACCTCATAAAATACCATCACAAAAATGAAATATGATATTCAACTTCTGTGCATATAGGTATTTCAAATATTTGTATTAATGTATAGTTTATATATAATATAATCCATTTGAGTATATAATTAACCAACTTTGGTAACTTGATAAAACATGTGAACATCAACACATTTCAATAATTATCATATTTCAGTTCTCCTAAAAAGATCCTTCATGCCAATTTTAATCAATCACCTACCAATTCATCCTCAATTATATGCACTCATCAGTTTCTTTGTCTATAATGTGTTTTCATGGACTTCTCAGAGAGATCCTAGCAGATACTATACAGAAGATTTTTGCTTTCTTGCAATTTTGCTTGGGTTAGTCTGTTTGTAGCATGGATTAGTAGATTCTATTAAACTATCATAGGGACACATAACAGTTTATTTATCCTTTACCAGTAAGTAGTCACTTGGTTTTTGTCTGTTAGGAACAAAGCCCTAAGTATCTGAGTGCAAGTCTGTGAATATATGTATTCCATTCTCTTGGATATATACATAGAAGTTGAGCTTTTGACAACAACTTTAAGTACTGTAATTTTCCTTTGTAAATCATATGAATATTTCAGGACCTCCAAATCTTCACTGTACTCTCTTTACTAGTTGTGTTCTTTTAAATAATTTAATGAGTTCACACATTATCTTATTGTGGATCAGTTTCTTGTACCCCACGATTGAATTTAGCTCTAAGCATTTATTTTTCATTTAATGATCATTTTATTTCTTTTAGGTAAAAATCTCTATTCCAATATTTTAATTTTAATTGGGACATCTAGGTTAGAGGTGGGAGCTACTCCCAACATCATACTGGGGGGAATTCTCCTGAGATTGTTCAGGAGAAAATGAGATTTGGGGGACTGAACAGTATTTATAGATGTGAAAAATGAGTGCCATAATCTCTGTACTCCCCCTGTTAATGCCATTTAAAAATAATATTCTCAGGGTAGGGGTGGAGGGGTGGAATGTTTCAATGGTGAAGGGGGGTGTTCTTTTTATGATTGAAACCCAACTACAAACATGTTTGTAAACATGGTGCTTAAATAAATATATTATTAAAAATTAAATTTAAAAAATTCTGAACTATAAATACCATTTGTGGATGTACCCCATTTCTGGGGCCTCTAAAGATAGTGCATAGATGTCCACTGAACACAAGATATTCACTTTGGGGTCCAAATACATAGTATGGCTTCCATCTTTTTTGAGCTATTTTTCTAGGTCAAGTCTATCAGGATGAATCCTAAAATACCAAATTATATTTTTACAAAACTAAGGTTATAAACTATTCTTACCCAACAATAATAACTATCATTTATATGCACCCCTAAAATATCAAGGCCTTTCTTAGTGTCTAAAGCTCAAGTGCTTCATACTTTGACACAGTAGGTTAACATGCAGGTTTTGATGTGTTTATTTTTCACAGAGGGTTTTCTTTGTTGGTAGTGTTGGACATATTTGATTATTAGCTATTCCAAGTACCTAAAAACTGAGAGTAGTGTAATGAAGCTCTGTTGACCAAAATATAGCATCAGATGCCTCCAATCATGCAGCATAAAAAAAAAAGCAATGGAACTTGATAAGCTAGACCATATTGTAAGATTCAAAGGTTGCTAAAAATAACATCAGCTTTAGGTTGGTTACATTCAATTTATTGATTAACTGGGGATAATAAAGAGTGAATACAAATTAATAGAGAATAAAACAGATGAGAAAAGGGAACAAAGCAAAACAAGAATAAGGGTCCATGGGGAAATGTGTGAAAGAGGATGAATGGTGGGAAGGAGAGGGTCATGCTTATATGTGGGAGATTTTCATTTCTTTGTTGCTTTTGGACTCATTGAAAAATTGCAGATTAGAAAAATAAGAACCACCCCCCCAACCCTGGCCTGTGTGTTCTTGCTAAGCTGGGTGCCTTTCCATGATGTCATTCCTGGAATCAGTGTCAAGGTATAAAGCCAGAAGATCGGAGATGAGCAATGACTCTGCCCAAGTCAGTGTCTGACACCTCAAAAGTGTTTCTTCCTGATGAACATTCAGGTCAATATCCCTTTTCCTTCCCCTCTCCTCCTTTTCCTTCCCCTCCCTCCCTTTCCCTTCTCCTCCTTTCCCTTCTTTCTCTTCCCTCCCCTTCCCTTCATTTCCTTCCCCTCCCTCCCTTCCCTGTCCTTCCATTTCCTCCTTTCTCTTTCCCTCTCTTCTTCTCCCCTCCCCTTCCTTAATTTCCCCTCCCCTCTCACCCTTCCTTCCTTCCTTCCTTCCTTCCTTCCTTCCTTCCTTCCTTCCTTCCTTCCTTCCTTCCTTCCTTCCTTCCTTCCTTCCTTCCTTCCTTCCTTCCTTCCTCATTTTTTGGAATGGGGGACTGTCTCCAGGCTGTCATCCTGGCTGTATGCTCAAGTTCACTCCTGGCTTATTTGAGGGACCATATGGGATGCCAGGAATAAAACAGAGGTTGGCTGCATGCAAGACAATTGTACTATTGCTCTTCACTATTGCTCTGGTCCCTCCTGTTTCTTCTATATATGGTTTACTTCTATTAGCAATACAGGATACAAATAAATATTTTCTTGTCACTTCATAGATTTAGTTTAGGAAAAGAGAGATGAATACACTAACAACACAGTTTTATTTTGTCTATTAAAGAATACAAAGAATGATGCAAGGTAGGTGTCATAATATTATATTGATAAAGTAATCTGTGTTGAGGCTATAATTTGCATGTATTATCCATTTATTCCTTAAAATACCCTTTTTGGGAAATAAAACACCTGAGCCTAGTTAAGAATCATGTTTTAAGATTACACAGCCTGTATATAGAATTATTATGATTATCTAAACTGTCAGCAATAATTATGATGCTTTGCATAGGAAGTCCTATAGTAACAAAGATAATAGAGACAATAGCAGTAATATATTCCAGTATCCTTCATAAAACCTTATGAGCCACTTACCAATTTAAACAGGAACATTTCACATGAGAAACAGATCAAGAGCAGGTAAATTTCATATTTATGTAGACCCTAAGAACTGCAGTCACAGAGTACAAATTAAAATATACATTCTTTCCAAACTTCCCAGAACTGGAGTTTGAATAGTTGTTTTCAGAGGTCTGATATTATGGCAGGAAAAATATCTATGGGGGTGACAGTGACAACCTTGGTAATTAAAACAAGTATTGCAGTAAAAATCTGAAAATAATGAATTGTTTGGATCAGGTAAGTTGGAGATTAGAGACATGGAATAATCCTGGAAGTCAAAAAATCTTGTCATGGGCTATAAAAATGGATGCAATAAGAAAAAAAGATAGTGTTGTGTCTAGAACAAATTGTAAAATAGAGAAAGTAATGGAGAAATGGATTTGAACATTGTTGAGAAGAAAGTTTGTGACATTTAGTGAATTTTTATGAAACCTGTAAAATGTATTTCTTAGGCCAAGATGCTGAAGATTATCTCTAATCTTTTCACCTTATCTGCATTCTTAATGTAGTATGTGCCTTTGAGCAGGGACTCTATAAATGAATAATACAGCCTTGAGTGACCATTTAAATACCAAGCTTTGGGCTAGCAAGAGTTCTAGCACTGAATAAAAAATAATTCATGAAGAACACCGGCTTGAGAAAAAAGGGAATTAGATTTTTGCATGAAAAGTTTAAGTTGAAGGGAGAGCAGGGAAATGGAAAATGAAAAACACAAATTGTATGTAAAATAACTGAATTATGCTGTAATATATGCTGCAGTTTAACTATCCCCTGTAGATGATGATTGAATCAGTTAAAAGGCAAGCGATTTCTTTAAGAAAGATGAAAACAGAGCAGACCAAAAGAGTGGTTCTATAAAATAGAAGCATAAGTTATTAGAGACCAGGATGGGATAAAGGGAGAAACCACTTTGTAGTGGAAGTCATGGTCCCTATAAGACTACATTTTCTATGCTATATTCTGAACAAGGGAAAGTAGAATGGAGAGATGGACCTTAACTTTGACCCAAGAAGTTCAGAGAGCTTTGAAAAATAGTTTTGTTTATACTGTGTTGCTTCTAGTCAAATTATGAAAACTCTATGGAGTGACTGTTCTGAGAAAATGAAGACCAAATGGATCACACCATACTTGAGCCAGAGTTTCTTAGATTTGAAAAAGATGTTGCTTATGATACTGTTATATTCAAAATGAGGAAAAATGCATTATCTCAGAAGTGGGTGACCTGTATTATGAGCTAAATTGTGTTTCTTCAAAAATTACTTGTTGATGTCACATTCCCCGATTACTCTCTAAGACTGTAACAATACTTAGAGATATCTTTAAAGTGATAAGTGAAAATCTTATTCTGGAATGTAGACCAACTCCACTATATGTGGAGTCCTTGTGGGGAAAAAAGAAAGGGATGTATGCATACAGAGGGAGAGTATTTGAAAAGGCAGTAAGAGGAAGGTTATCTAAATACAATAAAGACACAGCCTGGGAGAAACCAAATCTGCCCTCACTTGGATCTTGACCTTTTAGTCTCCAAAGTTTTAAGAAAACAATTGTCTGTATTTTAACCTATAGTCTATGTATTTTATTATAGTAGTGAGAACTGACTAGAGACTAGAGGAGGATGATGTGGGGAATAATGTGGAAAGAGGAAGGACAAATAGAGGATTAGAGAGATATACAAAATTAACAGAAAGTCAGCATAGAATTTTAAATAAATAAATTCTTATTGCCAAATAATCTAACATGTGATTTTCTGACATATTTCTTTAAAATACTTACTTATTTTTTCCACCAAAAATACTAATTCAAATCTTTGAAATTTGGAACCTATATTCATACTTCCTACAACATAATCTCTTTGTCCATCCTATTGCTTTTTTGTTGTAATGTAATAAATGACCATTTATTTGTGGGGGGGGGAGAGGATGTTGCTCCCAAGTCTTCTGTGTCATCGCATTTTTATTGGATTCAATTTGGGATAGTAGTATTCTTCACACACCTTATTTTATCACTCGTCACTTTAAAAAATTCTTAAACTCTTTTCTGCATATTCAACAGTGAAATTGTGTAGTTGATGTAAGCTAGCAAAATCTAGTAAGAATTTTATTTCCCACCTACGTGAAATTTCAAAGTAGGAGAAACATACAATTTCCTAAGTAATTTTATTATCCCATGATCATTTGTTGAAGAGGGTCATAGATAAACCACTTTACGTGAGCTTACTTGAATTTTGCTCTCTAAATCAAAGACTAGAAATTAAAAACTACTTTTGTAATTCCATTCCAGAAGATAATCCTCATGCTTTTTCATTTTTAAAAACCCAAATAACCAGGAGATAGTAGATAGATAGAGAAAGTACAAATAGAGAGATGTATAAATGACTGATGTATTTTATTTTGGCTGCACCTGTTTCCAGGGTTACTGAACCACTTTTTTTTTGTTTTGTTTTGGTTTTGGTTTTTTGGCCACACCCAGTGATGCTCAGGGGTCACTCCTGGCTTGGAGGACCATATGTGACACTGATGTTCAAACCGAGGTCTGTCCTGGGTTAGCGCGTGCAAGGCAAAAGCCCTACAGCTGCACTACCTCTCCAGCCCCACGGGATTACGGAACCATTTCAAGGGTTATTCCTAAATCTGTATTAAGGAATCAAACTTCTATATAGGATGCTAGACACCAGAATGGCCACATACAAGGCAAGCCCCTTACCTGTTCTATTCAACTCCTATGAACAAGCGATAGTTTTGTAAATGTTCACGTGAGGTAAATATGCCAGTTTCCCATTATCCTCTGAATCATGTCCCTTATGGAAGAAGTGTTCCTTAAATTTAACCAAAGGTGAAATTACTGATATTTAAAAATACTTCCATGATCTCATTTAGAAAACCAGAACCATTAGAGCATTCTGAGACAGTTGATGCTGTCTTTAGCTAGGATGATTATCCTATTGGTGAGTTAAAGGGAAAGAAAGCAGAGTGAGAGACTATCTTACATGCTAATAAAGAACTCACTGGATACTTGCTTTAATTAGGAATTAATAATTTCTCTCTTGTAGAGGACTGAAAGCAAGATTTGTGTTCATATAAAATACCTAATGAAAATTAGTCATGACACTTTTACATTGTGATATTTAAAATGAACCAATAACACATGTATTGGTTCAGCACATCACAAGTTTCGAAAATAAGCACTTCTTCTCTCCGTCATATCAGAGACTTTGAAAAAATAGTTTTTGGTTCCAATGGAAAAAATTAAAAGAAATTTTGTATCTTCCACTATCAGTTTGATATTTGAATTTATTAATTAAAACCTAAATTTTTAATTTTGACTTAGAGTCATACAGAGAGTGGAAGATTCAGAAGCTCAGAAAAATTGTTCAAGTCCCACTGTTGGATTATACTTAAAATAAGCCTGCTCTGATTGTATAATTAAAGTACATCTAGATCTCTAATCTTCATGTTCTTCAGAGTGTCCAATTACTGTTATATAATAAAGTGCCCAATTGCTGTTATATAATATTTTGATTGTACATTACAAACCTTGAAGATAGATGATCGGTTTTGATGAATAATAGATGAATTACAGTCTGCAGAGACTCTCTAAAATGATACCTAATGTCAGTTTAGAGATTTTATTTAGGACCACTTTAAAGATTAACTAGATCCCAGAGTGTTCAAAATTCTTACATACCATTCTGACTTATCAAACTCCAAATTGATATGTTCAAATGGATGTTCAGAAATACATAGAAATTTAAAAATCCCCAAAAGGGAAGTATTTTGTAATCAGAATAGCCACTCCCCTCTTCTATTCTTCTCTGATCCTTAAATAGCACCCCCAATTATCTTATAAGACAAACACAATACCTAGAAATCAATTTTGTTTTCCTTACCCTTCTCTTTTCAGTTCATTTGTCAGTAGTACTTTTTAGACATTTTCACATTGATTTGCTTCTCTCCATCTTCACTCCTCATTCTAGTTTGACATATGAATTTAAATTTTGATTTTAAATGGGCTCCTGTAATAATATTTGAATTCAAACATTCTCCCTTGATCCCTTTAAATCTATTCTCCACATATATGCAAGAATAACATGGCAGCAATTATTAACAATTCACTCCCTGGTGAAGTCTCCAGTACTTCCTCTTTATAATTAAGATACTATCCCAATTATTTTTATTGGTCTATATAACATCCTACAGTGTTTGGCCTCTTGCCAAATTTTCTTCCTTGTGTTAGGTCTCTCATTGCTCTAGCCACTAATACTTCCCCATTCTGAAACTTCTTTCTGTTTTTGTTATGTGGCCAAACTTCCCACATAAGACCTTTTTTTTTTCCTTTACTGTCAATCCAGGACAGAATTCTCCTGTCACATATTTTTCCCTCAAAATCATCACATGATTTGGTACTTTTCTACAAATTTGGAACTTCTTATATGGGATTTTTTCTTAGGTTAAAAATGATCAAAATTACTTTTCTTGATTTTGTTACCTTAATTATTTAAACATTTTTTTCTTATTAAACTTTTTTTGTTTGACTTATAGCACTTGTTTCTATCTGAAAATATTTCTTACTTGTTTATTGGCTCTCTTCTTCATTAACATATAAAGTTTTGCAAAATCAAAGAACCATTTTTTGCTAGTGTAGTCCTAGTAACATAAAACAGCTTTTGTTCGGTAATAAATACTTAAATATGGAGTCATGTTAGTATTATATTCTCATTATAGGTTTCTATTAATGTTTGCCTTAGATTTATTTCCCTTATCTATGAAACATCACATTTACTAAGTATAACTGTTTTAGACATGTATAAATGGATAGCTATTTCATTTTTAAATTGTCAATGGATATTGTTAAAAGAATAGATATTAAAATAATGTTGAGATAACATTAACAGAGTTTATATATTCTGCTGCCATATCACATACAATTATTAAACATATATAATATTAAATTAGCTAAACATTTGACAAAGTGAATGTAAGACTAATATATTCAGTTTACCTTAAATAACAAGAAATAAAGTTTTCTATCTAAATACTCATATAATTTAGTAGAAGTTAGCATTTTATTATCCAGTGGCTTTTGTATCCTGTTGCTTAAGTAGACAAAGTTTACAATTCTAAGCTTTAAGTCTTTTAAAGGCAACTTGCTACTATGTAAGAAGTCACTGGCACAAAAGAAAAAGACATTTTATCCTCTAATTATTGAGTTTAAGTAAAAGTGACAACCTAAAAGGTTACAGGGTAACAGCTTCAGGACAATAATAACACATTTCAGTAAAGTAATGCCAACCTATCATTTTTAATAAGATCATGTACTTTGAGTTAGAAATCTTCATTTTAGAGTACTATTAAATAAAAGATGGCTTCTTGGAAAGAATCAACTAGCAAAGATTAAACAAATCAAGTAAGAGGCATTTTATTTGACATTGCTTTTGTTTTTGCCATGCTTGGTAAATTTCAGAGCTTATTCCTGGTTCTCTGCTCATAGATCATTCTGGAGGAGCACAGAAAATTATAATAGAGGAGCACAGGAGACCATAATCCCTGTCACATGGCGATGGGGATTAACCTGGATTAACAAAAGCAAGTCAAGCAAACTACCCAGTTAAATTTTTGTTTTGAGACTGGTGAGATAGTATAGCATGTAGGCAGGGATGCTTGCAATATAGGAGGCCAATCTGGTGTAGATTACCTACATCCTTATGGTTCTCTGAGCATGCCAAGAGTATTTATTGAGTGCAGGGCCAGGAGTAACTCATAACTAATGCCAGGTATGGTCCAAAGCACCCCCACAGAAGTATAAAAT
Organism: Suncus etruscus; assembly: GCF_024139225.1. Taxonomy (NCBI): domain Eukaryota; kingdom Metazoa; phylum Chordata; class Mammalia; order Eulipotyphla; family Soricidae; genus Suncus; species Suncus etruscus. The sequence continues at coordinate 111,510,117 of NC_064854.1, read as the reverse complement.
AAAATATTTTAGACAGAAAAATTATACAACATAATGGAATATTTTGACAAAGAATAATTTTATATGCATTTTCTATATGCACTACAAACATTGGAATATTTCTTTTTTAAATAGATGAAAGTTTATAAGTTGTCTAATAAAATAGTTCCTGATGTGCCTCAAGGTCATGGTGTGCATTACATAACATTAAAAATATTTACTTTCGAATTTTCTCTTTGAACATTTTTATTATTAAAATTTTCAAGTACATACCAAAATAACATAGCAGAACAAAACACCGATCACCCAGCTTTTTGTCTTACTAAGTTTGGGACATTTTTAGCCACATATTTTTTAGTACTTTTTCCAGCACTATCCACTCCTCTCCTGCTGGGACTGCAATGCCATGAATGTTAGTCTTTTGTTATAGTTCCACATATCCTTGGGATCCTGTTCAGTCTAAAGACTGAAGATAGAAAACTTTTAAATATATATACTGTAAATCAAACACCATTAGAAACAATGGTAGCCTCTACCTCTACCCTCCTCAGTGTCACATAGGAAATCTAGATTTCCAAATTCACCTGTGATGAAGAACTTTATCAGTACTTAGGTGTCAGACCTCCAGCTATCTCTCCCCTTAATTACATGTCTGCTGGGAAGTAAGAAGGGTTCATGTTACAGTTAGAAAAGTCCATCTAAATGGTGTAGACTTTCATCTCCTTCTCTTCAACATATTAAGGTGCCTCTTATGCTAAAGTTGTGTCTGAAGTCTCTAAGAGTCAGACTTTCAACACTCTTGATAAATGGTGGGCTCCAGCCCCAGCCCCAAGGTATCAGTGAAGAGTGTAGTGACCAGACAGAAGTATACCTCCAATCTAGGTATTATCAAATCCTAGAAGGAACAGGTTTCCCATTTACACTCCCATCTTCCCAACACCAGGAACATTTCTTCTCCTTAGGAAACTCACCTTCTACTCTCACATGGCCACAGAAGATGTCTGCCTTCATTCTCTGCCAATGGTTGCATATTATGCTACAAGACACTGCTTTCTTCTTGGTCCTTGGCCTAGGGAACAAGGTTTTGTTGTTTGTTACTTTGTATGTGTGTTTTGTCACTTAGCATTTTTGTTGTTTGTTTTCCATCTATTGCTATTTCCAGATTGATGGAAACTCGAAGAATTCACTTCATGCTGTGTCTTCAATTCCTAGGTCAGTAGCTAGTCTACACTTTTCTTCACTCCTTTCAATCTTGCTTATAGTATATATAGTTGTCCTTAGCAAAAGAAATAATGTGAAGTATGAAGACCGTATTTTCACTCTGGAATGCTTCTTTCTTTCTTCTGTTCTTTTCCTTCCATTTTCCATTTTTTAAATAGAATGGGTCTTTTCAGTTAGGTTTAAAGAATTTCCAACATATTATATTTCTAATGGTTTATTTTAATGACCACTTACTGGATTACATAAAAGCTGATATTCCGATGAACAGTTAATTAGTTTTGGATTTAAATCTTTAGAAATATAAATATTTAAAATGATCCTATTATCTTCATAATGGGAGATATTAGACAACTGAACCTATTACTCTTAGGAAAGTAAAAGCTTACTTAATAATATTGTATTTAATAAATCTAATAAGTCTTTGCCTTTAGAAAAGTATATGAAGTTTGGAGCTATATTCATCCATTATGTAATTGTCCATCAATTATCTTTAATGGAATTTGCATTCTATTATCCTTAGGCATTAATTAACTTGCATACCTTTTCCCAAATAGATTTCTAAGCAAATTGAGAGTATAGTCAAGAAGACTAGGTGTTTAATCACTTGAAAGTGACTCAGAAGTTCACAAGAGAAAAGACTGAATTGGACCAAGGTTCTTTATCTTTCATCTATTTCTCAAGCAAAATTGTTTCACTTTTCCAAGAACAGAATGAACAATGAAGCGAATGATGTCATAAATTCTCTTTGTAGAATTCCTATAGCTTGAAGCAAATATAAAGGAATACTGTTTTAAAAAGATCACATCATTTTGGATCAAAGTTGATCTAAAATCCAGTTACCTAAAGAACTCTTGCCTACTTCTTTCTAATTGTGTTTTTCTCCCAAAACTAAAACTAAGAGGACTTTGAGACCTGAAGGTCACAGCCCAAAAACATTTGATTCCATCATTGTGAAAATAAGTTTCAAGTCTCTTTTTTATTACTGTATCCCCACCATCTGTGGAGAGTGTAACACACAGAAAGTTATCAAGAGAATCTTTTCATTGTTGTTATTATTATTATTATTATTATTACTATTATTATTATTATTAGTAGTAGTAGTAGTAGTAGTAGTAGTAGTACCAGTGGTACCAGTAGTATTTAATATTCACTTACCATAACTTGGCTTGATTAGAAAGGAAATGGACAGCATGTTTTAAGCTAGGTTGGTAGTGCAGTTGAAAACAAACTCATAATCCAGCTATACCATGCCTAGTTATATACCCTAGGAAAACAAAAACACAATACAAGAACGCCTTCTGCATGTCTATGTTCCTTGCAGCTCTATTTACAATAACCAGAATCTGGAAACAACCCGGATACCCCAAAACAGATGAGCAGCTAAAGAAACTGTGGAACACATACATAATGGAATACTATGCAGCTGTCGGAAAAAATCAAGTCATTAAATCTCTCTATATGGATGGACATGAAAACCGTTTTGTTAAGTGAAAAAAGTCAGAGGGAGAGAGGTAGACACAGAATAGTCTCACTCAAATGTGAGATTTAAGAAAAATAAAAAATAGTGTGGTAATAACACCCAGAGACAATAGAGATGAGGTTTGGAAGAACAAGCCCACAATATGAAGCTTGCCACAAATATTGGTGAGTGCAGTTAGAGAAATAACTACACCAACAACTATAATCATAACAGTACTAAGAAAGAAAAATAGAAGGCCTGTCTCGAAGACAGGCAGAGGTGTGAGGGAAGAGGTTGAAGAAGGGCATTGGTGGTGGGAAGGTTGCCCTGGTGAAGGGGGGGGTTGTACATTTTATGACTGAAATCCAACTACAAACATGTTTGTAATCATGGTGCTTAAATAAATGTTGTAATTTAAAACAACGCTGCAGAGTCAAAAGTTGTCTTGCTGATCATCAGCTTATTCACCTCTCAGAGGAGATCAAGTCTGAAGAAGCCACATGACTTGCTTGGAGATCATACCAAATTTGTGTGACTAGGAAAAAAATAAAAGAAAACAAACTCATTACAATTCTAGAATATTCCAGAATTTGGCAATACTTATTATGAAGTCTTTGGCTATCTGTATTTGGCAGTCTGATTTAAATCTATCAACCAATATGTTTTCCAGTTTATTAAGATATGATGAACAAAGAAAGATTTATATATTTTGGTTGTACATGTGATTAAAAAAACTTGTTAATTTAATAATATTCATTGTGAAATAATTATCATAATCAAGATAACTACACATTTTCTATTTTACTCAGTTACTTTATCAGAATTTTTCAAGTATACAGTACAATATTATTCATTTTAGTCAACATGCTGTGCATTCCATTCCCAGAATTTATTCATCTTGTAACTGAAAGTTATAAACTTTGATATCTTCTTCCCAGTACCCTTACCTGTGGTACCTGGATGCTTCTAGATTTTTGGTTTTACTCTTTTGAGATTTCATACATAAATTAGACCATAAGTATTTGTAAAAGGTCAGACTGATTTTTCTTTCTATAATGTCTTCAAAATTCATGTTGTTTCAACTGTTAGAATTTCCTTCCCTTTTATGGCCAAATAATGCTCTACTTTATATAACTTAATGTGTCACTTAATGGTGAATTAATAAATTAATAGACATTGGATCAATGATGGTGGTTCCAATAAGCAGTATAATGTAACTTAGGTTTGTAGTAGGCTATATACATCTATGCTTGAGTAATTACACACTCTGACATATACTTAATGGTACATTTCTTAGTTGAATGGTGAATGTCTTTGTAGACCACATTTATGTCTTCATTTATCTGTTGACGGATACTGTTTTTCTTTTGACATATTTTAGTTTACGTGAATAGCATTACTGAAAATATCTCCTTTTTTTAAAAGTAGTTTTTGGGCCATACTCAATGATGCTTGGGGGTTACTCCTGTCTCTTCAATCAGGATCGACTCCTGGTGGCTCCAGGGGGAAAATATAGGAATGGCAGAAATAGAACCCAAGTTAGCCATATGCAAGACAAGCACTTTACTGGGTATACTATACAACCCCAGTAGTATCAATATATTTTAAAGACATGGTTTGCCTTTTCTTTTTTACACATTCAGAATTGAATTTTTAAATCTTTAGTAGTTTAAGCTTTAATTCCTTAATGAGTCTTTTTATATTTTCAATAGTCATTATAACAATTTACTTACCATATCTTATAAGACATACTTTACACTCTCACCTACACTTGTAATTTCATCATTTTGCATCTAATCATCCCATAGATGTTAAGTGATTCTTAATTGTGGGTTTTATTTCCATTTTCCTTATGCCTAATGATTGAGAATATTTTCACATACCTGTTGGCTGTGTATATATTTTCTTTGGAAAATTTTTCTATTTGAGTCCTACTTTCAATTAAAATCAGATTATTTTTGAGGGTTTAAAAAAATTTGGCTGTTGCTTTTTTTTTGCTTTCCTACTAAACAATATTACATGTTTTGAATATTAATTCCTTGATAAATATATTTGCATATATTTTCTCTTTTTTAGTAGTATATTTTAAAACTACTTGACTATATATTTGGTAGTGCAGAAGCTTTCTATTTTGATGAAGCCCCCATAACTTATTTTGACTTTTATTTGGTATTATATCTAAAAACATATTAGTGATATGAACAATATCATGGTACTCCCACTATGTATTTCTTCTGTGATTTTTCTTTTCTTTCTTTTTTATTAATATCTTTATTTAAACACCTTGATTACAAATATGATGGTAGTTGGATTTCAGTCATATAAAGAACATCCTCCTTCACCAGTGCAACATTCCTATCACCAGTGTCCCAAATCTCCCTCCTCCTCACCCCTTCACCTGTATTTGAGACAGGCTTTCTACTTCCCTCATGAATGTGTTTTTTATTTTCATTATACATACATTTGTCTCTAATCCATTTTGAATTAATTTTTATGATGACCAATAGCAAAACTGTTTATTGTATACTTTTAGTGTTAACAGTTTATGATATATGTATAAGGTTATTTATTTATTTATTTATTTTGGTTTTTGGGTCACACCTGGCAGTGTTCAGGGGTTACTCCTGGCTCTACACTCAGAAATCGCTCCTGGCAGGCTCAGGGTTCATATGGGATGCCGGATTCAAACCACTGACCTTCTGCATGAGAGGCAAACACCTTACCTCCATGCTATCTCTCCGGCCCCAAGTTATTTCTTTTTTAAAAATTTATATTGAGACCAATGTGAATTACAAGTTTTTCACAGTTATATTTAAGGTACATAGTGACAGTGAATTAGAGCCATTCCCACCACCAGTGTTGACCTCCCTCTGCCACTGTTCCCAGCATACATCCCATACCTCCAAACTTAGCCCCCTAGACTGTTATTGTAACAGGTCCTATTTATGTATAGCTTGTTTTAGTTTGGGTCTCTTGATTCTATTTTCATTGACTTTGAGTTGGGTATATAGGTCTGGCTATTTTTTATTTCCACGGAATGATCATGAGATCGCTTTGCCCTTGGTACCATCCACTTTTTTTTTATCAATTTGTAGGAAGACATAGAAATATGAGAAAGAACGAGATAATTCATGTTCTATGTTCTGTTAAATATTGAAAGAAAGTGGGCAGGTGTGAGCCCCTGTCTAGAAGCTATAAATTTAAAAGAAGAAAAAAAGTAAAATGGGGGGCTGGTGAGGCAGGGATTTTGTGTGTGTGTTTCTTTGTTTGTTTTCTTTGCATAAGCATAGTAAGTGTTGGGGAAGTTAAAAAGGAAATTTCCTTGGTCTAAGAGATTACAGGATGTCTTCACCTTTGAAGCATACGGTCATGAGAACAACTATAGGCTACGGACATTTTATTGTCGAACTTCAAGGTCTTTATTTGTGGTGGCAGAAAGCGTTCTGCTTAGTTGCGGTTGTCAAAGTCAGTCCTCTGTCATTGGAAGTCTTGGTTTTTGCACAGATCCTAGGATGAAGTCTAGGATAGAGGAGTCTTTCTTTATGGTTCCAGAAGTTACAGTTGTTGTAGTCAGTCGTCTGAAATTAGTGATCTTGGTTTTTGCACATATCAAAAAATGGAGTGTCTTGGGGCCAGAGAGGTGGTGCAAGCCGTAAGGCATCTGCCTTGCCTGTGCTAACCTAGGACAGACAGTGTTTCGATCCCCCAGGTTCCCATATGGTTTCCCCAAGCCAGGAGCAATTTCTGAGCTCATAGCCAGGAGTAATCCCTGAGCGTCACCAGGTGTGGAAGATAAAACAAACAAATAAACAAAAAACAAAAAAAATGAGTGTCTTTTAATTTCACCTCAACATTAGGTGATAAGGTAGGGCTATCTGCCCTTAGATCAAGTTGTTGCTGTTTTCTTATTGCAAGGATGGCACAAGTTGGAGCCAAAGTAGTATTATGAACTCCCTCGGGGGGAGTTTGATTCCTGGTGCTTCTGCAGGGAACTGTGCCAGTTTTAAGTTGGGATTGGGGTTCGAGGTTGGATGGTAGATGTCTGAATGTATGTTATTTTTATGCTTTGAGTCTGTTTCTTTGGTCTGGGTTTATTTGTTGTCAATATCATACTGTTTTGATTAGTAAAGCTTTGTAATATAAGCCAGGCAGTATGGTCTTCAGTGTTTTGAGCTGATATTTATAACATGCCTGAAACTGTACTAAATGCTTAAAACTGTCTTACTGAACAGAAAAGCTGTGCCTAGGTGCTATTATTCATCTCTTCTAAAAATAGAGACTGATATTAAATATCAAATCCAGGAAAACATAGAGGTAGCATAGAAGTTGAGTTCAGTTTCAGGTTTTCCTAATTAGAGTGGAAAGCTCAAAGTCTATTCAAAACTATCTTTAAAATAAATTGATAATAGAAGTGTCATTTTAGAGGTAGAAAGAGCACAAATTTAATTTTTAAAGGAGCAATTGTTCCCAACTATTACATATATATATATCTTTATAACTGAATAAAAATCTGAGTAAAAAGTTTTTAGTACTCAAATTGTTATATAAACTATTATATAAAAACTCTTCCACACTTTGTATTATGTTGATAATGTCTTTACTAGTGTTTGCTTAATATATACTTGATATCCTTCTTTAGGTGAATCTAAAAAGAACTATAATTAATAAAACAGTATTTTTAATACTGCACAGTGCTCTGTATATGAAAATTTTGAAAATTTTGTGTTGCTACCCAATATCATTATCCCTTTCCTTTTGTCCTTCCTCCTCTCTCTCTCTCTCTCTCTCTCTCTCTCTCTCTCTCTCTCTCTCTCTCTCTCTCTCTCTCTCTCTCTCAGTAGTTAGGAAATTAAAATGCTTAAAAAATGCTAGTGCTAAACTGACATTTTGTCCTTAAATAAGAAATACTGAAAATAGGGGCCGTAGAAGTGGTGCTAGAGGTAAGGCGTCTGCCTTGCAAGTGCTAGCCTAGGACAAACTGCGGTTCTATCCCCCGGCATCCCATATGGTCCCCCCAAGCCAGGGCCGTTTTCTGAGCACATAGACATGGGTAAATCCTGAGCATCAAATGGGTGAAGCCCAAAAACCAACCAAACAAACAAAAACACTGAAAATAAACTTTAAATTAGTTATTTTTATATTGTGTGATTCAATTTTATTTAGTAAATTACTTTATATTACCTCTTGTTCTAAGTATGTGTACCTTAATTTTAGGACCACTGGGTTAAAATCTGAGAACTTTTCTGCAAATCAATGGAATTTACATAAAAATCACTCAGTAAATATAACATAACATATTTTATAATCATCATCACTAATATTATAACTCATATTTGGTGTGAAGAAACATTAACTCAAAAGTTGGCTGGAATATTAGAATGCTAGTTCTTTTTGTTGCTGCTACTTTATACTTTTAAAAACATCTAAGAAATATTTTTCAAGTTATGTATTAGACTTATTCATAAAACCCAAGTCATAAAAATGGTTATGTGGTCAACATTTTTTAGTTTGGTGCCACACCCAGCAATTCTCAGAGGTTATTCCTGATTCTGCACTCAAAATTTATTTCTGGATTGCTCAGGGGATCATATGGGATGTCAGGGATTAGCATTTAGATCTGCCACATTGAAGGCACATGGCTTACCTGCTGTATTGTTGCAATTGCCTGTATGTGATTAATTTTTATATGAGACTATGTATAAGTAAATAGCCTATAGTAAATTTAGAGAAATATGTACTTTTATCATCTACTCTTTTAATGATGGAGTCTTGAACGATTCATTTGAAAGGCATTTTATGTGTTAGTTACTTTAAAGAGAAAACAATATATGGTCCTTAAATTCATGGACAATAAAGACATATGTAGATCATCAAAACTGAGAAACCAGAGAAAAAACGTTAATACTATCAACATTATACTGTCAGTTGAATAAATACTGAGTTTTGTCTTGCGAATTTTAAGTAACTAGTTCATTCAGTTTATTTTATCTTATTCTTACTGGGCTCCTATAAGGCATCAGATCTATGATCCCTTCTTTTTTGGTAGTGTAAAAATAACATATACAGAGTACTTACTACAACAGGGTACTCTACAGTTGATGGCTTTACATTATTTCACATATTATAGATATGAACTATTATGCATTTTATACATAGGAAATATGCATATATTAAGTGGCTGAGTGGGACTTAAACTGTTTTATTTGTTCCTATAACTTCTTTAAGTTACCAAGTTTTATTGTCTTACCCCTCAAAAAAATAAAGGAATAAATGTATTTTTCTTCTTAGAGTCCACGTGTTCCATTGCTGCCTGCCATCTTTGAAAGCATAGGGTAGTGCTGAGTTCTAGAGTAATGACAAGGTGTCTTCCTTCCTCGTTAACAAGCTTTGTTTGAATCATTTAGATGGCATTCCTAATGTTCCTGAAACCTGCTTTGTGTTTGTTAATTATAATATAGTCTGGCACTTTGACATTTAATTTTCTTGTTTGGTTGTAATTATCTTCCACGAGAGTAAGAGCAGAGTTGGATTATATTTACTTCCTTTCTTGCTTTCTTCTTATCCCCCCCTTCCCACTCTTAACTTGCAAATCTAAATGTGACTCACTGTGCTCAGATGAGACTCCATTCTGGGTGACTGATTTGGGATCAACCTTAAGGGCTGTAATTCTGCAGCAAGTCTGAGTTAGCCAGTGAAAGACCTGACTAATGCCACAGACCACAGCATGGTGCTGCCCAGTGTTACGTATCAGGCTGTGCTGGTGGGACCATGGACTGTTTTCATGCTGTAAATGCATCCAGAATCACTGAAGAATCTCCACTACACAATGGGGAACCTTTCAAGTCATCTTTGCACTTTTTTCTAAAATTAAGATTTTTCAAAAACTAATGGCCTGATCCTCAAGTTCCCCAGTTCTCTGGGATCAAGTTATATTTGATAGTTCTCTTAGGAAATGTGCAGTCTCTTTTTATTATCATTGAAACTTTTTATTAAAGATCATGCAGTATTCAGACAATAAAAGAAATATATTAGTTCATTTTCATTCCTCCTATAACATCTATACACCATAAACAATACATAAGAAGGCATCATATCACTGAGTTTGCATCCATTTTTGCAACTTTCACCATCATTGTGCTATGTATATTCAAGTATAGATTCCATATTTTTCTTTATATTACTAATTGATGTATAAAGTTAAAGTACAGGGGCTGGAGCAGTGGTGCAAGCCGTAGGGAATTTGCCTTGCCCATGCTAACCTAGGACGGACTGCGGTTTGATCCCCCAGCATCCCATATGTTTCTTCAAGCCAGGAGTGATTTTTGAACACATATCTGGGAGTAATCAGGAGTGTCACCAGGTGTGGCCCAAAAACCCAACCCTCCCCCCATAAAAAAGTTAAACTATAGACATGATAGAACTTTACACTGTTTAGAAGGGATCATGCATGGACTTCTCTCATCAATGGACTTCATGTCTCAATAGTTAGTTTTCCAGTGGGATGCTTCAGCTGACTGGTATCTAACACCATACCCTCCACCAATGTTTGCTTTTCTTCCCTGTTCCTTTTTTTAAGACTTCCCTCAGAACCAACTCCCCATCTCGGTAACCTCAGTTCTATAAATCACATCTTAGGTTGCTTTGCATACTTAGGTGAATTCTATACATGCAGAACCTCAGGAATACAATGGTCATATTGGATTGAATGTCCCCTTATAAGTCACCCTCATCGTTTTATTCAATTAAAGTAACTCATTCCAGAAAGTTCCAGGATTTGGAGAACTGGTTAAAGAGAGTGGAAAGAGGATATTAAGACATTGGGTCAATAGGAAGAGAGGGGAAATGTGAGAAAAAGTTTTATATGATGAGGTCTGTTGAGGGGTTTGACCTCTTGATGTGAGCAGGTCAGAAACAGTTATATATATGTATGTAGATATATATTTATAACTACATACATATATCTACATACATATATACATATTTATATATATATGTATTTATATATTTATATATTTCTTATATATATATCCATATATATATATATATCCAGAAAGGGAAAAGGTTTTGGGACATGATAGAGTGTATTAATATTTGTGTTTTCAGAGAGCTGTCTCTGCCTCAAAGACTATGTAGATATTTAGGAAATCTCTCAGAGAGGGTTTGGATCACCTGCAGTGAAGCAGAAAAAAGCAGGACTAGTTACTACAACAGTATGGTCTCAAGAAAAAAATTGGCCAATTTGTAGGGATTCTGGGAATTAGATAACATTTCAGAGATTCCTGGAATTAAGGGTCAGGATCTGTGTGTTCAAATACTTCATTGAATAGAGGCTATTACAGAAAGAGTATGGTAGTGATTTAGGTGTAAAGCAGCCTTCTTTGGCACTGGTAGTCACTGTAAAAAAATTTTATTACAAAGGATAATCTAGGTGATAAAATACAGCATCTACCATATTGTGAAATTTGAAAAGCTTAATATTTTTATAAACTAAAGTAAAGTTTAGATACTTTTTAAACCATAAGTACATTTTTTTTTCATTTTCAAAGTGTCACTGTGTAGATATTAAGCTACAGAAGTCCAAGAATTATTAAGTTTATATCTAGAAATATAATATTATACTCCATATGCCATTAGTTTGTACCTATTTACATAAAATTAATTGACGTATATAAAATGTATTAACTGACTTTTATTATATTTAAATAAAATATTGTCTTAAACCTCAGTCAGATCTCACTTTTTTATGAGGATATCTGATATTTTTACTGTTTCCTATGCTTTTAATTTTTGTCAAATAATGATCAGCAAGAAAAACTTTTTATAGTTGCTAATAAGAGAAATTGACTAACAATAATTTTTGTTATTATTGGTTTGGGGGTCACATTTGGCAGTGCTCAGGGCTTACTCCTGGCTCTGTGCTCAGGGATTATTCCTGGTGAATCAAAGATGGACTATATATGGTGTCAAGGATTGAATCTGCTTCTGCATCATGCAAGGCAAGTGTTTTACCCACTATATCTCTCCAGCTCAATGATATGTTATATTGAATCTTCTGTACATAGTGAATTGTGAAGTAGCATATTAGAGGGATGAAATGTTTATTTAAGCTCCATTTTAAACAAAAATTTTACTCCAAATAACTTGATATTAAGCATAAAAACAAGAGAAAAAGAATATTGTTAGGCATGGCGAGTGTCATCAGGATGATGTTTTTACATTGGATTCCTTCTCACATAGGCTTTCTCCAAAATGGCTATTAGTATTTTGGGACTTACCTCATAGCAATTTAAGTACTGAATAGGTAAAGTTTCTTTCTGGTTACAGTCGACTTTATAAGGTTTATGCTTGTTGGCTCTCATTTGTTCTCTTGAATTACATGTTCATCTCTAGACTTATCACTGTGGTTAGGTCAGGTGAGATGATGTATTTTCACTGGCCAAGTGGGTATTATGTACCTACCCTGAATCTCAGGACCATCAGCTTCTTTGGAACTAAGTGAATTGAAAATGTGGTAGAATGAGTATGAATAGAAAAAATATAATGCTGCTTGAAAGCAAGCAAACAAAAAAAGATAAATTAATGAATACTATTTAGAAAAGAATAACAATAAAGCAAACCTTATGATATAATCTGTCCTTTCAGGCAAAAGTGACGATTCTGCCCACCACATTTATTTGGTAAATTGCTTTTATCCTTTTTTTTTTTAACTAATGTTCTCATACAAAATAGAACTGATATTTCTAAGTTGGCAGGATTGTTGTGAAGATGGTTGTTAATATGCACATTGAAGTTCTTTGGAACATAGGATGTGCTCACTAAATAAGAACTATCATTGTAGTTAATAACAAATACGCTCTGGACTCCATCTTGGCATTCTACAAGTATTATCACTCTTTCAATTAGGAACCTCTTAAAGCCTTTAAATTGGACCAATTTCTGATGCTTTCCACTTTCTCATGTAATTTTGGTATTGTTCTGGCACAAAAAAATTGTTCTCAAAAACCCTTTCCACAAATTGAGAACAAAGAAATAGTTCTCTCTTTAAAAATCTTGATTAATAAGTAGAAATAAAAATGGTCAGACCTAAATACCCAAACCAAAGTCAACGACAATAGAATCAAGAGACCCAAACTATAACAAGCTATACACAAAATATATCTGTTACACTAGCAGTCCAGGGGGCTAAGGGTGGAGGTATGAGATTCATGCTGGGAACTATGGTGGAGGGAGGTCAACACTGGTGGTGGGAATGGCCCTAATTCACTGCCACTATGTACCTTAAATATAACTGTGAAAGACCTGTAATTCACATTGGTCTCAATAAAAAATTTAAAAAGTCTTGATTATTAAATATGATTTGTAGTCTAATTCTAAATCTTGAAAGGCTGAGCCCAAATAGAAAGAATTCCAGTCAGACCTTTCCCTTAAGGGTATAGTTAGTAAATCAGAGTAGCAAAAAAACATCTGTCAGATTGTACACAGGAGGCTGTTAAATACATCAAAGACAGGAAACTCAAGAAAGAATGAACAGCTATGAAATTCAACTGTGATGGGTTTTTGATGTGGGTAACTGAAAGGTTACAGATAAATGAGTTGGTGAACCTAAAAGTAAGACATCTGAGCTGATCACTCATGGAATATTTAGTGCCAATTCTGCCTGAGTATATGAGAATAAAATGCCAGTATATGAGAATATAACCTATAACATTGTGTAAGGAGAAATATAGAGAAATCTTATGGTCAAGCAATTTTAGGGATGTATCCTTTTGTATCATTTAGCTGTTGTTTTCATGACTTGGTTTTTAGCTTCATCATTCATTTACATAATTCTAATGATATGCTGGCTCCAGCTTGTTTGATTTGAGCAATGCATGGTAAAAAAAATAATGCTTGGAAAACTGAAAAGTGCTGAACAAATGGAAAGTGGTATTCTAGAAATTATAAAGAAAGTCATTCGGGGCCGGTGAGATAACATGGAGATAAGGCATTTGCCTTGAATGCAGAAGGATGGTGGTTCGAAACCTGGCATCCCTTTTGTTCCCCTGAGCCTGCCAGGGGTGATTTCTGAGCGTAGAGCCAGGAGTAGCCCCTGAGCGCTGCCGGATGTGACCCCTCCCAAAAAAAATTATTCACATCCTAGGTGACTGATGGTTCAGTCACAATATCTAGTTTGAGTAGAAACTCTTCTTTTTCTGGTACATAATTTATGAATTAATTAAAATCATCCACATCCTAGGTGCCTGATGTTTCAGCCACAATATCTAGTCCAAGTAGAAAATTCTTTTTCTGATACATAATTTATAAATGAATTATGGGGAGAACTATTGAGTATTATAAATAAATCTCCAATATTTCTTGATTAATTTCTATTCCAACCTACCTTCCTTTCTTTCCTACCAAGACAAGGACTATAGTGAATATATTGTGATTTTTATGTATATTTTAATGCTTCTTAATATCTGAATACAGCACTGAAAATCTAAATGGAAGACTTTAACTTAAATGGTCTAATTTTGTATGCATTGTTCTTCAACTTTATTTAAATCATAATTACTAGCTAATTTAGTTTGTAAACATATTTGCTTTTATAAAGTCTAAAATATTTCATTGGAAAAGTATGATATTGAATGGGATCAAATGCAGCATGATACGCTTTACTTTTTACTCAACTGGAGAATTAATAGAGTATTTACATTTTTTCTATCTTACATGTAAAACTAAAAGGAGTGATCTCTTTTGTGTCTCTTTTAAACATACAAAAATATTTTAGAAAAATAGATATTACCTAATTCAGTTTTGACTATGTAGTTCACAGGCCCATAAAGAGACTGTACATGTTACACTTCATTTTTCTGTAGTATTAAGGTGACTTCCCACATGGTCATGAAATATGGTCAAACATCATGCCTGGTAGTGCAAGGATTAATAAATTGTATTTTATTCTTATCTCATGGATGATAGAATTTTTTCTATTTATAGTCTTATTTTTCCCTAAAAAATTATTATTTATTTGGAAATAATTCTTTACATATTATTATTATGTTTTGTTTTATATTTTACCAATATTTCCCAAGAAATTATATTTTGATTCCTATTTTAAAGGTCTGATAAATATTTTACATGCTATGTGGTATATATACTTTCTTTTCATCCTTCATGACTCTAATAAAAAATTCTTGTGGAGACTTAGTATTAGGATCATTTCCTTTGGTATACCCCATCATGATGCATCTTGATATTTCTTATGGTAGCTGTCATAATACTAATCAAGTTTTGCCTAAACATTAATTTTGTATTTATGTCTCTTTAGATAATAATATATACGAACATATATATGATATATATATCAGTATAATCTACCTAGGGTTAGGTTTGCATTTTGTGTTTTTAATTTTCATGTTACTTCTATCAATGCTCAGGGCTTACCACTGGCTTTTTGCTCAGGGATCACTCCTAGGTGGGTTCGGGGAACCATATGCAGTTCCAGGGATCAAACCTGAATCAGCGGCTTTCTAGGCAAGTTCTTTATTATCTCCTTAACCTTTGGAGTGTATTTAAGCTTAGAAAATAAAATACAGCACTAACATTTGAAACGTATAAAAAATGAGTACTCAAACAACGAAATGAGGTTCAAAATAATATACATCTCTGAATTTTATATCTTCCCCTTTTTCCTGTGTGACCTTGAAGAAGTCTTTGGAGCCTCTTTTAGCCTGTTTCTTTATCTGTATACATTTTGTAATTTTATTTTTTTTACTCTTTTAAAAATATTACTATTGAAAGAAAGAAAGAAATTGGGAAGGAAGTAAAACGAGACAGATGGGATGTTACAAGGACAGAGATAAAGGGCCCCAAGAACATCAGTGATGGAGAGGAGTGGTATAGCTAATGTCCAAACCAGAGTTGACAACACTGAGAGCAACAAATCCAAACTACAACTACTAAACTTAAAAAATGTGCCTGGAAAGGAAAGGAGTAAAGGAATCTGGGAACACAGGTGGAGAGAGGTTGACATTGTTGGTGGAATTTATACTAGACCTGAAAGCCAACTATGAGTAACTTTGTAAATCGTGGTGATTAATAAAAATATTTTAACTAATAAAATTAAAACATTGATATTGGGTTATTGCTTTCATTTTTATTCTCTTTCAGAATTTGATATAAATTATATCTGATTTTAGATGTCTCCAAAGGATGAGAAAAATATGGCAATCTGAACACACTGAAATATGCAGGTTTGGTCCCTGAGGAAACAAATGGAGGCTTCAAATGCAGTTTTATTTCTTTCATTCTGAAGTGTTGGGCAATTGCATTCATTTTTTTTTCCCTTAACATAGCAACATTTATTTAAAACAAAACTCTCTAAACCTGTCTGGATCAAGGGAGTCATTTAGCAGTCTTCCAATAAGAAAATGTTCCTCAGTTTTCCCTGGGCAGTCGGTATGTTAGATTGTTGTAGGTTACATTGCCAAGATTATAACCAAAAAAACAATAAAACACTAAGTTTCATTCTGATCAAAAGTACCTTTCCAGAATTTCAACTCTAACAGATTAGAATATCTTCAAAGAAACAAAAATACCTGGTATGGGAGATAACACAGCGGTAGGGTATTTGCTTTGCAGGAGGCCTACCCAGATGAAGGTGGTATGAATCCCTGTATCCCATATGGTCCCGCGTGTCTGCCAGGGGCGATTTCGGAGCTCAGAGTCAATAGTAACCCCTGAGTGTAGTCAGGTATGACCGCCCCCCCCCCAAAAAAAAGAAACAAAAAGATCCTTAAGTAATCATGCTTTAAACAGTATCTGTTTTTTACCAAAAGCAATATTAACCATTAAGGCAATTCTAAGTGTTGTCATCAGATAAAATTTGCAATTTTTTTCATATTTGTGTGGCAAAACATATCAAATTAAATTATTCAGAATAAATAAATAGTTGTATCCATCAAGATGTGGCTCTTTGAGGTTACACAATTGTATGAAAAGCAGTGTTCTGTTCAAATCTACACATGGTGTGTAATGATAGGTTTAAAAGCTCTGAATTACATTTTGCTTCAGAAACTTGACCACTGATTAGCAAACAGTTTGAGGGACAAATCATGCTGCATGCTGGTTTCTGGCTTTCGTTTCCATGTTATTTTGAGGGTGGTTGGGTGGCCATCCTTCTTTACCTAAGTCACGATATTCATTGAGGTAATGTTACCAAAGCTAATTTGCATATTGCTTTTTAACTCTCATTAATTATATTATTTCAGTAAATTTCCTGAAGTGAAAATAACCCTCTGTGTGATTTTTAGCATGTGAATTTTCTCCTAGTGCTTTTCAGAAGGGTGGAACATTTTCGGTGCTGCTGGCAAAATATGTGCAGCAATTAAAATAACAATAACAAAACCAGTTTCTGTTTGTGAAATGGTTCTGGTATGCCAGGCGCCATGCTAAGTACTGCATACATATTATCTTCTCTGAAGCTCCCAACAACCCCAGGTGGTAGGTATTATGATTACAAAAGTTCCAATTGGAAAGGATGACATTCAAAAATTTAAAGAGGAGAAGCAAGTGATCTAAATTCACTAAATTCACCTCATGAGCTTTGTTTTCTCTATTACATGTGAGGTAATGAAAGTTTTCACGAGCTATAACAGATAACAAACATACCAAGTATAGTATGGTATATTATATCAATTTATATGCATGTAGAATTATCTCTATGACCTCATTTGCATCAAATATTGTACTTCAACCTTTCCCCTTTTAATTACATAATGTATATAAAATCTTTCCTTAGAATTAAAATGTTAATGTAAAGATTAACATGGTTTTTATTTTATATCTTTACTTATTTAAGTGCCAGCATTGCATTGTATCTTTGAAAGCACAAATCTCTATCTTATAATCACAATATCATAGCAAACCATCTATAGTGGAACTTAGGCCTAGAGAAGATTAGCTGTGAAGAGTGACATGCATATTTCTTTTGGGGTGATCCTACCTGCCTATTAGGACAGTCCCTTGAATTATTTCAGCTCCAAAAATTCTGAAGTTGGCATACTATCTCTATGAAAAAGTATTTAATTGCTCTTCAATTCAGTGATTCATCATATCAAAAACCTCTCAAGATCTTTCTTCCAAAAAATCCTATTAGTCTTAAATTAAATTTCAAGACCTGTCTGACAAAACAAGTTTTATAGATGTGAACCCACAAGCAGGGGAGGGGATGATTAAACTCTGTTGGCAAGTCAATATGCCATTTCTATAGAGGTAAAGAAGGAATAAGTTCTCAGTCACTCCTTCCCAAGCTATCTTGAATAAGTGTTCCTTTCAGAAATAACATTAGTTTTGTTATTGCCTCTTTTTCAGACAAAACCTCTAGTTCTCAGATTAACAACCTTCTTTTTCTTAGCACATCAAGAACATTCCTGGATAAATCTCTGGGTTGTCAGGTCTGTGGTTTAAAAGGATATAAGATGGAATGGAAAGTGGAAATAGTCCTTTCTTTGCAGTTCAGGGATCATCAATACTCACAATTCAACTTCAAAACAATAAGCAGGCACTGGACAGATAGTACAAAGGCTAAAGTGCTTGCCTTGCATGAGATTGAGTATGAGCTGAAAAGAGTATAGAAGCCCTTGTACATCCTAAGAGTGGCCTGGATAGTCCTGAATAGTACCACATGCTTAGATTGAATAGCCCCATACCCTCGGGCCTTCACAATGAACTTCGAGAATTTAACAGCTGGCCCAGTTGACTGAGCATGGCCAAAAATGCCATATAGAGCATCAATTGGAATCTCCCTCCAAGAAACACATAAACAAACAGAAAAATGTAAATATGCTTATTAGTATTATATTTTCTGCTACAATTCACTTCTTATGACATCAGAACTTCTCTAGTACTTTAAGAAGAGCAATAGCCTGAACACTTAAGGAACTGATGTTGTATCTAAAAGTTTTTAGAAAGCTTACCAAAAAGAAAGGGATAAGGGCAGGCAGCAGGACAATATGGAATGAAGCAGGAGGGAAGTGAACCCTCTGGTATAGGGTGTGATACTGGAATGTTTTAGGCGTGAAACCCTAGCATTAACAATTTAACATTAACAAATTAGCATTAACAATGTTGTAAGTCAAATAAATTTTAAAAAGCGCTACTTAAAATATGGTACCTGATATTAAATTTAGAAAATATAATAGGATAAAATCAAAAGTGCTCTATTAGGTGACCATATTTGTAGGAGTTTCTTACTACTTACTAAGACCTGGATTCAACTACCTAATCTTGCTCCAGAAGTACAGATATAGAAAATGTGATATTGATTCAAATGTATGGTTTTAATGAAGTGGAACCCTTTAAAATATTAGCTATAAATTATATTTAAAGTAGAAATTGGGTTTAGGGATGTGACTCAGCCGTAAATCACATGCCATGCTTGTGTAAGCCCCTGACTTGAATCCCCAGTCGCATAGGATTAAATTAAAATAAATAAGCACTATCACAGAAACAAATTGTTACCTATTTATCCTACAACCTACAAAATTACTTTATCATTCCCAATCCTTTTCTTTCTTTTGTTCCATTCTCATTCCTTCCCATTATTTTCCCAAAAGCTTCTGAGATATCTCTGTGGAGTTCTTGGACCCAGAACTTTACTTTATGATATAATTATTTTTGGCAGTTCCAAAAGAATTACTAAGTCCTGTCGTTCTATGATACCAGAAACAGAGACAATACTAGTTTCTGTTTTCTCTTGGTGTAGGAGAATTATAATTCTGAAAATTAGACAGACAAGTTTCAAATCAGGTATACTTCTATTTCATTGTTTGGCTTTAGATATAAAGCCATATACTTTACAAAAGTTCTTTTTATCTGAAAGAAATAAAGTAAATGATAGTTTCTTCAAAAATATAATAAACCATAAATAGGATTCAAAATATCTTAGGTTTTTCTTGTCTTCATCCAGTAATTATCTTTAAAAAATAAAAAGTGACATTGAGACAGGTATTCAGTTAACTTCAAAAACAAATTGGATTTGAAGTATATAATATACCAACATAATAAAAAAAAACAGCATCTCCATTTATTCTTAAATATATATTTAGGAGAGAGCAGCATTTTATTGTTCCAAAAGTTGTAAAGATGAGAAGAGGTAACATTTTTCTCAGAAAACTGGGACACGAATGATCAAGTGACTAATTTGTTTAAAGGACCATGTAATGTCCCAAGTTTCATTGTTATTCATGGCCTTCTGCAAATTACACTAACCTCCAAATCAAGGGCTTGGCAATGCAAAGATGACAAAGCAATATACTCTATGATGAATCATAGAGTATGAGACTGTTTTAGCTGTAGAGTCTTAATAAAATATTTTTATAATGATAAAAGCAAATGAAATATTAAGCTCCACTAGCAAAAGCATAACTACTAGGACAAAGAGTTATAACTTTTTGTTGCTTAGAACACACATTAGACACTCAACTTGAATCTGACCACTTTCCTATATTTCAGAGGACTCTATCAGATGATTGTAACTAGTGAGAAAATGAAAACATTATTCAAAAAGAAATAGTTTAATGATCTAGACTAATAAACTACAGACAATAAATATTTGGGGGGGAATAGAAAAGAGGACCATGCAACTACTTTGATAGTAAGAGTTTTACCAAATGCTACAACTGAACCAACAAGGTGCAATGTCTGAGAGTTTCCCAGATTTCTGCCATTTGATCTGAGATTTATATGAGGACCACAGCCAGTATTAGGGTCTGTATTTACAAGCTGACTTACTTGCACATGAAAAGTTGAAGCTGTCTGCTTCAGAAAACCTTATTTTCTTGCCAAATGGATTTTTCTAGAGTTACATACGTGTCCTCACAATATGGCATCTAGAATTCCCTCTTGGAAAAATATTTTCTAAGAGAGGGATCAATAAGAAAGCTACAGTGTCTTTTTTTTTTTTTTTTTGGTTTTTACAGTAATGTCAGGTTTTCTGGCTATGTGCCAGTTGCTCCTGGCTTACTTTTTTTTTTTTTTTTTGGTTTTTGGGCCACACCCGGTAATGCTCAGGGGTTACTCCTGGCTATGTGCTCAGAAGTTGCTCCTGGCTTGGGGGACCATATGGGACACCGGGGGATCGAACCGCCGTCCTTCCAAGGCTAGCGCAGGCAAGACAGGCACCTTACCTTTAGCGCCACCGCCCGGCCCCTACAGTGTCTTTTAAGATAATCATATAATGACACTGATTTGGAAAGAATAATGTTAGCACATACTTAAAGGAAAAAGAATTATGCTCCACCATTGTAAAGTAGCAATGTCAAAGAATTCATTAATTAATTTATGGACATACTTAAAACTTCAAGAAAACTTCAAGAAGCACACTAAGTTAAGTAATGAGTGAATTGAAAAGTTGTAGAAAAATAGTTCCTCCAAACAAATTAAGATAACTACCCTTATGTAAATATATTAATAATTACCTAAATAAAATACTACAGGCAGAGTAAGTGGAATCAGAACAGAACAAACCAGAAATAATTAGGTATGAAATGCTATTTGAAATGCTCACTTTAAGTAAAAGACAAATGGAAATAATATCACTTGGTCTGATTCAAGAAGTATTCATACATACTTTTACTTTGAATTTTACTCATACATACTTTTACATAATCAAGTATGTAAAAAGATGTGTAAATGCTGCATCAAGTCAGAGTAGTTTCTATATGCGATAGAAGATATGCTTAGATTGTCCAGGAGGATCCCACAGGAATAATTAGCCAATGGTGAAGGCAAAACAGGATTCCTGAAAGTATTAATAATACACACAAAGGCTTAATTACTGACGAAAAAGAGAACCTATTATGAGAGAAATAAGTTTATTACACTTGTGTTGTTTTGAAACCAATGATAAAGGTAGATAAAGGATTAGAGCAAGATGGAATACATGGCCTCAATGAGGTGATAAGAGGAAATGTATAAGGAGAGCTACCAGTGAAATGGCAAAGCAAGCACCCAAGAGGATAATTGGATTTTCTGCTGAGTGTTCTGCAGGTGTGCACACTCAACAGACTAGTTGGGAACCCAATAAATACTTGACAAAGGCAGAAGAAGGTCAAATATTGAATTATCTCTCTTATCTGAGATATATAGAAACATATATTCTTCGTGGCTAGGGAATGCAAGATAGTGTGTCATAGATTACAGTAGTGAAAAGTTTGGCCCTAGATTACAGTAATGAAAAAGCCAAGAAAGGAGAAAAATGGAGGGAAGAAGAGGTGAATGCGATTTAATAAGAGCAAGGGTCAGGGGACTTGAATATATCAATGAGGAAAAGGAAAGTGTTTGTATATCCTAAACCACAGATCTACTTATACTGAAGTATAGGATCCAAACTACTATAGTCTATTTTAAAAATAGACCTGTGAAGGAAACAGGTTTGATGGAGGAAAGGAACCCAGGGACACTATGTTGACAGTGATGGTGGGACTCATACTGGAGCGTTGTATTCCTGAAAATCTAGCATAAACACATTTGTAAAACATGGTGCCTAACTTTGAAAATAATGCATTCAAATGTTAAAGGCATTCAGTTAATAGCATTCCATTGCTATATTCAAATAGACAAATAAAGAAAACTATGGTGATCCTTGATGCATTCATTGAGAAGTAGAGTTGTATTAAGGTGATTTTAAGAGTGCTATTTCAATAATGGTCAACGTTTTTACCTGCCATTACATTTCAGGTAAACTGGCCTGAGGACAAATAATAAAAAGAAAGAGAAAAAAATGCAACAAAGGAAGGTTACCTGCATACTGGCTTCCCAAGATTGTGCAAAGTTTGAATATCATTAGTTATGAGACTTTTAGAAAGTCATGTGTATATCTCAAAGCAGGAACAAACTTCTTTGTTTGTTCAGGGTCAGGTTGATGACAGAATAAAAGACTAAAATACTTTTTAAAAAAGTTACATAACATACTGGGAACTAGTCTTGTGTTCATAATGGGCATTATTATTTTATTGCATTGCTTATTTATTACAGGGGTTGATGTAGCCCTAATTATGTTATCAGAATAAAAATGGTGCTTCAAGCAGCTATTTTTAATGTATCAGAATTTTAATGTCACAAGGGCCTATTTTCCTTACTTAGATTCAGTGTTTTATAGAGTTGAGAATTTCTTGACCAGTAGGAGATGATGAAAATGCTGTTATTTGCCAGGGGCACATCTAGATAACAAAATACTCTCTGCTGTCTTGACTCAGAGACACATACTTCAGAGACACAGAGTCTGCCATTTATTCTCATTTTCATATACTTACTATTTCTGCTCATAAGTAAAGAGCACTATTGCTGAGAAATGGGTTCCTCTGACCTAATAAAGGATGGAGTCAGAAGCAGGGCTTCTTAAAGAAACTTCCTTTCTGAATCTAGTAATCAACATTAGGACTGAATTATTATTTGTTGGGAGGCTATCCTGTTCGTTACAAGACAGTTAGCAGCATTTTGTTCTCAGATACAAGGGCCAACCCTGCTAAATTGTGACTTTAGCAAATGACTCAAGACATTGTCAGACTTTCTGAGTAATATTTGGGGGTGGGGCTCATTTAAAAACATTTTGAAAACTATATATGATAAAATTTACATTACAGAATAAAATTCTACTTCCATCTCAATAATAAAGTTTAATTTCATAATCCGGCGTTCATAATGAAAAGAACCCAGAAAGATTCCATTAATTTTTCTTCCCCTATTTTTCTGACTTAAAACGTTTTAGGCAAAAACCGTACTAGAAGAAAAGGCGATCCTGTTTGTGACTATAAAGAGGAAGTTATGGTAATTCCAAGATAGGGATGTATGTAACAATTCAGGATATACATAACATATACTGAATATGTGGACAGTTAATTCAGTGAAGGACAATGGAACAAGTATGTTAGGTTTAAATTAGTCCCTCCATATTGCCTTTGCTCCAGTAGTTAGTTCCCTTTGCCTGGAGCTCTCTTCTCTTGAATCTCTGCATGACCATTCCTTTATTTTCACAAGGACTCCTTTAAAATAGTAATATTTTTAAAATAGTAAGTGAACATATTGCCCTCCACCAGATGACTCCTTATCCCATAATAGAGGCATATTTTCTCCATAATATTTAATCTCAAAATTTGTTTCTCTAGAAGATTAACTATAATTATTCTCTCAGATTCTCAGTGGAGTATGAGGCCCCTTGGAGTGAAGCCTGGTATACTTGACACAGATTTTACCAGTGTGATAATAACACAGCATTCAAGTACAGAGCACCGTGGAATACACAACATGGATACCTAAACTATACAATGATATAAAAGAGGAATTTCTAGAAAAAAAATATGACCTCAGGGCTTAAGAGATAGTACTGTAGCAAGGACACTTTTCTTGCATGGCACTGTCTTCCTTTTCATACCTGGGCACTGCATATGATCCCCTGAGCCCACTAGGAGTGATACCTGAGTACCGAGCCAGGAGTAAGCCCTTAGTACCATCAAGCCTGGCTTCAAAACAAAAGCAAAATACCTCATATGAAGACTAAAAGAAAACATAATCTAAAAGAAAACATATTTAGACTAGAAGACTAAAAGAAAACATATCTATTAGTGCATAGATCATATGTGACAATATTTAGCTTCACAATTACCTTATGAAGTGGGTACATTTGTTGGACAGCAGCCTTTTATGTACTTGCCTAAGTTACCTTGCTCAAGGTCGTACTATTTGTTCATTAGAGCACTCATGGAGAGCTAAGATATGAAACTGAATAGTCTAGTATCAGAGCCTGCAAACCTATCAACCACAATAATGAAGAAAATAGTGGAGTAGTATAGCTAAGGTCCAAAAATGAGACATGATGTTTATAAAAAGCTTCAGGAATATTATGTAGAGATGAAAGATAGTGGCAAGTGAAGAAATAAGTCAGATAAAAGACTAAACAAGACACCTTATCAAAAGACTACGAATTAGAACATTATGAAAGTTGTTCTTTAATTAACTTTTACACTGGAAACTAGCATCAGCTATCTCATAACTAACTGAATAGAGTTGATATCTATGACCTCATCTAATTTACTAGTTGGAATATTTTGAAAGGTGTTTTGGTAACTGTCCTACCTCCAACTACCATTTATAGGGTATTTTTATTCAAAAATACAGCCCAGGTGTTTAGTATCCTGGTTTGTTTTATTTTTTTGAAAAAAAGGCAATAGAGCATTAGTTTTTCTCCAGGAATAGATGGTTTGTCCAGCTGTAGATGCTGTAGAAAGGAAGCTGAATGTTAATTAGATGTCAACAGTAATTATGGTGATTATGTTTTTTGAATAGCTATTGGGAATAGCTGGATCCACATCTAGACTGTGATGTGAATGACATTTTAATAGTTTTTAGAAGAAAAGGAGAGCAGCCTGTTACTAAGGAAATTACAGTGAATAAAATTATAGTAAAATAGATTTCTTCACAAAGAGCTATAACAATGGTAATAGTCACACAAGCAGTATATAGTATATATTCAAGAAATTTTTGAATCAGGATTCTTTTAACCCATTATCTTATTTGCCTGAAAATTGCACTGAAATGTTTAAGTTTTCATAGAATTAGGTCAGATCAGTTTTTATAAGCCTATCACTTTAATGATATTTTAATTACATGCTTTTTATCTACTATGGGGACTCTGGTACTGCACTAACTTGTAGGATCGTCTACTTCGTAAGACATTTATATTGAATCAATTCATTTAAAATTAAAGGCACATTTTGGAATATTAATCTTTAAGCAGAAATTGATCTTTATTTTCTGTACTGAAGTCCTACTTTAAAAAGAGCATTCCTTGAAAGAAAGTCGATTGTTTGAAATAGAGCATCTACTTTATGTATTCTTTCATTTCAAAGTTATGAAATTTGCTACTCATGTCCATCTTAGGGTAAGGTAAAATCAATCATAATTTTCAAGATGCAGTTTTAAAATCTACAAGAGAGATGCTACAATAATTCTTTATAATCACAGATTATAGCAAGTGGTGTATATAAGTTGCATTTATTTAGTCATTCATTCAATAAATATTAGTCAAATACCTGCCAGGTTCTCATGAGAGATGAGTACATTTCTCACCTTAATGTAGTTAACTAAATCATTATTTGATGTCATTCTTAAAGAAAAGGATACATTAGTGTCAATGTCTTTCAACCTTATTTAGCACAGCCTGGGTAATTTTAATCTTCACCTTAGTTCAAAAATGTGGCTGACATACAATGACAAGCAAGCTATATTCAGATTATATCTATAATTTTCTATGGTAGGTCTTCAAAATACAGTGTGTAGAAAGTAAACAAAGCAATAGGTAATCTCAAATACACAAATTCCTGAGATCACATGGAAAATAAGCAGGTTCCAAACACTTTCTCAGAAGAAATGTTCTGTTGATCTATATGAGGGTATATAGCAAATGCATATATGGGGCAATAATACATGAAAAGTGCAAAGCTCTGAAGAAATGTTCATTCAAGAAAACAAAAAGTGCTTTTTGACCAGATCATAAAAAATAATAATTTCCATGCTTAGTGTTGAGGCTATAAAATATGTAGTAGAATTCATATATGCTCAGGATTTGAAGATCATTAAAAGTCAAGTAAAGCAATTGGCTGTAAAGAAATAAATCAAGGAAAACAAACAAGCAAAAAAAAACAAATAAAAATAAACTCTTGGACTTTGCCAAGCTGAGTTTACTAAGAGGGGAGGAGAAGAAGGTAAAAAAGGGTAGAAAAGGTCCAAAGAATGGTGACAAAAGGGATATTATATTTGGATCATTGGCATGGTTGGGTAAACCAAATTCAAAGATGTGTAAAAGAGTATTCCTAAATTACATGTTATCTTGTAAAAAAATACTAGTACCTCAAGTTTTTAGAAATAAATACATATTTGCTCCCCTTGAAAACAAAGTGAAATACAAAACAAAACAAAAGGGAAGCAGATGAAGGTGTTGAGCAAGAAGTGTTTTTGTTTGTTTGTTTGTTTGTTTTAAAGAATAGGAATTGAGGAAACCTAATTTGTAACATTAGAAAGAAAACTTAAGAAGCCAAGCCTCCCAAACATAATTGCCAAGTCACATCAGGCCAGATACGTATGTAAAAATCTATTCTCTAAAGAGCTCTACTATTGGTCTGAGTGTCTGTCTTTACCACAAAACTAAGCTATTTTAATGACTACTGCTTTATAGAGCAATTTGAAGTTGTGGAAAGTGATGCCTACTATCTTCTGAGTTCAAAGGAGTACTTTAGCTCTTTATGGACACTTGAATATTCTGAGATTGCCTGTTAAGTACATGAGCAATTAATTTTTGATAAAGGGGCAATAAATACCAAATGGAGCAAGGCAAACATCTTCAACAAGTGGTGGAAAACTAAATAACTACACGTCACAAAGTAAACTCAACTTTTCTTTAATTCCATGCACAAAAGTCAAGCCAAAAGGGTTAAAGACCTTGACATTAGATCTGATACCATAAGGTACATAGAGAAAAACATAGGCAGAACACTTCATGACATTAAAGCTAAAAACATAATCAAGGATGAAAGACAACTGGCCAAGCAAATGAAAGAAAGGATAAATAAATGGGTCTACATAAGACCAAGAAGCTTCTGCACCTCAGAGGAGATGGTGTCTTGGATACAAAGACTTCTCTAGAATGGGAGTAACTATTAACCCAATACCCATGTGATAAGGGGCTAATATCTATGACTTACAAGATACCTGTAGAGCTTAACAAGGAAAAGCATCTTTTATCCAACAAAATGGGGAAAGGTAATGAACAAATATTTTCTCAAATAATAAATATAGAAGCTCAAAGGCTCATGAAAAAATGTTCTATAACATTAGTTATCAGGGAGATGCAAGTCAAAACAAAAACTGGAAGGGAAAAAAAGAAACCCAGAACAACCAATGTTGGTATGGATGCAGGGAGAAAGGGACAGTGAGAATGTCAGCTACACCAGCCTTTCTAAAAAACAATATGGACATTTTCAAAAAACTAGAACAGAACTCCTAGATAATCCAGCAATACCTTCCCTAGGGAATGTATCCTAGGGGCACCAAAACAATTCAGAGAAGATTTGTGCACTTCTATATTCATCATGATGCTACTCACACTAGCCAGAATCTGGAATCAACCCAAGTGCCTGAGAATAGATGAATAAATAAAGAAACTGTGGTACATTGATATAATAAGATACTACACAACTCTTAGGAAAAATTAAGTCATAAAATTTGCTTATACATGAATGGATATGGACAGCGTTATGCTGAGAGAAATGAATCAGAGGGAGAGGGATAGACATAGAATAATCACACTCATTGAAGAGATATAAATTACAAAATATAATAATGAATATATTATATTTAATAGTATAAAATTGCTATATTTAATAGTATAAAATTGCTATCTAAAAGCAATTGAGATCAGGACCAGGAAGACCATGCTAGTCCATTGAAAGAAGCTTGCCACAAAGAGTGAGGGAGTGAAATTAGAGAAGAAAAGGGACCTCTATGGCAATGTTAGTTGGAAATGAACCCTCTGGACAAGAACTGGGCACTGAAAAAATTAATGTTATATGCATGATATTTCTTCAGCAACAATATTGCAAACCATAGTATATAAAATGAAAGAGAGAGAGAAGAGAAAGAAGAAGAAGAAGAAGAAGAAGAAGAAGAAGAAGAAGAAGAAGAAGAAGAAGAAGAAGAAGAAGAAGAAGAAGAAGAAGAAGAAGAAGGAGGAGGAGGAGGAGGAGGAGGAGGAGGAGGAGGAGGAGGAGGAGAAGAAGAAGAAGAAGAAGAAGAAGAAAGAAGGAAGGAAGAAGAAAAGAAGAAAAGAAGAAGAAAAGAATAAGAAAAAGAAGAAGAAAGAAGGAAGAAGAAAAGAAGGAAGAAGAAGAAAAGAAGAACAAGAAAAGAAGAAGAAGAAAAGAAGAAAAGAAGAAGAAAAGAATAAGAAAAAGAAGAAGAAAGAAGGAAGAAGAAAAGAAGGAAGAAGAAGAAAAGAAGAAGAAGAAAAGAAGAAGAAGAAGAAGAAGAAGAAGAAGAAGAAGAAAAGTACCTGCCCTTGAGGACAGAACAAAGTTGTAATTGTAAGAGGAAAAAAGCAACCAACTGTATTGTGAACAATTTTGTAATCACACTATTTAAATAAAGTAATTCAAAAAAATAAAGGGCTGCAAACTAAGCCATGAAAAATGGTGGCTATACTTGGCACAATCATGCCACTGAAATCTAGCAATTTCAGAAGAGAGGTGAGTTAAGACTCCACCCTCCAATGCCACGCTAGCTGCACCTACCACCCACAATTGTCAATTAGCCAGCAGACCACGCCTCACCTTTAACTCTTTGTAGAGACAGCAATCTGACCAAAATTGAAAGGTATTCCAGGGAAAACTATGAATGCTAAAGTGGCCCATATGAATAATAAATAAATAATAATTTCAGTTTATTCCGTTTATTTTTAGTTCTTTAGCCTCAATGAACTAAATGGATCTCAAGAGTAGGTCCAGGAGAACTGGTCCATGGTAAGAGACTTGCTGCAAATAACTGGAGAGTGCAATTAGGACAGAAAAAGGACCTCTGTGACGGTGATAGTTGGCAATGATCACTCTGGACAAGAATTGGTTGCTAAAAAAAGTTAAAGTGATATGCATTATACCTCTTCCGTGGCAAAATTGCAAACCACAGTTCTAAAAGATAGAGACGGAGAGAGAAAAAGAGAGATCATAAAAATGTCTGCCATAGAGCATATAGGCAGATAGAGAAGGGGGAAGGAAGGGAGAGGGCAAGAGGGAAACTGGACACATTGATGGCTTGAAATGTGTAATGGTGAAAGGATGGATGTTAGATAATGTATGGCTGAATTTAATCATGAACAACTTTGTAACTGTATTTCAAGATAATTCAATTAAAATCATAATAAATAAGTGAATATTTAAAAAAAAAGGCATTTGGGCTGACATCATCAGAACATTTTTAGAGTGATGCGGACACTCTCCTTTACCCCTCCACCCTTCATATCCTGTTGTTTTATACTTCTGGAAGTCTTGGAAGCTGAAAATATGCCCCACAAAAGTCGTAGTATCCACCACAGTGCTTGGAATTTCTAGATCTCAGGATGGCACTATAATTCCAAATCCTTTAATACTGTCGTCCCAAGAGGCAAATTCCAATTTAGATGCCAATGTGTATTTGAAGCCACCTAATGTTCAGAAGCAAAAGAAAAAACAGAAAGATTAACTAGCAATAAGATTTTAGTAAACCTTTTGACATTGACTAAATGACCTCATTGCCAGATGTAATAATTTTCACAAATTTTCTTGTTGCTATATTTTTTCTTCTTTCTTTACATTGTTTGTTTGTTTGTTTTGGGTCATACCCAGTGGCACTCAAGGTTTACTCCTGATTCTGTGCTCAGAAATTATTCCTGGCTCCGGGGACCATAGGGGATGCCAGGGATTGTACCCACGTTCGTCCTGGGTCAGTCTCCTGGAAGGCAAATGCCCTGGTGCTGTGCTATTGCTCCGGCCCCACTTCTTTTCTTAAAAATGATTTCTCTTCCAGTTACCTAGAAACAGATATATTGTAATCAACTATATCATATATGGTCTTTAAATAAAGTAACCTTTGTATTAAAATAATAGAGAGGGCTAGGGTCTATTTTGGCATTTTAGAATAATGACATTTCCCTTGTCTTACTGAGATATAATTAGCATTACATATATTAAATAATTATCACATATACACAATGTATTGCCATAATAACTTTAGCTAATATTCACCACAAAGTATAGTCATACTTTTTAATTTTTATCATACATTTTTAATATTTATGTCAGTACTTACCTGGTGATTGTGGCATAAAAATATATTTTGAAGAGGCATACAATTATATCACTAAAATATATTCAGCAGTAGAAGTCAATATTATTCAATAAAAACTGAATATTTTTTTAAAAGATGATTAGGACTGTCATGTAGAAAGTGGTTTGGAGAAATTAAAGCTGGCTGCAGGACTTGTAGTCAGAAAACTACATGATTGATTCTGGTAGAAGTTAGAATGGTCTGTGCTGAAAAAAAAGAGCAAATTGATTTGAAAAGAACATAAAGTAATTAATAGAATCCACTAAATATTGTTTACTGTAGCTTGAGAACATATCAATATGCTGGTTTTAACAATAAAATTATTATGTTGGATGTTCACTCTATGACAGGCACTTGATCAATATTTAATCTTAACAATATGAATTCAATAGACTAATTCTTTTTTTTAACCTCGCATAGAGAAAATTGTGAATCAGAGAAATTGAATATTTTTCTGGCATCACCCTGTGAGTAGTAAGGTAGAATTGGTATCTGTACACTGGCAGTCAATCCAAGAGCCCTTGTTCTAACTAGAAATGAATTTTCTAAAAAAAATTGAGATTTTAAAACTATTTAAATATTGAAATTATGTTCATTGAATGTAACTTTTAATTATCAATATTTTGTGTACAAGTCAGAGCAAATGTCCTTGAGTTTGCAGTGAAATGTGTTCTTTCTGCTGTAGTGAAAAATCAGAGTTTAGATTAAGAAAGAGAAATCAAATAAATGGAATAAGAAACAGCACAAACACAGCATTTAATTTAGGTATCCAGTACCTTTTCAACAGCAGGTACCTATTCTTGGTGTTTATTGAATTCATGACAATATATTATTTTTTGTTTTCAAAAAAACTATAAGGCAGTTGTTATAATTCCAATAGATGAATTTAGAACCTAATATTGAGACTGACCTTGTTTATTCTGAGGGTCATTACATTGTGATAGGGCAGAGGCTTGTCTGATTTTAATTCTTTTCCAACCCCTCAAAAAAATCACAGAGATGTAACCAAGAGGTAAGTATTCATGCAGAACATAGAAAAGAAGGAAAGTTTCATTTAAAGCAGAATTGGGAGCTAATAATTAACCAACATAATCTCAAGTTATGATAATATAATTGGAAACAACCAACAAAATCTCAATGTTACAAACAAGATTCATTAGAATAGCAAGTCTCTTGTCATTATAGTCTTACTATGCATGATTCCTGATAAAGGAACATGTTCCTTTAGAAACTTTAGAAACTCATTCTGATGTCCAAAATATTAGAAGTCAGTGCCAGAAGACAGTATGAATTCCAATCTAGATATTTTTATGCTGATAGAAGTGATTTATTGCCCTCTGGATCATCACAAATTGTTCTACATTTGAATAAATTAGATTCTAGGAAATAGTAACACACTTCTGAATTGGAAAAGAACATAAAGTAATAGAATTAGAATAAATACCTGGGATTCACAGAAATTTTTTGTCATAGATGAAGGATTGTTTGATTGAAGGACTGAAAACATCAAATAGGAAACGGAACACAAACAGTTTAAGTTAAAATTATTTACCTACTCTCACACATGTATCTGGCTGCAAATGATACACAGAGCTATTTCCATTGTCTCTTGGACAAATTTCCATGAACAAATCTCATGAACAATTTAGAACTAATGAACCATTGCAGCAAAGACCAGACATAAATGGTTCAAGAGTGTGATGCTAGGTCTAATCAATTTCTTTATTCCTGTGCTTAACACAGTTCCTAATTTATAACAAGTTCTCATGTTGATAAATACACTTGAATTATTGAAAGACAGCAAGAGATATGAACTACTTAATCCTAGATAATAATAGAGTGCTGAGTTCTGATTACATCTATGGATGCCAAGCACAGATTACCTAAAATTACATCATCCTTAACATTTAGTACTCTCTACTTCAATTTCACCACCTATAAAATAGAGATTTTGTGGTTGCAAGATATGTCACTTATGGTACTTAATGGGGCCAGGAAAAAGTGATAAAGGAATAAGTGATAAAAACTATTAGCTTTTACTTAGTTATCAGCATTATTTATATGTAAGTTAAGTACTTTACCTTGTGATTTTAAATCACTTTCCAAATGCTCATTTCAAAAAAAATTATTGCAGAAATTATTTCTAGAAGAGGTAGATCCAGCAATCTAATCCAGTTTTTCTTTGGGATAGATATGGAATATAAGACAAATGGTAGAGTAAGAAGAAGGACTCATACTGTAACCCAGTTTATCTAAGTATAAATTCTCATTCTCTTTTTGACAATTTTATGTTGATATCAATTGCTTGTTGTGTTTTTTCCTTCCAAGTCTAGAACACTTGATTCCATTCAAAGGAGCTGAGAACAACCACTTAAGTTGTAGTTCAAGGAAAATATTGAGATTTTCTAATAGAAACTTTATCTTCACTCATTCACAGTGTCTTTAGAAAAATGACTAACTTGGCTTCTTAATATGGCCACACTTAGTACTTACCCAAATGGTAACAAAAGCCTATTGGCTTTGACTTAGTTTTCTCTTAATGCCCACAGAGGTGTTTTCCTGTCTCACTGGCACTTCTTCTCTTAATCAAGTCTCTGGTTTCACCAAGATTTTAAGCTTTTCTACTCTCTATCTTTTACCTTCCACTGTAAGTCAGGTAGACCTTCTCTTGTTTCCCTGCAAATGCAACCAACTTGGATTTGCTTTCCTCCTGTTTCATATGGCCAATGCTTGCACCTTATATTATTCCTTCCTTCCTCAAAGTTTTCCACTTTGATTATCAATAGCCTTTTCTCCTCTCAGCAAAGCTCCTTATATATCAAAAAACATAACTTGTCAAAGTTATTTTTTCTGATTTATACTTCAAGAAGATGTTTTAGAATTCTGAAAAAATCAAAGTAATTTTGTTATCTTTAATTTCTGCTATAAAAACTAGTTTTCCTTGAGGCAGCATAGTTCATGACTGACAGGCAGAAGGGTCATAAAGGCCATGATTAGATAGGAGAAAGGAAAATTTAAAAGAGCATTGCTTCGTGCTCGCTTCGGCAGCACATATACTAAAATTGGAACGATACAGAGAAGATTAGCATGGCCCCTGCGCAAGGATGACACGCAAATTCGTGAAGCGTTCCATATTTAAAAAAAAAAAAAAAAGAGCATTGCTTCAATGACATATGAGGTTATAACATGCCCATTCGTTAGATATTCCATTTCCAGTCATTTGTCTCATATCTTTGTTTGACTCACTGTTGTTACTGGTTTCTGAATTCAGCTGCCTTGCTATAAAAGTAAGTGAGGAGTTTCTTCTGTGTATAGTACC
Organism: Suncus etruscus; assembly: GCF_024139225.1. Taxonomy (NCBI): domain Eukaryota; kingdom Metazoa; phylum Chordata; class Mammalia; order Eulipotyphla; family Soricidae; genus Suncus; species Suncus etruscus. Next base: position 111,476,248 of record NC_064854.1, on the reverse strand, counting down.
ACAATTGTGATACTCACTGTGAATTTTTCCAAGTTTAAGGGCAGTACTTACATCTGTATTGGTTTTTTACTGTGTACTTCTCAGTAAGTCTTAACCGTAACCTTATTTCTGCTATTTGTCATATTTTTCAGCTTCCGCTTTAATAATAGCTCTTTCATACTCAATAAGAAGGGTGCGTATAATATGTGGCTATTCATGATTTGACATTACTTCTTGGTAGAAGCTCTATGGAATAATGTATAATTTATTGTACTCTCTGTATCTCTCAATAATGTTCCAAGCAGTGGAATTTACATCCATTGGCCTCACAGATTAAGAATGATATGGAGTGGATCCTCAATCCTTCCTTACTAAGTATCAAGTAAGAGAAATTTATATCTTAAAACTACTACATTTCGGAGGTAGTTTGTTAACAAACTTTAACCTTATTCATTATGATTAAAACAGAAATGAAACCCAATGGTGTAGTGTACTTACTAATATACATCTTCTAAAATAATTATTAAATTATTTAAGATTTTTTTCCTGTGTTCTAGATTAGTTGTTCAGCAAAGTCATGAACTTAACTATGGGTTGGAGTGTGTAGGTATATGTGATTCAAAGGTAAAACAAATGTCTCATATATGTGAGGCCCTGGATTCAATTCTGGGTACTCTCAAAAAAAAAAAAAAAGACAAAGTTAAATTTCAAGCTCAGATATTTGTTTTCCAAAGTTTGTGCTCTGAAAACTGCTCTAAAGATCTCCCAGAGAGTCTAGAAAATTGGTTTAAAAATTATCTAGTTTTTAATAATGGTCTTTTAGGATAAGTTCCTAATGAATCACTAGTGATAGATAATGTAAATTGGTTGCAGTTCACTTCCAATGGGAAGAGAAGCACAATGGCCAAATTTGTGCCATGCTATATCGAATAGACATCAGTGGTATTTCTCACTGATATTTAACTTTTAAATATTTATTTCTCTTAAGACTTTTTTCTGTTTTAAGTGGTCAGCCTGCCAGATGTAGAAACATGAAAATGTCCTTCCCAATTTCGCTATAGACTATATAACATAACAAATAACTGCTCTACACTATGAGATTTCACCTTCTAAATTTCAGTGTAGAAATGAGCAATCTACAGGGTCCCTTTACTATGGGTCCATTTAACTTATAAGAGGCAATAGAAGTTTTTTGCTTTAAGGAGAACTGCAATGGCAGAGCTCAAATCCTGGCATTAGTATAATAACACTATAACAAGGCTGCAGTTTTGAAAGTAGCTCATTCAATAGTAAAGTACTGGGAATAACAAACTTCTTTTCATCAGGCTTGTTTTCCAACATGATAGGGGTATAATTCCTGGAAATTTGACAGTAAGCCCAGTTCCCTAAACCTCCCTATAATACTGTGAGCTAACGACTATCCGTTAATGACCTTGTTTTCTGCTTAATCAGCTGTAGTCAGCTTTTGCATCTTACAAGTACGAACTCCAACTGAGGCACTCTGGAAGCTGAGTCACAAAGATTTCAAGCCAGAAAAGAGAACAGCAAATGTGTAATCTAAAGGTTTATGTGCTAGAAAGAATGGTCTATGAAAAAAGTTGGAAAGCAATTAAGAGTCGGCAGGAATGTGGCAAAAAATAGAACTTTTATTTCCTGCTGGTGGGACTGCCACTTGGTTAAACCTCTTTGGAGGATGGTATGTAGTCTTCTCAAAAATTAAGAAAAGAACTTTCATGCAACCTTCATTCCCATGAACATAAAACTTTAATCCTAAAAAGCCAGATCCACATCTATGTTATTTCTGAGTTATTTATAATAGGTGAAATATAGAAAAAAAAATGCCCACAATAGATCAACAAGGAAAAAAATTTTTTTTTCGGGCCACATCTGTTTGATGCTCAGGGGTTACTCCTGGCTAAGCGCTCAGAAATTACCCCTGGCTTGGGGGGACCATATGGGACGCCGGGGGATCGAACCATGGTCCTTTCCTTGGCTAGCACTTGCAAGGCAGACACCTTACCTCTAGCGCCACCTCGCCAGCCCCACAACAAGGAAATTTTGGTAGATATAAAAAATAGGATACTACTCATTCATGAATAAAGATAAAATTCAGCTATTACCTCTAATTTGAAAAGAAATTAGAGGTTATCATGTTAAGTGAAATGAGTAAGAAAGACAAAGAAAAACACCAGATCATCTCTTTAATTCATGGAATATTACGAAACAAAAATATTAGAGAATCCCTGATGAAAATAACCCTAAATTATATTAATAGAACTCTGATATGAATTTGGGGGGTTGTTAATTGGAAGGGACCTTGGGATAATGGTGAAAGATACTAGCCTTCTTGTCATAGACATTGAATGGTAGTACTATAAGTATAATACAATTATATTGTTACTATTGCAAAATTAAGTAAAATAGCAAAATAAAATGTAAGGTATATATGGGCTGAGTGAAGAAATAAAATCTAAAGCATCTAATAACTACAGAGATAAACATTAAAAAGGAAGAGAGTTAAAAGTTTTAGTTTAGTTTTAGTTTAATAAGTGTAGAAGTCTCCTTTTGCATATTTATACTCTCTTAGATTTGTTTATTCATTATTTTAACAAATATCAATTGGTAATCGATATGTGATAAATAATTGATCTTTGATTAAAATTTTTGATATTTGATAAATTATCAGATAATAGTTGCTAAAGCTATCCCTCAAAACTGGTTCTATACAGGTATTAAAGCATAAAAATCATAAATAAACAGAAATAATCTCAATCATTTTATGTAGTGGAAAGGCATTGGTGTATGAAAAATTAGCAAGAATGATTATTTTTTTTGATAAATCTTTGAAACAGGGATGCAGTTTGTGGGAATCTATGTGACAACCTTCAGAGATTTTTCCAGAAACACTGATGATCATTCCTTTCATTCAATCATGATTGACTCCTAGCTTAACATGAAACACAATGCATGTTTTAGTATTCTGAATACTAAACATAGAAACATAGAAAATATTTAGTCTTATGAGATGAAAGCACAATGATCAAGAGATAGTAAAGATGGTATAAGAAATATATATGTAGTAATACTTTGGTAGTGTCTGAAACTTGCTGAATAGAACACATATGCAGAATATGTATAAGCCCTGGAGAAAGAATGAATATGACATTTGTGGAGCTGTAAAGCAGCTAACATTCAGATGAAGAGAAGTGAGAAGGCTGCATTGAGACTGGGAAGTCAAGTAAGATCGTGCAGAATCTGAAAGTTTCTCGAAGAATGTGTAACTTTTTTTTTCCTACTGAATAGTTTGAAGTTATGCTATGCCATACTGTAACATTTGCATTCTGAAATGTTATGTTGACTATTGTGTGGGTAGAAGTTGGAAATGGGGAGTCGGAAGAAAGAGTAAGTTAGAAGCCTTTAACAATAGTTGAGGCATGTATAGGTTGCTAGATAAAGCTTGAACATTTCCAGGAGAGATGAAAAATAAGTTAACTTGATAATGAGTTAGATATGGAATGTGTGGTGACTTCAGTTTTTATGACTTGGGAAATTAAGAAGAGCCACTGGAACAACATTATGTGGCCACTGAACAAGTGAGCACATTGTCTTCAATGTTATACTAAAGATTTGGATATAAGAAACTGAAGGTCTTTGGAGAATTCGGTTCTTAAAATTTTATGAACAACTTTCCATTGCTCTTAAAAGCAGAATCTTCTGAAGCTAGGAATTGATTAAATACAGACTGAAAAGCCCAAGTGTGATATATTCATGTCTTTATTTGATGAGGTTTTATCACATATGCTATGTGTACCTAGCAGTCAGGTTATGGAGTCAAGAAAGGGATATAAAAAAGAAAGGGTCATTAAAGAAAGCTACATTAAAGAAGGCATTATAAAGAAGGTCTTACGGTGCAGTTAAATCACAAAAGGGTTGATGTGCAAACATAATAAAATATAAGTAATAGGGATAGACTTTGAATTTCTCAAAAGATTTTGAAAGCATAATTCAGAGCTCAGATGTGTTCTGGGAAGGAAAGTAAATGATGCCACAAAGGCTTAAAGGCAGAAATCACATAATTTTAAGTAATCACCTGATTTAAATACGTCTGAAGCAAGGGAAGTGTAGGTTCAGCAGTAGTAGAAAATGAGGCTAGCATTTTAGGTAGAAACCTGATATCAACTCTTCCATGAACATTATGAATTGACAACTAAGATATGTTAAGTGCTACTGAAGTATTTCTTACAAATGGAAGAGCCAAATTAAATTTGGTTTTTGTACACAATTCTTCTAAAACCATGGTGGATGGCTTTAAGGCGATATGAGGGTCTCTCAATCTCTGTACTATATCTAGAAATGTTATCTCTCTATCTTTTTGGTAGGCACATTTAATATGTATTTGTATCTTTATTTTTCTAAGTGTCTGTGTCATTCTTTTATCTCCTTTGAAGCACTGCATTTGAAAATTTCTATAAATCAATTAATTTCATACTTCATCTCTTTCAATATAAAATTAAATAACCATCACAAAATAGCATCACATGCTCACTTGGTAGAAACCATAAAATAATCTTCCTCTTTAGGTAATGATTTTTCCTATTACAAGAAAATTTAAAGTTAGACACATGTACTTTTATTTTCTTAATAATTTACAAGCATAGTCTTTTATTATATTTCATGATTCATGAGACCTGGATGGGAGGTGACTTAAACTAATACTAGTATTTAACTAATAGATTCTTAACTATTTGCTACAATTTGCTCAGAGGGTAACTGCCAATGAGAATTTTGAAGTAAAAGTTGTTTTTTAATATTAATTTAAATAATGGGTAAATAATTGTAGAGAATTCTAAGAAGTTCCTAAAGAGTGTATAAGGATTTATTTGATCTAAAATTAAAGAAAGATAGAAAATGAGATTCCACTAGTTAGTTTAAACCTATTTTATTTTTATCATAAATGCAGGTGATGGGGGGGGTGAACACAAGACCCATAAAATAGAGCCTGTAAGCATTACAATTTTAAATCACAATATTTTAGATACTTTTTGGCTTACCCCATTCAAATTATTATGAGCTATGGGTTTACCCATTGTCTCAATATAAGTTGCTGGCAGCCCTGACAATGAAAATGAAGATTGCTGTTTAGGGAAGAAGACTTTGTATAAACAATTCCTTACAAATTGTTTATTTTCATGCTACTTAGATGCTAAAGTTTATCATATTATCAAAGGATAATTGGGAGTTGGACATTAAAAAATAAATAAACTTGTAAAGCCTAGGAGCTGCAGTATCATCAAATAAGGGGAACTTCTCATCTATCATCTGAGTAACAATTGAAATGAGAGTAAGAAGAGATATTTATATCACATATTATGTATGTGTTCCAAAAAATGAAGACCCTCGGTTATTTTTTCTGTTTTTAGGCAGTAACTTGAGTAGCTGATTGACAACCTCTATTATGACATCAATATTGCAAATAAAATAATAATTCTTATGTGGGAAGAAAAGCAAAGGAGGCTTACAGTGGCTTAATAATAGCTTTCTGCTGGCTAGATAGCTGAAAACTTAAAATACAGTTGACAGTAATTAGTTTTGTGGGGCTTTTTCTTTGAAACACAAAATGTTAAATATCTTTTTTTAAAAACCCATACACAATAGAAACCCATCTGATAAATTTCCTTCTTTTTGGAGTTTTCTTAGTCTGTGAATGCTTTACCTCACTCTGGTGAAGTTATGTTCAAAAGAGACTTTACACAACAAATTGTCTAAAGCATGACAGCAATGGTAGTGAGGTGCCAGCAAAGCAGCAATAACACTTCTCTGTCTTTTCAATGTTTCCATTCATTAATATTGTAAGTATGCAAATTGATCACAAAATGTCCAAAATCTTCTGCTACTGAAAAGATTGAGAAATTTATCCACTACATATTTTGAAGTAATCAAGATCATTAGGATCAAATCCACCTGTTAGAGAGGAGTTGGTGGTTTGTTTGTTTGTTTGTTTTTTGAATCTAAAAGAAAATATATTTAAGAATGGAGAATGTGAGTTTAATTGTTGAGTGCCTTGATAAAATGCACTATTCAGTTTAGATAGATCCTAATTTTAATAAATACCATTTTCCTAAACAAGACAGATAATTAGCCAATATGTTCATGCTTACATCTTCCTTTAAAAAATTAGGAAATAATTTAAAACTTGTAACTTTTTGGAAGTGGGGGAAATTGTAACTTTCTAACTTAATATATTAATGAGGTATTTAAAATTTTAATTGTTAAAATTTTCTAAAATCTGAAAAATTTCTTAACTGTAGTTTTCTAAATTCAGCCCTGCTGAGGGAAGGTATATGAGAAGCTTGAATTGTACTCCCAGAAAAACCAGTGGTTCAAATTTCAAGGGGTTTTGTGAGGTGGTTGTTAAATATAATTTATTAAATTATACACTTATGATCAAATTAATTTTGTTAAAGTAGACTAAACACTTAAAATGTGTCTTTTTAAAAATATTTTACTACATTTTACTGCTAACTCTGTTAACTATGTTTTTGAGACAATTTATTCTAAAATATCATGCTATTACATATATCTTCTACTCCTACATTTGATGGCATACATTGAGAGTTAGAAATTGGTTGTGCTGGATGTCATACAGCACGGAATATGTAAATGAGACAAATGAGGATTTGATTCATTAATTTATTGATGGTCTAGATTGGTGATTGGCAAACTCTAGTCTGAAAGGCAAATTTTGTCCAGGTAATTATAATTTTTTTATTTTAGTGTGAGTTTCGAGGGGTTGTTGTTTGTTTCTACTATTTCCAGTCCTGGTGGGACTCAAGTGACCTTATATGATGCCAGGGATTTTATCTGGGTTGGCTTATATGCCTGTCAACTTCACTCTTACAGGCTCTTGTTTGTTTTTGTTTTTGTTTTTAGGTCACATCTGGCAGCGCTCAGGGATTCCTCTTGGCTCTATGCTCAGAAATCACTCCTGGCAGGTTCAGGGGACCATATGGAATGCCGGGATTGGAACCACCGACTTTCTGCATGCAAGGCAAATGCCTTACCTCCATGCTATCTCTCCGGCCCCACTCTTACATGTTCTTAAAGAGTATGTACGTGTGTGAGTGTACGTGAGAGAAAGAGAGGCAGAGATAGAGACAAAGATAGAAACAGAGACAGAGAAAGAAAAGAGAGAAATCTATGGGCAAGCTATATGTGAAAAACTTATTAGAGTTGGAGTAATAGTAATGTGGAGAGGGACTTTGCCTTGCATGCAGTCAACCCTAGTTCAAACCAGTACTCCATATGATCCATGAGTCCACAGAGAGTAATTTGTTTTAGGTGTGACCCCCAAACAAAAACAAAAACAAACAAACAAAAAGATAAAAAAGAAAAACTCTTACTATAGAAGAAAGGTTGTAAATACATTAGGCTTTGAGGGCCATGGCATCTCTTTTCCAACTGCTCAACTCTGCTGTTGTAGCACAAAAAGTGTTATAGACAAGATGTAAATAAATTGATATGGATATGTTCCAGTTTTACACAAATAACCAGAGGGCCCGATTGAGCCCATAGTTCATAGTTTTCCAACCTCTGGGGTAAATTATAAACAGGAGTAATGAAGTCTAATCTTTGTAACTGTCCTAATCAACAATAATAATGGTAATAATAATCTTCAGATCTAGGCAATGTCCTTAAGGACTTAAAAATACCAATAACCTTTGCTATATCAAGTTGCTACACAGCTAATTTGAATCACTCTGCAGTTCCACTAGGGAAAATTCCAACTTGAGGACTTTTTGGACCATCTGATGGTGATGGTGTTGTGAAATGAAGGTTTGAAGTTTTGAAGCTCTTAAAAAATTACCGAATTCACTAAGTTCTACAGGTAATTCTCATAAAGTGAGAGAAAATGGGGTGCATCTATTTTTTCAACTGATTGATTAATTAAATGGTCTAAAAACAAATCTTTGGGTTATTGAGTTATGAAACACTATATTTAGTTCACATGACTTTTTTTGTAGAAAGATTGATATTATATTGCTTCCTTTTTATTTTTTTGCTTCTCTAGAACCACATTTAAACCCTATATACAGAATTTATTTCAAGCATGCCTATGGTACAAATAGTATCATCCTGTTTAATCTTAGCATACATTAACCTGTAAAAACCTGTACCAACTGTCCAGTTACATGGTTTGCTACAATAAACAAAATGCATGATTTAATGAGGCCTTAATAATTTGTTTGAATTTTAATTTTATCTTAGAGAATAACGTATCTGTCCCTGTACATTCTTTCCACTTCTAGTGTTCTTTTACCTGCATCTTAAAATGAACAGTATTTCAATGGTATCACACTTGTCTCCTCAAATCTTAATTATTGGGTGTTATGAGATGTTATGGGAAGGTTCAAAGTTGTCTCTCAGAGGTTTTGCAAGTAACCAGATTGTATAATCAATAGTAAACCTGCTGGATGGAGACATAGCCTATCTGAGTTCAAAGCTTGGCCGTGCCTCTAGCACAGTGTGAGCCTGAATTGATTTCTTCCATGCCTGCCTTAAAGTGCTATACTCTATATAGCAAAGTAGGACAAGAAAAGCCCTAATATCCCTTGTAGTTAGTTCATATTTTGTGATATCATATACTTAGAATGTCCAAGTATGTTTGGACTGCCTTTCTTAATCCCTGGCTAAAGAGTAGGATGAAGAGAAATAAAACTGAAAATCTCTGGTAAAAGGATGCTCTGGAGGTTGAAAACTGATTGAAAACATGCCAACACAGGTCTCAGTCCTTTTAAATTTAGTCCTATGAAGCTTAATCATTTTGTTTCTGTTTTGGAGCCCCACCTAGCTATTAGGACTTATTCTTGGCTCTGTGCTCAAACATCACTCTTGCCATTGTTCCAGTACCCAGTGGTTTGCCAAGGATCAAGCCCAAATTGGCTTGATTTGCAAGGCAAATGCCCTATCCACTATACTGTGTCTCTAGCTCCTTGTCATTAAAAATACTTGCTAATATTTAAAAGCAAATTATTTTATATTAAATTGTGGATTGGCAGCTATCCTTGAAAAATTATTGGCAATTCTTGAAAACCTATCTCTAGTTTTGGTCCTTACATTTTCTTATTGTGTGCCTTCTATAGTGGTAGCCAATTTTCCCATTAAGAAGGCCAGAGAAGTTGGAGAATATATATTTCTTGAATATAGAATATAGAACATAGTTATAGGACCAACATGTGAAACTCTCATTTGAGAGATCACAAAGAGCTCCAATTCCTATACAGATAATAGAATATAAAAAGGCTAGGAGTGGGTTTATTTTCTTTGTACTTGGAGAGATTCCAATAACTTTTCTTATTCCCACTCCCACTCTCTGCTCCTTAGGCAACTATAGTTCTGTTATCAATATTCACTTTTAAAAATGTGTTTATTTTAGACTCCTTACCACTGCTTAGGGAATATTGGTCATTCCTGGTGATACATGGTCAACTAGACCCAAAAGTTTATGCTAGACCTAAAAAATGCAGTTTTTCTAGCTCTATAGTGGCAGGCAAACAGTATTAAGAGCATATATTGCATGGTATTTATTGAGTTTCCACATGTACCTGTGACCATTGACCAAGCCCTACAATCTGCAGTTTTCATTTTATCCTCTCTATTCATTAATTTTATACTTTATGTTGCAGGCATAGGAATACATCATTATAGATGTCTTTTACCTTCTATTTCACTTTTCATAACTAACTACTGTTCCTTTCCTAGCAACACAATATCTTTTATAGTTGTGTAGGATTTTATTGTATAAATGCACATCTTTTTTTATCTAAACACTTCTAATGGACATGATGGTTGCTGCCATTATTTTGGATATCATGAATGCTGCAATTTATATTGGGTCCATACAAATTTTATTTGTGGTAATGTTTCTGCATCTTCTGCTAGTTCTCCAAAAGTGGGATTACTAGATAATGTATGACATCTCTATATTTAAGTTCTGAAGATAGCTCCATAGCCTTTTCCAAAATAATTGTACCAGTTCCCACCAGTGCACGAAAGCTCCTTCCATCCACTCTCTCCAACACTTGTTTAGTCCTGCTTTTATTTTTAAACCATTCATTGGTTCAAAGTGTTATCTCATTGTGGTTTAGATTGCATTCACCCAAAAATAAATGATCAGGGATATTTTAGTACGCCAATTAGGCAAGTGTATGTACTTTTTGGATAGGTATTTACTCAAACCTACTTCCCACACTAATTGAATTGTTTCAATTTAGTTTTCTTCTGCTGTTATATTGTATGAGTTCTTTATAACCCTTGAATATTTGTTGCTTGTTTGATATATATAATCTATGAAATTATCCTCTCCCATTTCTGAGACTGTACTTTTGTTATTTTAATACTTCCTATGCACAAATGAACACTATATCAATAAGTGTATTTTAATTTCATTTAGTCTCAATTGTTACTTTTGTTCCCTTCTTGGTGTTGATTCTCCCAAAACTTCTATAATAGTAATATCATGGAATGTTTTTCAAAAGTATTTTTCTATGTAACTTTTGGCTTCAGGTCTTACATTAAGGTGCCCAACAATACTTTTGTTTATGGTTTTAGAATATTCTAAAATTGTATTAATAGTAGTAATATTAGTACATTTATTAACATGTATCAATATATCATTTGAATATAAATTTAGTTTTTCCAGCATCATTAGTTGAAAAAAACTTATTCTCTATTAATGGTCATTTGTTATATATTAAATATCAATATGTATAAAGTTTTTTCTTGGCTTTTAATTATTTCCTTTGTATCAATTAAACCAGTGTTACTATCATTTGTTCTGTGCTAAATTTATTCCAGTACTTGTTAGTTTTAATTATGGTCACTTTATAGTATAGTTTGAAATAATTTTATCATCAGATTGCCTCCATTTCTTTTTCTTTTTCTTTCTTTCTTTTTCTTTCTTTCTTTCTTTCTTTCTTTTTTTCTTTCTTTCTTTCTTTCTTTCTTTCTTTCTTTCTTTCTTTCTTTCTTTCTTTCTTTCTTTCTTTCTTTCTTTCTTTTTCATGATTGTGATAGCCATTTGAGTTTTAATGACTCTATAAACCATCGCTTTTTGTTCTTTAGTCTTTAAAAAAGTCATTTGAATTTTGATTAAAATAACAGTAGGTTGTATAATTTTTGTATATAAATATTTTAATCTCTTGATAACTATATGAAAAGTATTAGTGCCTTACTATCTTTTTCTATGTATCTGAGTCTTATAAGTACTGTATTACAAAGTTTTTAACTGCTTTATTAAACTTATTCTTAGGTATTTAAATTTTATTTACAAATAAGTTTGGTTTCTTAATATTTTTCCTCATTCACTATTTTCATATGGGAATGCAACAAATTTTGGTACATTGATTTTGGAGCTAGCTACTTTGCTCTACTCATTAATTATTTCTAATAGCTTTTTAATGGAACCTTTAGGTTTTTCTATAATATTATCATAAAATATACAAATTATGATAGCATTGGCCTTTCATGATTTGGATGCTTGCAATTTTATATTTAATAGTTCTGCCTAAGATCTCTAATACATAATCAAATAGAAGTGACAGTAGACAACCTTGCCTTTTTTTAATTTTAAAGAAAAGGCTTTTAGTTTTTCACTATTGATTATAGCCTTAGCTATGGGAATATAAAATTTGATCTTTTATTATTATCTGATATATTTATTTTTTATTTGTTGAGATTTAACAATTCTTAGAGTATAATTTAGTAATATGGATACAACAGTATTAAAATTAATGTGCAAAGTTACTGTATTCTACCATCACTAAACTGCCCATGGTATATACTACAAGTTGCTACTCATCTTGGCAAGTGTACTCCCAGCATCAATTGATGATGCTTTTTAAAATATTAAAAATATTTTATTTTTATAATAATATATTATTCATTACTATATAATTTAACATTGATTGCTCTATGTCTATTGGACATTCTGTTTCTCAAACCATATTTGATAACAATGTATAATCTGTCACTATCAAACTAAGTTTTTACATACTTTGTTTAGAATTTTTTGCATCAAATTTTATCAGTTATGTTGTTTTATAGTTTTTTTTTCTTGGCAATGCTCAAAGACTAAGTGTGTGTGTGTGTCTGTGTCTGTGTGTGTGTGTCTGTGTGTCTGTGATATTCCAGTTTGATTTTGTTTTAAGAGTAGTGTTGGCCTGATAAAATATCTGAAACTATTGCTTGTTCACCTATTTTATTTTCAAATTTTGTGCTTATTGGGGCCGGCGAGATGGTGCTAGAGGTAAGGTGTCTGCCTTGCAAGAGCTAGCCAAGAAAGGACCGTGGTTTGATCCCCCGGCGTCCCATATCGTCCCCCCAAGCCAGGGACAATTTCTGAGCGCTTAGCCAGGAGTAACCCTGAGCATCAAACGGGTGTGGTCCATAAAAAAATTTTTGTGCTTATCTAGTTGCCTTTGTGTTGTAACAAGAAATATGAATTACATTTACTTGTGCCTGCCTGAACACAAGTTATGATAGTAGCTGTGTGACTGGGGATACTGGTTAAGGTGATATGATACTGGTGATATGGTTGGTATTTGAACATTTAATGCCTGAAATGACTGTGAATAACTTGGTAAATCATGGTATTTAATAAAAATTATAAAAATAACTATAAATAAAAACAAATCAATAAAGCAAAGTGGCTGGTGACAAGGTCAATACAAATATACCGTGGCTATTCTCAGGGCTGACTACTGGCTTTGTGCCTAAGGTCATTGTTGGCATTGCTTTAGGGGACTGTTTTCAGTGCTTGGCATTGAACAGAGACAGTTGCATGCAAGCTGTGAACCTTTACCCCCTCTACTATCTCTCTGGTCTTTCACAAACTATTCTTTTTTAATTTGGGGGGAGAGATCTCCAGCATAAGCCCCTGAGTCCACTCCCAGTGATACTGGACAACAACCTGGCCAGATCAGTTCTTCTGTGTGATGCTGTTCAGACTTAGCAGTTCTGGAGACCACCACAGCCACCACAGAAGTGCACAGCACCTTCCAGGATTATACCTAGCAGGGAGTCATGTAATCATGCTCCCGTTCAAGCACTTTTAATTATTTATCTTTCTGGCTCCTTTCTGTAACCTTTTTTTTTTTTTAAAGGAATGAGAGAATAAAAGCTTAAGCTCCTAAAAGCTTGATAACATTCACTGGTTAAACCATCTGGTGCAGGATTTTTATTTAGGGGCAGTTTTTTATATTTCTATTTTAATTTTCATATTTGTGGCCAGTTAATTTGGGTTTTCTATTTCTTCTCTAGTCATGGCATATTCATTTAACTAAAAATGTATGTTTTTCTAAGTACTAAATTTGCCAACAAATAAATATTGTTTATAATAACCTCTTAAAAACTCCTTGGTATTTCTGTGGTGTTATTTTTTCCTCTGATTCTTCTAGTTTTATTTTAAAACCTAGATAAATGTTGATAGATTTTACCTTTTTGAAAAATCATGTGCCCATTTTATTCATCTTTTTTATTTTTTGTTTCCATTTTTTATGCTCTGATTTTTAGTATAATGTTCTTTCTGCTAGACTTTGGCTTAATTTATAGTTTTTATAATTACTTTCTCTGTAAGATTAAATTATTTATATTTTTTTTTCTTTATGAAGTTCTGTGCCAGTAGTCACTTCTTTTTAGTTTTACTTTTTCTGAATCCTATCTTGCTAACTTGTGCTTCGGTTTTCATTTGTCTAGTTTAAATAATATAGGCTCTTTAAATAATATTATATTAAAATAAATTTTATACCTTATTATTTTTGCTAAGTTTAAATAATATAGTAAAGAAAATATTGATTCATTAATGAGTTGATCATTCTAGTTGCCTCTGTGTTGTAACTAGCAATATAAATTATTTGTGTAAGCATAGACATAAATTATGATGGTGGCTGTGTGACTGGGGATATTGGTGAAGGACTGGTCATACTGGTAATATAATTGGTGGTGAACATTTAATGCCTGAAATGACTGTATTGTGAACTTGGTAAATCATGTTATTTCATAAAAAATTAGAAAAATAACTATAAAAACAAATCAATTAAGCACAATTGCTGGAGACAGAGTCAATACAAAAAACGTGCTCATTAGTTCAGTGAGAAACATTTTATTACCAGGTATTTGAGGTTTCTCCAATTTTCTTTATGTGTTATTAAATTTTTATCATTGTATACTAAGGTGTTATAATTCTGATTAGAAAATATATATACTTTATTCTCCTGTAGATATATAAAAATTGAAAACCACTAAGGAATTGGAGCTTTGAACTTTGGGCAGACTACAGACAAGCTCAGTAATAGTCACAAGCATATCCATGAGGATGTCAAAGTTATGAGCAGCTTCAATCAGTTTAAGACTCTGACTAGAGAAGGAAATAGCCCATGTGAACATAAATCCAGGGATGGTACTGTGCATGGATAGAACAGGTGATTTTGATAATCTGCAGCCAGATTCAGTAAAGAGTCTGTCATGAAGAAGCCACAGAATGATGAAATTTAATTCTGAAAAGGCTCCATAGTGGGCTCTTGAACTGCTTCCGCTTAGAAGTCCTTGGAAAGTTTTCCACTCTTTGCCAAGTCAACGGCTATACTGACAGGCACAAGAAGTATCCCAAAGTCTCAGGAATTTGCAGCAGCAGAATTGTAGGTTGTTTCCCCTTTCAGACTTAGCTTCCCGTTTATCTATCTGCTCTCTGGCATCTGCAGTTGCTAGTACTTATCTTCCCTCTATCGTTCACTCAAGAAACTCTACTTCCTATAATGCTGAGTGAAATAAGTCAGAGGGAGAGAGACAGACGCAGAATAGTTTCCTTCACCTATGGGTTTTAAGAAAAATAAAAGACATTTTTGCAATAATTCTCAGAGACAATGAGAGGAGTTCTGGAAGGTCCAGATCGCGACATGAAACTCACCACAAAAGAGTGGTGAGTGCAGATAGAGAAATAACTACACTGTGAACTATCATAACAACGTGAATGAATGAAGTAAGTAGAAAGCCTGTCTAGAGTACAGGCGGAAGTGGGGTGGGGGGAGGAGGGAGATATGGGACATTGGTGGTGGGAATGTTGCACTGGTGAAGTGCAACAAGTTCTTTACATGACTGAAACCCAACTACAATCATATGTGTAAGCAAGGCATTTAAATAAAGATATAGTCATAAAAAAAAAGAAACTCTACTTCCCAGGTTTTTGTTTTGGATTGGTTTGGTTTTGATTTTGATTTTGGTTTAGGTTTAGGTTTTTGGGTTACACCTGCGGCACTCAGGGGTTACTCCTGGACTGCGCTCAGAAATCGCTCCTGGCAGGCTCAGGAGATCATATGGGATACCAGGATTCGAACCACCATTCGTCCTGAATCCACTGTGTGCAAGGCAAATGCCCTACCACTGTGCTATCTCTCCAGTTCCTACTTCCCAGTATTCTGTTACTCTCTAACAGAAATGTCTCCACCTGGAATTTTACACTGTTCGAATCACAAATCCTCCCTATCACAAACCACATCATGAAGGCATCCTGGGTCACTTAATTTCCAGGGTAGAAAAGTTATTAGTACCCTTGCTACAGTTATATCTTTCTCAACTTCTGCATGTGTGGACACTACTTCAGACATTGGTCCTTCTGCAGGCCCTATGTTTCAACTTTGCTCATCTTTAGTTGAAGACACTGCACAAAGAGAGGTCTACCTTTTTTTTTTTTTACCATCTTGAAATCCCTAAAAGTTCAACTTTCTTTTTTTGTTTTATTTTTGTTGTTGTTTGTTTGTTTTTTTGAGGCCACAGCTGATGACGCTCAGGGGTTAGTCCTGGCTATGCGCTCAGGAATTGCTCCTGGCTTGGGGCACAATATAGGACGCTGGGGGATTGAACCATGGTCTGTCCTAGGCTAGCACCAGCAAGGCAGACGCCTTACCTCTCCGTGCCACCGCTCCAGCCTCAAAAGTTCAATTTTCTTACATTATAACTTCTCTAGGGAAATAACTGTAATTTGAATATAATTTTACAATCATAAATGACTAGAAACAAACCAAACAAAGTGCATGATTGTTGTGGCCAAAAAGTTGAAAAAGAATTTAATAAGATATCTAAAAGACAGAAAAATGGGTCAGTTATTATATGCTGATGGGCGAGAAAGCAACATATTAAAACATAAATATGTTCCCATTTAGTCTATGAATACATTAATTCAAAAAATCGCATTAACATTATTTTATATCAATTTATTTCTAAAGTGATGTAAAGAAATGTAACCCAGAAAAGGCTAAGACAATTGTGAAAAGAGAGGAAGATATGCCATAGCACTTGAGGCTATTGCACAAGACATAATTGAACTAGCATGGTAATTGTCAAATTATCAAATACACTGCTGAATCAGAATAAAATATATAAGTAGATTAGAGCATATTTGAGAATTGCTACATCTGACAGTAAATAGAAATAGGGTAAAGTTGAATTGTTTGATACTGTATGATATGATTTTTTTAAAGCTAGAATCTGCAAACTAATTGTTGGGACCTGAATTCTGAATAAGGAGGGACGCCATTTTGTAAAAGCCACATAGCAGGCTTCTTTAGGTTCTGAGCAGGGAGAAACACCATTTTGTAAGGGCCACATGTTGTGAGCCTATTTCCATAGACTCTGCCTCAGTCTACCTGGCTGTACCAGATAGCCTATCAGGGAAGGACAAGGGAGTAGTAGGAAGATGCCTCTAGACAAGAGCCAATTATTTTAAGGATCATCAAAAAGTTGGAACCTCCCTTTATATAATCCTCATCATGACCTTGGGTAAGGCTCATCTCCTTCAGGGGATGGCACCTTGGCTGGCCAGGCTGGGGAGTCTTGTTGGCAGAGGGATTAAAGTGTTAAAAACTTTATTCCAGTTGCGTGGTCTCTTCCTTCTATTCTGGAACCCTACATAATTACTGGTGAAAAAAAATCAGCTCCTCTGATTCTTGCAAAGTTCTCCTTGAGATGTAGAATTGAGGCCCTGTGATCTACAGCAATCTATCAAGTCTTTACACTGTACCATTATACAATGTGGTTGTGGCTTTTTTTTTTTATAATGCAACATGAAAACTCGTATGCTTCATCAAATCTATAAATCCTCTATTCATGTGCTTTCATAATTATATCAGACACCATCTGGGCTCAAGCTCCCTTCTGATTAAGTTAATGAAATTGATTACGATCTGTCATGCAATTGGATAGGGACTTTTAATTGTATTAGTAAAACCATTTCACTAGTGTAACTGAAAGTAGCCTAAATATTGGAATGCCATCTCATTTTATACATTCATAGTCCCATTTATGTTAAAGGTTGGGGCCAGAAAAATAGGGCATTGAGTAAAATTCTTGCCTTATATGTGGCCTATCTGGTTCATTTCCTGGCAATCCATATGCTTCTCTGAGTATCATCAGGAATGGTCCTTCAACTCAGAGCTAGTAATTAGCCCCAGCACTGTTGGTGGTGGCCCCAAAATAAACAATTAAACAAATGTCAAATAATTACACAAGTATGTGTACTTGAGGTAGGGAAAACTTGAACATTTCATCTTGGAATTTTATGTATCCATCTGGGATTAGAAAGTGAGAGAGAGAAATGACTTTGCAATGATTTCCATAAAACTATGTGTGTAAAGGATGGTGATAGAAATAGTATCTCGACTGTGTGACTGGTTTCAGAGGTATGAATATCATTTAAAATTCATTAAATTGCTTTTGTAAATACGTGCAATTTATTGCACATCTATAATGCACAGCAATGTTTTAAATTAAGAAGAAATATCTATACTTGCCTGGCAAGGAAGATACCATGATTTCAAAAGTGGTTTTACCGAGGCTGGAGAGATAGCACAGAGGTGTTTGCCTTGCAAGCAGAAGATCCAGGACCTAAGGTGGTTGGTTCAAATCCCGGTGTCCCATATGGTCCCCTGTGCCTGCCAGAGCTATTTCTGAGCAGATAGCCAGGAGTAAACCCTGAGCACTGCCAGGTGTGGCCCAAAAACAAAAACAAAAAACAAAAACTAACAAACACAAAAAGTGGTTTTACCAGGGTGTGGATTATCCATTTCACTCTAGATGTGTTAAATTCTGTGATTTCTCGAAATATGGGAAAATCAACTGCATAATTTTTGGTAGTTGGGAACTGCTTTTGCACTCTCCTCTAGGGGAAAAAAAGAAAAAGAAAAAAAATCAGATTTTCATCATCAGAAACATAGTGTTTTCTTCTATCAGATTGGCTAGTTATGAAAGATATTTAATTAACAAGTCTAAAAAATTGATATGGCATAATGGAAACACACATACAGTGATGGAGCAAGAGGTATATAAAGGAATAGTATAAACTATAAAAGAAATTGACGAACATAGAAAGAATATAAATGTGGCTATATCTTAGGACCCAGAAAATGCACTGCTATATTTCTTTTTTTTTATTTTTTTTAAATTTATTTAAACACCTTAATTACATACATGATTGTGTTTGGGTTTCAGTCATGTAAAGAACACCACCCATCACCAGTGCAACATTCCCATCACCAATGTCCCAAGTCTCCCTCCTCCCCACCCGACCCTCGCCTGTACTCTAGACAGGCTCTCCATTTTCCTCATACATTCTCGTTATTAGGACAGTTCAAAATGTAGTTATTTCCCTAACTAAACTCATCACTATTTGTGGTGAGCTTCCTGAGGTGAGCTGGAACTTCCAGCTCTTTTCTCTTTTGTGTCTGAAAATTATTATTACAAGGGTGTCTTTCATTTTTCTTAAAACCCATAGATGAGTGAGACCATTCTGCGTTTTTCTCTCTCTCTCTGACTTATTTCACTCAGCATAAGAGATTCCGTGTACATCCATGTATAGGAAAATTTCATGACTTCATCTCTCCTGACAGCTGCATAATATTCCATTGTGTATATGTACCACAGTTTCTTTAGCCATTCGTCTGTTGAAGGGCATCTTGGTTGTTTCCAGACGCCATTTTCAGGGAGGGACTACAGAGCATGAAAACCGGCATAACTTTGCAAAAGCCGGCTCCCTGTGTGTGACACCAGGCAGGGAAAACCCACAAAAGTACACCGGCCCAGTGGGGCACAACTGTGAAAAACTGTGAGTTTGACCTGTATATGTCTGTCTACTGTCCTCTTGCATGAAACTCTTGGAGTGGGGCAAAAAGAGGCTCCAGCGGAGCACGGCCGCTCGGCTTCGCTATGCGGCCGTGCACTCTTTCTAAGGAAAGAACACCATTGCAACAAGAAGAAAAAATTACACTAAGAACGGTGCTATATCACAGAAGCAAACATTTCTCTCCGGACTGTCTTCTCTGTTGCATGCTCGGGCCTAAGATTTGACCCAGTGTGAGGCTTCATCCACGGAGGACTCCCCTCCCTTAGAGGCAAGTCAGACCATCCAGAAAGGGAGGAGCCAGAGGAGTGTGCTGCCTGCATCATATAGACAATGAATACCACCACAACACGTAGAAAAACCCACAATACAAGTGTGACAATGGGGAAACAACGCAGGCCAGCATCAGACATAGAGAATGAAGATGACAATTCTGAAGACCAGATAATGACCAACCAACTAATCAACCTCTCAGATAAGGACTTTAGACTAGCAATATGGAAGATGCTCAACGGACTCCAAGAAACCATGGATCGAGTTGAACAGAACACTAATAAGAACCAAGAAAATATGAAGACAGAAATCACAAAACTCCAAACTGAACTAACAGGACTGAAAAAGTCAGTAAACGAAGTGAATGACAAAATGGATAAGCTCTGGGACAAGGTATCAGAAGCTGAGAATAGACTTGGTGCTGTGGAAGATGAGATACATAACAATTCCGTACAGCAGGAGAGATTAGACAAAAAACTTAAAGCAAATGAGCAGACAATGGAAAAATTAGTCAAAGAATGGGAACAGATACAAATAGAAGTCTATCATAAGCTCAACAGAAACAACTTAAGAATCATTGGAGTCCCAGAGACCCAGGAAGAACATTTCCAGGAAGAATCAACGGTCATGAACATCATTAAAGAGAAACTTCCAGAGCTAAAGAATATATGTGATCAAATCCTGCATGCCCGAAGAGTACCAACCAAAAGAGACCCCAGAAAAACCACCCCAAGACACATCCTAGTCACAATGACAAATCCCACAGATAGAGACAGAATTCTGAAAACAGCAAGATCAAAAGGGGAAATCACGTTCAAGCAAGCTTCCCTGAGATTTACAGCAGACCTGTCACCAGAAACACTCAATGCCAGAAAGCAGTGGTGGGATATTGTGACAAGACTGATTGAAATGAATGCTTCACCCAGAATACTATACCCAGCAAAACTCACTTTCCGGTTTGACGGAAGAATACATGGATTCACAGACAAAAAACAGCTCAGAAACTTCACAGACACAAAACCAGTCTTAAGAGAAAAACTGAAAGATCTAATCTAAGACAAGACTACCCAAAAGACACACCAAATTTCGAAATAAAGATGGCGTTAAATCCCAGCACTGCTATATTTCTACTGTAGAAAAATGCAACCATGACCACCAAGAATAAATAGTAAGATGTATACTCTGCATAACTATAATAGCAAAATATATGTTAATTGTCCATAGTACTGAGAACATGTTATAAGAGATAAAGATTAGCATGGCATATTCCACAATAAATGTAGTCTTTAAACATGAATTCAATCTGTAGCTATCAATGTAGATCTCAAAACTCTAATATTTAAAAAAGCAAGGTATAAGTTAATCATATATTATAAAAGCATGTAAAATTTGTGTTGTATCAGCATTTGAAGGTAAGTACATTTAGATAATAAGTGTAAAAATATGAATAAAATGCAAATGTTTTAATTTAGGACAAAAGAAACAAACCAGGAGGACAGAAGTTCCCTTATTTTATCACTATTTTTATTTAAAAATGTTAAAAGCAACATTAAGAAAAATAACTTTTGGGTAAATTTCATTTTGTTTTGTTTTAAAATTTCTACCTATAACCATAAAAAATTTATAAGAATTCAAATTGAGTTCAGTTCTTTATTTAAACATTTCTATCAAAAGTGTCAAGTTTATCAAAACACAGGGGAAAAATCTGAGACACTACCATGATCTAAAGAAGTGTAAAGAAATAGAATGACAATACAATATAATATAATGGATGGGGTTTGGAAAAAATAAGGACAATAAATAGAAAATTAAGGAAACTAAGTGTAGTATGAATTGTAGTAACAGTATATCAGCATTTCTTTATAAATTATGATAAATACAACCCAGTGATATCAATATTGGGAAACATAAGGGTATGTGAAATTTAATATTCTTTCAGTTTTTCTATTAAGATGAAGCTATTCTAAAATGTTACTGTTTCTGAATATTATTTTTAGTGCTCAGAAAACAGCTTGTAGGATAATGAGAAAAATAAAGAAGGGTTGCTCTGAAGGTAAACAAGTTTCTAGTAAAGCCACAGCTATGTTACCACCCACAGGCTTTATTGCCTTTGACCAGTTATAGAACTTGAGGCTTTCATTTTCTTTTTCAGAAAATGTTGGAGAAATTCTTATTTATAGAGACTTTGAGACATTCAATGAGACAATGTCTAGAGCATGTATCACATAGTATGACCTCAATAAGAATTTCCTACTACTACACACACACATACACACACACACACACACACACACACACACACACATCCAACCCTATCAAAATCTGGGAAGAAGAGATGAACAGAAACATTTTCTAAGGATAAAAACAAATGGCTAAATGGCACATGAAAAAATGTTTTGCATCACTAATCAGGGAAATACAAATCAAAACAACAAGGAGGTATCATCTCCTATCACAGAGACTGATACACATCACAAAGAACAAGAACAACTAGTGCTAGCATAGATGCAATTATAAAGGACTCTTGACTACTTTCTGTGTGGATGGTGACAAGTTTAGTCCTTCTGAATGGAAGTTATTCATTCATAAAAGAAAATCCATAAATTGAGCTGTCATTTGACCCAGCAACAACTCCACTTTTTGGGATATATCCAATGGTCAAAAAAAAGAGAAAAGGCATTTGCACCCCTGTGTTCCTTGCAGTTCGATTCACAATAGCCAAAATCTGGAAACAAATAACTTTTATTTACATTATTGATTTACTATCACATGTATGTTAACTTTTGCATTTATTTCCATTTTCTAAATTTGATTAATATTTTAAATAAGTTATATCTCTCAAAAAACATCCCCATTCCAATGAAATGTACAATGGCAATGAAACAATTTCCAACTTTTTTTCTTTTTAATATTGACCAGAGAAAACACATAGGAAAGCAGTTAGGTATATATTGCAGAGGATCAAACTCAAGTCTCACAAATGGTGGGCATCTGCTCTACCATTTGAGCTTTCTCAATCTGACACTCTACAAGTTTTTAGACTTAATGATAATAAAATGAGAAAAAATAACATGAAAAGGTAGACATGAAAGGCATTTTAGAGACTTTTAAATACACATTTTCAACTTCTATAGTTTTTTATTTTATTTATATTTATTTTTATTTAGTTTTCCTCTTTTGTCCTGACAGATTCTTGATTTTAATAAAAAAAAAAATACCCCCGTGCTTGAAGATATCACGTACCTTAAACTGACTCTTAAAATCGAATTACCTAGAGCCAGTTAAGAACTCCACAAATCACAATAAAATAATGGTTGTATCTTGGGATACAAGTTAATAATAATTTAGTTTTTTTAAATGGAGCAATTTGACATTTATCTAAATCTTACCTTAATCTTTTTTTTTAATTTTTATTTTGATCATAGTGGCTTACATATCTTTCACATTAGTATTTTAGGTACATATTGACATTGAATCTGGGGAATACCCACCACCAAATTTGTCCTCCCCCCTTCCCCGTTTCCTTTCTGCAACCCATATCCCCCACCATCACCCCACAGGCTGCTAGAGTAGGAGGTCCCCTCTTTGTCTAGCTTACTATCAGTGATCATACATCTGTTTGGTCCTGGTGCCCTCCCTTGTTTCTCCCTCTATTTGAGAGGCTAACCTAGATAAATCGAGTTATGTAGTTTTGTTTGAGGGAAAGAAAGGCAATAGAATGAGGTAAAGATTAAGCAAAAAAGATAAATAAAAAATTAATTAATTAATAAAAATATGCTGAAAATGGGCGGAGTCCTTCTAGTGGCTATCAGCCTCAGTTTGAGAGAGGACATGAAAAAGGTAATTGAAACACCATAACAATACAAAAATAAATGTCAAATTAAATATCCAGTGAGCCATACAGCAATAAAGAGAAGCACCACAGAATAGTCTCGGTTCTGAATTCAAATCATGCCGGAATGCAAAAAGAAAGAGAAAGATAAGATAAAATAATATAAAATAAAAAGGAGACATCAACTTCAATATACCAAAATAAAGACGTCAAAAAAACAACCAATCAATCAATAAATATATATGTGGAAAATGATTATTTTGTGCCTTTTTTCCCCCTGCATAGGCACAGTAATTATTGGGGATATTGTAGAGGGAATTCCGTTGGCCTAGGAAATACAGGGTTTCTCCATCCCTAAAGTATACTGTCAACTTAACTATAGACTCCTTGCATGATTATTTCCTCTCCCCTCGGTGCTTTTATGGTGTATGGAAGACTTCTGCTTATTCATGGATGGTAAAATCAGTCCTCTGTATCTAGATTTCTTGGTGACTGTGCAGCTCAAGGAATGGAGCTTATGATGAAGGCTTTCTTTGTGGTTCAAGCAGTTCTGCTTCTTCAGTGTTGTTTTAATTCATCTTTTGTAGTTGGTGTTCTTGGTTATTATGTTGCTCCTAGGATGGAGCCTGGGACAGAGTCATTCGTTATGTTTCTGGAAGACCCGTTCACTTGCGGTTGTCTCAGTCAGACCTCTGGAATTGAAGATCTTGTTTGTTGAACAGATTGTAGACCAAAAATTAGGTTAGAGCTTTTTGTTTTTGGTGGTGGTGGTGGTCCCGGGATGTGTACTGTCTAGTCCTGGTTGTAACAACCAGTCATCTGTATATAGCAATCTTGGTTTTTGCACAGATCAAAGAGTGACATGTCTTCTGATTTTGTCTTATCATTGGCTGGTGAGGAAGGATAACTTGCTCTTAGATCTAGTTGTTCCCATTTCCTTGTCGTCAGGTTATCGATTTAGAACTGGTGTATGTTGGCAACAGAGCAGTATTATGAATGCCCTGGAATAGAGGGGCCGGAGAGATAACATCGAGGTAAGGTGTTTACCTTGCATACAGAAGGACGATGGTTCAAATCCCGGCATCCCATATGGTCCCCCGAGCCTGCCAGGAGCAATTTCTGAGTGTAGAGCAGGAGTAACCCCTGAGCACTACTGGGTGTGACCCAAAAACCAAAAAAAAAAAAAAAAGAAAGGAAGGAATAGATAGCTGTATGAAGAATCTATGGTACATATATACACAATGGAATAGGAACTTAGTGGCAAGAAAAATTAAAGTCATACAATTTATTGCTACATGGAGGGACGTGGAGATTATCATGCTGAGTGAAGTTAGTCAAATTTATCTCTCTCTTAAGTTTATAAGTAAACTTAATAGTGGAATAATGAATACCCAGTGATAAAGGAAACAAAGACCATGAGAAACATGCCACTTGAAGGGACTGGGGATAAAACATGAATAGGACAACAGAAAGGTAGTAGTGTTGTGCATAAACTTTATTCACAATGGTACTGCAAACCACAGTGTAAAAACTAAAAAACAAATCACCTCTCATAGAAGCAGACTGGTGGGCTGGAAGGTAAGGGAACTGGATGGTCATAGGAAGATGGACATTTGTGAAGGAATCAATATGAAACATTATATGTCTGAAACCCAATGATGAGTAACTTTATAATTTCATGGTGACTAGATAAAAAACAGCTTACTAGTCATTTTATATAATTATTCTATTATTATAATCTTGAATGCACTTATATAAAATAATAAATATTACCTAGAAACTGTATTAAAAAAGAGACAAGCTTGAGTGGGTTAAATTTAATATATTAGTATCCTAAGACAAGTGTGTAATCATTCTGCTAACATAAAAATGTACACAATGTAAGCAGTCCTTTGACAATAAGAAGAACTCTGGAGAGCAGAGAAATATTAATAAGCTACACTGGACATTATGCTTAGACAGAAGCATTTTCTTTCCTCTGGGAAGAGAGCCATATTAGTTAGTTCTACATGAATCTGATTATAAGGTAGAGATTTCTCTCTTCCACTCCTGATAGGTCCAAATGCAAATCTCACTACACCACTTTCAATGATAACAGAACATAAAGGAAAGAGCATTTCTAATGATCATTTTCCTCTCTTAGCTAAATTAAATAGAAAAAGAAAAGAGAAAGTAACACCCCGTGGTTATAAATTATTAACACAAAAATCTTCCTACTAAAAAATATGCCTGATCTAAGCCATAGTGAATTTATCCTCATGGGGAAAATAAGAGGAAAGAATTAAGACTAACTGCCCACAATTTATTTATAAAAAAGAATTAAATGTATCACATGCCAAACTTCTTTATTAACAGTCTAGGACATTAGTGAAAAAAATATTTAATGCATATTTTTTTCAAAAGGGACCTCAGTTTATCACATGTAAAGAAGAAAATACTAGATTACCCATGTCTAGACTAATCTCCATTTTGGTTGGTGGTTTAAGTGAGTAAATATTTGCTGGGGCCGGGTAGGTGGCGCTGGAGGTAAGGTGTCTGCCTTGCAAGCGCTAGCCAAGGAAGGACCGCGGTTCGATCCCCCGGCGTCCCATATGGTCCCCCCCAAGCCAGGGGCGATTTCTGAGCACATAGCCAGGAGTAACCCCTGAGCGTCAAACGGGTGTGGCCCAAAAACCAAAAAAAAAAAAAAATATTTGCTTAATAAATATATTGGGAGGATTTATTCTTCACCAAAAGACAGTAGTTCAAATGCTGAGTTTCAGTAAACAGTTTGTGAGTCTTTTTTTTTTTTAACTTTTGTTCTTGGCTTTAGGGCAGCAGTGGGGATGTTTGTAGGGCACAGCAATAGTTCTCAAGAATATTTCCTGGTTTTGAGCTCAGGGAACATTTCTGGTTGTGCCCAGAGAATCCTATGAGGCACCAGAGAGCAAACCTCAGTGGGCCATTTGCAGGATCTTATGCCCTGTGCTATCTATCCAGACTCAGAAATTCAACACACTTTATTCTTGAGAGGTTTTTATTGTATTTTATAGTCCACAAAATTTATTTAAAAGAGAATGGATCCAATGAAACAGGTAGAAATTTTTATTTTTGTGGTCACATATCATAGGAATCCTTAAATACAAACAATGCTATGAAAGCCACAGTGAGTTCTAACAGAGGCTCCTTGTATAAATATATATATATATATATCCATTCCCCTCTGACTAAAATTTACCAGGACCATCGTGTTGGACTCTTCCTATAAGCAGGACATGTTTCCTAGCTCTTTCTAGGAAACCGCAATCTCATCAAGACGTTTTAGTCTACTTGGTATAAACCTAGTGTGTGGAGTAGGTCTTAAGTTCAAATTCAGGCTTTATTTCTTAGGATCTGTGTGCCCTGGATAAGTTACTTAACCAGTCTAAGCAGTTACCTGCCTATTGGAGACAAGAACCATATTTACATAATAAAGTTCTTATAAATATTCAATAAATGTATGAAAATAGTTTTAAATATCATGACATATGATAAATATTCATTATTTTTAAAGTATAATAATTCATAATATGTGGATGAATAGATTAATATTAAAGAAGCTCTGTTTCCTAAGGGAACATACCTGTAAGTGG
Source organism: Suncus etruscus (assembly GCF_024139225.1). Classification (NCBI taxonomy): domain Eukaryota; kingdom Metazoa; phylum Chordata; class Mammalia; order Eulipotyphla; family Soricidae; genus Suncus; species Suncus etruscus. The sequence goes on along the minus strand of NC_064854.1, from coordinate 111,449,388 downwards.
GAAATACTTAAACATTAGACTTCTCAATTGTAGAGAAATTGTCTTCATGTGCCAGGAATTTTATTGAGAAGTTACAATAAACTTTACAGAAATTTGACTTGCTCTAGAATTTTCTTCATTTTCTTTATAAATAAATTAAGTTTATTTGAGCTTGACTACAACTTCCAAATCAATTTAAAATAATTTAAAAATAACTAAAAACCCCTATCAAGATCTATCAAAGTAAACCTACTTGTGTATGTATATCTATCATGGTGACTGTGTATCTTAAAGAAACTGAGTACTAGACAAGTGTTCTCCCAAACCTCAATTTACAAAACACACACACACACACTCACACACTCACAGTCATGTTATTTTTTGAAAGGATGAGTTATATAAACAGTCAGTCCTTTATCTTTAAAAATGTATTACTAAACTCCAAGGAGACTATAAAATTTAAAAGAATCTGTTACTTTGATTTTATTTACTGTTTTTAAAACAAACACTGAACTATATATTGATGTCATAAAAAACACTATTTCTTGGCATATTTCAACTTGTCTAGAAATCAGTTGCTTTGGTTACAGTTCAGAGGACATATTCTCAGTGAAAAATAATAAAAGAGGTATTCTCACATTAATTATTTCTTCAGAGGAGAAAGTACATATTTACTAGATGAGGTAGAAGCTGGCCTTGGAAATAAAAATAAAGTACTTCAAGTAAGGGTCTTAACAGATTTCTGTCCTTTGATGAACCCAAAACTGTCCCAACTGTGCATATGACTCAGAAATTTCAAGGGTGGTATTCTAGTCCCAGTGCAGCCATTGTGTCACTCCCTGAGAAACTTTCACCTTACTTAATACTTTTTAGTATTGATAACTCAGAAGAAATTGAGTGGATAGTAAGGTGGTAGTTTCTCAAACTGCCAACGTGTCAGGAATTTCTGGGAATCTTAAAACATACAGATCAGGATCCATAGATATACAATAGACAATATGGCAGATGCTTTGCAGGCAGCCAATCCCAGTTCAATCAGAAGGTCCCTTGAGCACCTCCGTGTGTCCTGGCTAATCTCAGGCATTCCAGGCCCTGAGCAATATCACATTATCAAGCTCTTGCACTGTCCCATTAGCTAAGAATATCTGATATGGGGTCCAGGTCTCCTGAGCCACACTTGGGAGCATCCCCACTAAAAACCAAAATAAAACCAAAATCAGTCACAGAGATTAGTAGATCCAACTCCAAGTCAATGAATCAAAAATCAAAATCCTTTGAGCTGTATTTTTAAACTACATATAAAATATAAGTTCATTAGCTCTTTTGCGTCTTCACTTTATTATTTTCCTACAGCATGTTTTATTATACTAGAATGATCCATTACTGATTTCCAAAGCTCAGGAAAATTCTACTTTTGGGAGATACTCATTCTTTCACTGCCATTTACCTTGAAAACTGAAACCTAAGCTTTCAAAGCACTGGCTTCTGCAGCTTTATTGTTGCTGCTTATTTCTATTAAACCTATACTATTGTGAAATCAGAAGTATTTTGTGTTTATCTTCAGATTGCAGAGTTCCTAAAACCTTGTAATTTTCCTGATGGATAGGGTGGTAGAAGTGCTGTTCACAGTGCTTCTTCGTTCCTGAGAACTTTCAGAAAGATAGATGCATCTTTTGCTCTGGATGGTCTCCCAGAATAGGGCTCTTTAAAAATTTCTATCTTGTAGTCTTTTTTTTTTCTCACCAAAATTGCAGCATGAACAAATGCAACCAAAAATACTTCAGATTCATTACAGTTTAATTTTGAATTAATTGTTGGTAATTGCATATTCAGATTTCTTCTACTGTTGCCAAATCTTTAAAGACCCCCATATTCAGTTACAAGACCTTATAGAAGGTTCAGGGCTCACAATTTACAGTAGGTCCAAAGTGCTTCTGAAGAGGCCTTGGTTCTTAGATAAACCAATTTTTAATTAGAAGCTTGGTACTTTCAACCCCTTCTTTTCTTCAGTAAGTGGAGAGATGCTGGAAATTAAATGAATAAACCCTCATAGCTACTGATGAAACCTTCACTAAAAACTCTTAAATGATGGGTTTAAAAAGTTTGAGTTGTGAAAGAATGCTGGGAGAGTGGAATGCCCAATATCCACAGAGACAATGATCCTGTGCTCGAGACCATTTAAAACTTCATTTAAAACTTGCCCCTGTATTCTTCTAAATCAGGATGGTAATTTGTCCCCTTTATAATATCTTTTATAATAAACCAGTGCATGTAAAAAAAAAAGTGTTGATTTGAGTTCAGTTAGCCTTTGTAGTAGACAGAAGGCCAATAATCCTTACTTCTTTCACTGCATCATTGCCTCAGCTAAGTCACTGCAGTCATATTAAATTCAACAATTTGGCATTTTTATTTCTGTAATGCAGGATCAAGTGTTTATCATAGTTTCATATCTTCTACTCTTTTTTTTTTCTTTTGTGGCCATACCCGGTGATGGTCAGGGGTTACTCCTGGCTATGCCTAAGAAATCACTCCTGGCTTGGAGGACTATATGGGATGCTGGGGGATCGAACCTCGGTAGGTCAATCCTAGGTTAGCGTGCGTAAGGCAGATGCCTTACAACTTGCGCCACCTCTCCAGCCAGCTCCTAATACTGTGTCTTTTAATTCTGTACATCAGGTATGAGTGAGACCATCTGGTATTTTTCTTTATCCTTCTGACTTGATGCCCTCTAGTTCTGTACAAATTGTAGTAACTTTCATGTAACTTTCATGATCTATCTTTACTTTCTGCCGCATAAGAGTTCATTGTGCAAATATACCTCAACTTTTTTTTTATCTACTTTTCTATTGCTGGTTATTTGGATTGTTTCCATATCCTAGCTATTGTAAAGTGCTGCAGTAAACATAGATATGTTTATATATTTGCAAATTGATATTTTATGTTCTGGGACTAGAAGACAAGATGTAGAATTGTAGATGAACCAGACAACATTCACATATAATTTATTATTTTTTTACTACATTCCATCCAGGCAAAGGCTGGTTGTTTCCAATCTTTTTGATAAATGCCATTTGACTGATATAAATGATAACTCAATACTTGAATCTTTATTTCCTTATTTCATTTCCCATTTCATTTCATATGCACTGGCTTTTCCTATGTGTGCTTCAAAGAAATGTCTGATTTATATAGTTTGGATATTAGTCCATTATCTGATGCATTATACACAAAAAAGTTCTCCCATGTTATGAGATGATTTTTTAATTTTATCTGAGTTCTCCTACTAATATAGCACAGCTTCTTGATACTATTCTGTACGAAAACCTGAACAACTCTCCTACCCTTATCTCTGAGTACCCCTTATGCCCCACCATCCCTTCAAGTTCCTACTTTCTATAAATATTTCTTTAATTCCTCACAGACCTCAGCATTACAGCCTCTTCATCCCCCTAGTGGAATCGTTGCCAACCAGACCCTTTTCTGTCCTTTTTCTCCAGAAAATGGAGCTTCCTGCTATTGTCTTCCCCTGCCCTCTACATGTCATGTTTTCTTGTCTTTTGTCCATTATCTCACTAGGAGTTTGTTTGGCCAAATAAAATCTTGGTGTTTGGGCTCAACAAATGTAATCTGTTTAAAGTTGTCTGAAAATCTAGAAGTGGTTCATGCCCTTGTATTTCAAAATTGAGTGTATTTTGACAATATTGTTCATTGTCCTAATGCAGTGAAATTTATCAGAGCTTATAGATGAAAGGAGTATTTTCTTGCCTTTAAATATTCTAAATGTAGTAGTTTCAAATAAGCTATTGTTCCTGTTTCTATATTTTCTATTGCTCCCATAGGCTCTAAGTAGACCTGCCTCTGACAGTCCATATCATTTTAGTTTCTAAGGTGATGTCATTTCAGACAACCAATCTTCTTTTCCTTTGCTTTTCTTTTCTTTTTTTTTGTTTATTTATTTTTTGGTTTGGGGGCCATATCCAGTGATGATCAGGGGTAACTCCTCTCTTTATGCACAGGATTGACTTTGGAAGAGCTTTGAGGCTCATATAGGATGCCAGAGTTTGAACCCAGGTCAACTGCACACAATGCAAGAGATTTATTCCCTTTACTATCTCTATAACCCAGAAAAATCAATCAGAGAATACAAGGGAATATCTGTACAACCAGAAAGTTATGTGTTCTCTTGATTTTTGATATAATTGCATTCAAATGTTGGCTTTACTGATATTAATTAAGTTTCTACTTAGCTCTATTTTTTCTGAAAATTTATTAATTCCTATATGAAGAGGATAATAAATTAAATTAAATTTAAAAGATCCCCATATAGCACCTAGAGGAGAGCAAGTTCCCCACAAATCTTAGTTTCTTTTCTCTTCTCATCCATTCAGGCAGAGTAAAAATAAACTGGCTTTTGTAAAGTGAGTAGGAATCCATAAACCAAAAAACAAATATCTAGCTAAAGGAAAGAGACTTTCAACTAACTATGACTGTTTTTTTAAAAAAAATTATTTGTGAAATTGTAGCCCCAACAAAGTTTCTCTATATTTCTTTGCCTTCAGTGTTTCTATTCTACTCATCTGATATATTTGTCAACTTATGTTTACCATTGTATTAATAAAAGAAAACTATTTATGATTAATATAGTATTTATATGTGATAGCCATGAAAATATTAGAAATCAGTAAAATTGAATGAATTCACAGTTTTTTAGAAATATATATGGGGGAATAAGTTATTTCATCTTCAGAACTATATCCAAGGTCTAAAGTTAAATTCTATGAAAGAAAGTTTAAATTTCTAGATCCATCCAATCAATGTTTATTGAGTATGTCATACTCACAAAAGACTTGTTTCAAAAAGAAAGAGAAGGTCTAGAATTTGGTTATATAATTTCTTAGAGAAATTTGCATTGTGTAACAGCACGGCATAGTTCTCAAACACCACCGATCTTGATTGTGGGTGTCCTTAACCACCACTGGGCACGACCCTCACAATGAAAAGATAAATAACAGAAATATAATGGGGCTGAGGATATTACTCAAAAGGGTGAGGGAGATATTCCTTGCATGCCCAAGCCCCCTAAGAATAACTGGACCCAGTTTAACACAATAAATGCCAGAGCAGAGTACTACACCAGTAGGCCTCCTCCACCAGGCTGAGTATTGTTTAAGTGGCACTGAATCTCCAAGCATCTCTAAAAAAAAAAAGAACAAGATTAAATGAAGTAACAAGGGGAGACAAACATAAAAATGGCTAACTATGACCCAGACAGAGTTAAATGGCAAATAGGGTTATGAAGATCTAATCAAAGTAAAGTGAAATTTTTCTGTGCAAAGAGGAACAGTTTATGGAAAGAAACAGGCTTTAAATAATACCTGAAAAGAAAGTCAAGTCTATCATATATATATATATATATATATATATATATATATATATATATATATATATCATATATATAACCAAGATCATTAATTACATAAATAAATACAAAGGGAAATAACTCAGAATAAAAAAAACAGAACCAATAAAAACTTTCCACGAGCCTTGAGATTAAAAAAGCAAATTGCCTTCTATCCCTTCTTGTGACTCAGGTTCTTGTCAGCATTATAGCAGTGACTGCAAAGGCAACATTTTCAGCTCAAGCATCTGTGATCAACACAGTTACTTTGCCAAGGGCTCTAAACTGTGCTATGGAATAAGCAAGTTTATTATCTTATCAAGAATTATATTATAGGGGCTGAAGCAGTGGCTCAGTGGCTCAGTGGTAGGACATTTGCCTTGCACGCAGCTGATTTAGAAGGACCGCAATTCAATCCCCCAGGGTCCCATATGGTCCCCAAGCCAGGAGCAACTTCTGAGTGCATAGCCAGGAGTAACCCCTGAGCATCAGTAGCCCCCCCAAAATATTATATTATAATAATATAATATATTTAATATATTGTTATATATAATATACATATATTAGGATGTATTTTAGAACATATATTACCATATATAATATATCATCTTATTAATTATCTCCACAGGAAATTTAATGTGATGCATTCAGAGAGGAAAGGGAGTTAGGAGACAAAATTATTTTCCTCAACTGTTCATGTAATAACATTATTTCCTACTCATTAACTCATCCTTCATTAGCTTCCTTTACATGTGCTTTCCTTTCTCAGTTCTTCTTTTCTATACTGTAATCACTGTTCAAATAAGCTACTTGCAGTTATCCTCTTGGGTCAGGAGGAGAAAGTTAATCTTGCTGGACAAGGTAACCAGAGGTCTATGTTTGATATCTAGGATAGCAGAATTAAAATACTGACCTAGAAAGGGTGGGGGCTGGTTTGAAGTCAAAGATCAAAATTCAAGCTGATTCTAGAAATGATATAAGGAGGAATTCCTCTGTTTCATTTTTCAAGATTTAATATTGAATGGGGTTTCAAGACTGAAGTGGAATTCAGTGAGTTAATTCATATAAAATCCTTCAAATGGGACCTGTCTTGAATTTATGGTTATTTTTGTTTCAATTCTTGCTTGGTGAGTGAGAAGATATTTACTGAAAACAAAACGGAATTCTGAATTCATAAAACAAATTGAAGAAGAGAGTGAATATGAAGGCTCATTAAAACACAGATTCCTCAAGGGAACCTTTCTTCGTGTAGATGAGATGTCTCTTCTATGACAGCCTCTATGGGCTATGGAACTCAACTTTATTTTTTAATTTTTATTGAGGCCAAAGTGAATTACAAATATTACACAGTGATATTGAAGGTACACAGTGACAATAAATGAGGACCTTTCCACCACCAGTGTTGTCCTCCCTTAATCCCTGTTCCCAAGCATATATCCCTTATTTCCCTGCTTTATCCCCCAGAATGCTAGTGTAACTAAAAGCATATATGTTAACACTAATATAAACCATTTTTTTTTGCAGTTCCAGATATTTTTACTAGTGGTTTAAAGATTTAGAGTCAAAGAAGCACTGTAAAAACAATGATAGAGTGGCAATTATTGTTTGCATGGGCCCACCAAAGTATGGGGGTCATGGAAAGGAAAAATTTTGGCCTAAGTACAAGGAGACCCTACCCCTGAAGTTTCCCGACATAAGACCATTTCTAACTAGTTTGTCCAATCCCAGTCATTGTCTGTAGTGCCCATACAGTTAAATTTTTCACAGTCTTTGTTGTTGGTATCATGTTTCTGTATTGAATGTCCTGGAATATATATATATATATATATATATATATATATATATATATATATATATATATATATATATATATATATATATATATATATATCCTATATTGAAGTTAGGAGGGTGCGGAGCGGCGTCTAATTTCAACTCACAATTAAAGGGCAATGCAGAAAGCCCTGTCCAGTATGCAGGTCGTTGTTGTTTAAATCTTCTCAGTGTTAAGGGAAGACTCTTTTTGATGTCAGAGCAACAGTAGGGTCTTCCCTGGTAGAGGATTGCTTCCAGATGATCTCATAGACAACTTTGGATGTTTCGTAGATGGCTTCCCTGGTTCAGGGGTGACTGGAAAATGCCCAAACCTCTGAGGCCTGTGCCAGGTCATCATGTCAATGTGGAACTCAACTTTTATGACACTCTGATGTGGCCTTGTTGACTCTAACTTAATGAAAGCACCGATTTATATACTTTTATGGGATCCTTAATCTGTCTCAAATTCACTTTGGTAAGAGGAAATCAGATATTTTTTGGTTTTATGAATCAGGATTCTGAGTTTGGAACTGATAACTCAGTTTTCTTATCCATTGCCAAATTACTCAGATGTGATGCCAGGTTAAAGAAGCACAATACTTACAGGCCTCAATCCCCAAGGTTCACATTACAGAGCACTGTGATGTCATAACACAATACATGAAACTTTTCTTTTGAGGAGAACCTGAAACTAATGCTGCAAGTAATGTTCTGAATAAGTCATATTATAGACTTTGAAAAGGAGTTTTTGTCTCTGCACTTTCATGGTGATGAGAGGAAAAGGGGTGCTTTTGGAGTTGAGATTGTGACATTCTGGAAATATCAGTATGTCCTGTTCTTCAGATTCAGTCTCTTAATTTGTATCATTTAACAACTTGGTCTAAGAAGGAACTAACATTTTAAGGAAGACATTGGTAAAGCACTCTTTTTAAAAATAGATGCACAGCTGAAGAAGAAAACTGACTTCTCTCTGTGTGAGTGCACATGGCATTTTCAACTGTTTCAAGCAGGCCTGCAATAATAAATAAGCAATGATCAGAAGAAGAGTTGTGTCTCGGGTTTAATGAGGAAGAAATTGAGCACAGACACTAGAAGATTCTATTTAGTATTGAAAATATCATTTCTGAAAGTACTTTCACAGGAGCTGACTCCTGTTGGCTTCACAGCTGTCCTATGGTCTAACCAAGCCTGAAAGATGTCTCCTTGCAGCCTTAAGTCTAAGGGTCTGGGGAAATTGCAAAATAAGAATTCATAAAGCATTACTTATATAGGAGGGATTAATTTTTGTTTTTAAAACTGTAAGAGATGTTGTTGACCGAATGGATTGCCTTTCATAGAAATCCAGAGCCATCTCTAGGGTACTCAGACAAAAGAGATCTTTACACATATTTCCTAAATAGTCGAATTAAAATAAAGTCCCAGATCCCTTTTACTAAGTTCATATCAAACCATATACAAATTGGGGAAATGGGTGGAAGCAGATTTAGGAGGGAACATGTTCTCAAGAAATCATAAATAAATCGTGATTATCAGCATCCTCAGAGTTCCATAAAAACATGTAATAATCATAAATTCTTCTTTGAGGAAATGTATCTTCATCCCTTCGCACTTTTGGATGGGGTTCAATATTTTTCTTATTAAGCTCTGCTTGTGCCTTATATCATAAATATTATCACAGATGTTAACCTCTTATCATAGATATTATCAGATGGATTTTGGGTAGTTTCTCCCATTCCACGAGTAGTCTTTTTATCTTATTTTCCTTGAGGTTCAGTAGCTTCTTAATTTAATATATTTTTATTTGTTTGTCTTTGCTTGGTTAGTGGTGTTTAAATAAAGTGTTTAAATAAAGTAATTTTTTAAAAATCTAAAAAATACAAATAATAAATTCTATACTTTGAAAGCAAAATATTGGAGGAGACAGGTTTTCTTTTTTTTTCTACTTAAACTTTTTTATTAAGCACTGTAATTTGGTCTGGATTTTGGAAGCATGAATTGTTTTAAAAGAGGGATTTTTACTCAATTTTTTGGGAAGGAGAGAAACCAGAAAGACATTTTACAAGCACTTGAATCTTAAATCTAACTTGTCTTAAGTTTTAGCAGGAAGAAAGACTGTACCATACTTGTAATTATAACTACAGGAGGCTTCTTATATAACTTATCATTATTATTCCCATTTTACAGGTGAAGAACTAGTTTACAAAGACATAACTTACATAATTGGCTATGACACATTGCTTCATGGAAAAATTGTCAGTAAAATGTCATGTTCATAATCTAATTTATTATTCATCTCTCAGTGTACTGGGCAGGGTTATTGAAAATTGTCTTCATGTTTTTCTTCTTCACTCTTATTACAGTACTAACAAGATTCATGTTGAAAAAATGGACCTCTGGGATTCTTTCTGATATAAAGTCTTAATCCTTAATCATAGCAACAACAATTCATCTTCTAGTTCTATTACCAGGCTTTAAGAAATATATTCCAGAAACAGCCAAAGTTGTACAACATCCTTTTGCAAATAGAGCTCTCTCTGCTATAAGAACTAATGATTGGAAGAAAACAGAGAGATGTGTATTTGTGTTTCTGATTAGAATTAATATTATGGACATAATAAGCATCATTTATTTTATTTTATTTAATTACTAACAAATATGTTTATCATTCCTATTATGTATAAAGCTGTTTTAGTCGCCTTGAAAAAAAAAGTAAGAAGGATGACTCCACTACCCAGAATTTTTAAAAGACTGCTTTTAACCCCTTACACTAAAATAGTACTTGAAATTTCCAAAAGCTATAGAATTAAAATACATCATTACTTTTCTTCCCAATAAATATAAATTCATAAGAAAGACAATGTCCAGATGTCACTTTCTAAGTGTGAAACTTGCACACATTAGCAAGCCTGGGACAAACCTTACAATTAACACTTGTTAGCTGTCCAGATGTGGACAAATTACAAGCTTCACTAAACCATAGCTGACTTCTCTGTCAAACGAAGTTATTATATTTTGGGTTTGGGGATAAATAATTAGATAAGAACATGAATAACATAAGAACATGAATGAACAGTACTTTGGATAACACCCAGAATGGGTATTGACATCATTATTTTAATAAGATAGTTCCATTAGAGGATATGGCAATTGTACATCATTCCATTAGGTCTGTGGTCCTTTATACTTTTTTAAGATGTCAAGCTTTTGTTCAGAACAATCATATAATAGAAGTCTGTCTTAAAGAATAGCAAAAAAAAAAAAAAGGAGAGAGAGATGATTGAATAACAGAAGGCATGTTGATATTCTTGTGTCATTATTTTACTTCTGTTTTATATCAAAATAATTTTTATGAGTTCTAGGAGTTCGTCTTCAAAACTGTTGTATAAAAATATCATTATATAGCAAACTGAGATAATTTGGTTATTTAAATATATCATCCATATAATAGGATTTCTTTTTTATGACACTGTTTACTAAGATTCTTTTATTTTTTTCTATTTTTTGTCCCCAATTCACAATACAGATATTAAGATTCTTTTTAATGTATTAATTCTTTTTATAATTTAGGAAACATGGTTACAATAGTGTTAATGTTTAAACAATATAATTGTTGTTAATGGTTAGGGCTGGAGAGATAGTACAGCAGGTAAGGAATTTATTTGCTTTGCACATGGATGACCCAGGTTCAATTGCAAGCATCCCATATGGATGCTTACTCCTGAGCACTGCCAGGAGTAATGCCTGAGTGCAGAATTAATTATGGCTCCAAAATAAACAAGAACAACAACAAACAACAGTTGTTAGTGGGGGTGGTCAGCATAAAGTTACCTTTATATAGAATGAGACCTCTAACCACTGTCTTTCTTACTATTATTCTTTGGCTTCTCACATCAGCCAAAGGAGAAGACACAACTCCCACAATTCCAGGAGAATTGCAGGAGGAACCTGAAATTTAATTTTAGACAATGACTCTTGGTCTTTTTACTTGATAAGGGTAATATAGTTCCCAGGGATTTGAAAATTGTTCTTTATTAAGAACATGAGCCACAAAGATGGCTTTACTGAAACACATCAAACCTGCATGTTTTTCTCTTCGGAGTCATTAAGATACAGTGAGAGTTTCTCCAGTGATTCAATCCATTGGCTTTAAAATATTTAATTAGAGTTAGAATTCAAAATAAAAGCACAAGAAAAACCAGCACATACTAACTCTAGATTTATTGTTCAAGGTCCAAGAAATCATGCTTGGATATCCAGGCATCCATAAGCAGATCTCTACCAAGTGTCATAAAGGATTTTCTCCATACAAACCTACTCTCTAGGCTGAAAACACTAACCCAAACCAACTACTTACCACATACTTTTTATATCTAGCAATGTTCAGCAATACCAACACAGGGTCAGAGAAATATTGAAAGGAAATCATGAACATTCCTAGTTGTATGACCCCCCCAATCTCAAACCCCTCAAACTAAGCAATTGAGGTGAGATAAAGTTGCCAGATTTAAAAGGGACAGCCCTGGCTAAAGTAAAATGAATTGAAATGTTGCATGTATAGTATCTTAGGAAGAGTTCTGAGTCCTTCTGAGTGCAGCTATTACCATCCCAGACCTCAGTTTTTATGGGAGGAGGTCAATTTTCTTACACAGAAAAACTATATGTTAAAGGCAATTTTACAGAACCTGTGTCTCTGATAAAGCTACCTAACCAAGTCAGGCCTCAACTTTTGTTTTCCTGACAACTTTTCCCATTTCTTGCATGTTTTTTAAATGATTTTTCTTGAGAAATCTAGGAAAAGGCAGCTCATTGATAGAATTGGTATACTTGGGATCTGTTGGAATGAAAAAAAACCTGACTATAATGCCTACTTAAAAAAGGATGCACTTCATCCTCCACATTCTGCCACCAAATGATTCTATTCATCTTTCTTACATTAAATTGCTTTTACTTGACTCTATGCCAGGCTCTACCTCTTTGATGAAATATGAAAATTTATCAGATAATATCCTATCCTTATAGGTAATGGACTCATAATCTTCAAACAAAGTGTCTTGAACAATTTATGTTAGCTATCCTAATTGCTATTTTGTCTCATATGCAGAGCTTTATTTCTACCCAAATATCTTAACATTTCCAAATATTGCTACATTGGATTTCTTATGTTTCTTATATTTTATCTTTCCATTTAACTTGAGTTTAAAAGGCACCATGACTTACAGTACTGTTAAAGATAGGATTCAGGCATTCAATGTGCCAACCTCTGCTTCCATCCTTAATAACCCCCACAGTGGGAAATTCAGTTTTATAAACCAGTACTCAGATCCTGTTACCTTTGTTCATTTTATAATTCCTACTAATTTTCTTTATTTCCACATGTGAAGATCATCTGTATCCATCCCTCTTCTTCTGATTATATAGCATGACTTCTTTCTATATACAATGTTGCTTAGCTTGAAGTCTTCTAAGGAAAATTATGACTATTGATAAAAGTTCAAGTGACCATGACATTTAGGTATTCAGAAAAAAAGGATTGAATATGAGGAGAAATACTTTATCTTCCAGGAAACATAAAAAAAAACCCCAAGAGATATAGAAATGTATTCTCTGGTTCTAGAGACTTACATCAAAATAAATTATATTTTATTCGAACAAGTTGTTGAGTTTAAGCAGAGAAGTAAAACACCATTAAAGTTTTCAAGGCTGAAGTCATATCAAAATTAATATCAGACCTTAAACTATAAGGTATATAGAAGAAAATGTAGGCAAAGCACTCTATTACATTGAAACAAAAGACATCTTCTAGGAGAAAACACCATTGGCCAAACAAGTGGAAGCGGAAATAAACAAATGGGATTATGTTAAACTGAGAAGGTTCTGCATTTCAAAGGAAATAGTGACTAGGTAAAAGGCTCACCCACAAAATGGGAGAAACTATTCACACAACACCCATCAGATAAAAAGCTATAACTAAAATATACAAGAACCTAACAAGAAAAAAAATCATCTTACCCCATCAAAAGAAATGGGGAGAAGTAAAAACAGATATTTGTCAAAGAAGAAATACAGATAGACAAAAGGCACATGAAAAATGCTCCACATCACTAATCATGAGGGAGATGTAAATCAAAACAATAATGAGAAATCATTGTTACTAATGATATATAATGTGTATGCCACAGAGACTGGCACACATCACAAAGAACAACAACTACCACTGCTGGTGTGTATGTGGGGAGAATGGAACTTATATTCACTGCTATTAGAAATGCTGTCTAGTTCAGCCTTTTGGAAAAGCAATATGTATATTCCTTAAAAAAATGGACATTGACCTCCCATATATGGTCTAGCCATACTAAGGATATACCCTAGACCAAAAACACAATACAATAATGCCCTCTGCACTCTATGTTTCTAGCAGCACTATTTACAATAGCCAGAATCTGGAAACAACCCAGATTCCCAACAACAAATGAGTGGCTAAAGAAACTGTGGTATATCTATACAAAGGAATACTATGAAGTTCTTAGAAAAAGTAAAGTCACAACGTTTGATTTTATGTGGATATAATTGAAGACTATTAAGTTGAGTGAAATAGACACCGGCCCAGTGGGGCCTGACTGTGAGAAACTGTGAGTGCTGCCTGTGTGTGTTTGTCTCCTGTCCTGTCTCCTAAACCTCTTGGGAGTGGGCCAAAAAGGGCCCATAAAATTTGCTCTCCCAGAGGCTTATTCAAGGGGCCGGAACACCAAGGGACTGCTTCCTAAAGTGAAAACCAGCTATAAGCAGTACTTCACAGAAGGCAAGTCCCCTGTTTGTGATGTCAGGCTGGGAAAATCTATGCTGACCCAGTGGGGCCCAACTGTGAGAAACTGTGAGTGCTGCCTGTGTGTGTTTGTCTCCTGTCCTGTCTCCTAAACCTCTTGGGAGTGGGCCGAAAGGGCCCAGAAAATTCACTCTCCTAGAGGCTCCAGAAGAGCCCTTATCTCACTTTGCTATGTGGCTCTGCGCTCTTTCTAAGGAAAGAATGCCACAAGAAAAAAAATATCACACTAAGAACTGAGCTGAATCACTGAAGTCCAGCATCTCTCCCTGGACTGTCTTCTCTGCTGTGTGCTCATGCTTAAGATTTGATCCTGTGTGAGGCTTCATCCAGGGAGGGCTCCCCTTCCTTGGAGGCAAGTCGACCCACTCAGAAAGGGCAGAGCCATAGGAGCGTGGCCACGCACATCATTTAGCCAATGAATACCACCACGACACATAGAAAAACACACAATACAAGTGTGACAATGAGGAAACAAAGAGGGCCAGCATCAGACATAGAGAATGAAGATGACAATTCTGATGACCAAAAAACGGCCAAGCACTAATAAATCTTTCAGATAAGGAGTTTAGACAAGAAATATGGAAGATGCTCAAAGAACTCAAAGAAACCATGGATCGAGTTAAACAGAACACTAATAAGAACCAAGAAAATATGAAGACAGAAACCACAAAACTCCAAATTGAAATAACAGGACAAATAACAGGCCTGAAAAAATCAGTAAATGAATTGAATGACAAAATGGATACGCTCTCCAACAGGCTAAGAGAAGCTGAGAATAGAATTTGTGCTATGGAAGATGAGATAAATAACAACTCCATACAACGGGAGAGATTGGGGAAAAAAACTAAAAGCAAATGAACAGACAATGGAAAAATTAGTCAAAGAATGGGAACAGATACAAATAGAAGTCTATGATAAGCTCAACAGAAAGAACTTAAGAATCATTGGAGTCCCAGAGACCCAGGAAGAAAATTTCCAGGAAGAATCAACAGTCCAGAACATCATTAAAGAGAAACTTCCAGAGCTAAAGAATATATGTGAGCAAATCCTGCATGCATGAAGATTACCAATCAAAAGAGACCCCAGAAAAATACCCTAAGACACATCCTAGTCACAACGACAAATTCCACAGATAGAGACAGAATTCTGAAAGCAGCAAGATCAAAAAGGGAAAATACATTCAAGGGAACATCCTTGAGATTTACGGCAGACCTGTCATCAGAAACACTCAAGGCCAGAAAGCAGTGGTGGGACATAGTGGCAAAACTCAATGAAATAAATGCTTCTCCTAGAATACTTTATCCAGCAAAACTCACTTTCAGGTTTGACAGAAAAATACATGGTTTCACAGACAAACAAT
The DNA here is from genome assembly GCF_024139225.1 of Suncus etruscus. Lineage (NCBI taxonomy): Eukaryota > Metazoa > Chordata > Mammalia > Eulipotyphla > Soricidae > Suncus > Suncus etruscus. Next base: position 111,434,013 of record NC_064854.1, on the reverse strand, counting down.
AGCTCAGAAACTTTACAGACTCAAAACCAGTCTTAAGAGAAAAACTAGAAAGACCCAATTTAAGACAAGACTGACCAAAAAACACACCAAATTTCAATATAAAGATGGCATTAAATCCTAGGACAATTCTTTCTCTCAACATCAATGGACTAAATGCACCAGTTAAGAGACACAGAGTGGCTAAATGGATCAAAAAACTCATTCCAACCTTCTGCTGCCTACAAGAAATGCACCTGAATAGTCAGAACAAGCATAGACTCAAAATAAAAGGCTAGAGGAAAATTATTCAAGCAAACAACACCCATAAAAAGACTGGGGTGGCCATACTAATATCAGATGATGCAAACTTTATACTCAGAAACGTTATAAGATATCAAAGATGGATATTTTGTATTAATCAAGGGATATGTACAGCACAGAATGAGGGGCCAGCAAGATATTTAATACAATTGTTGACAAATCTGAAAAATAATATCAATAACAACACAATAATTGTGGGGGACCTCAACATGTCTTTGTCAACACTGGATAGGTCAACCAGACTGAAACCCAACAAGAATATACTAGACCTGAGAAGAGAAATGGAAGAAAGAGGCCTAGTATTTATATATAGGACAGTCCATACCAAGAAACCTGGATACACATTTTTCTCCAATGTACATGGGACATTCTCCAGGATAGACTACATGCTGGCACATAAAACATACCTCCATAATATCAAGAAGATAGAAAGTTTGCAGGCTACCTTAGCTGACCACAAGGTTCTAAAATTATATGTAAATTCCAAAGGGACACAGAAGAAAAACTTTAACACCTAGAAGTTAAACAGCCTCATAATGAATAACCAATGGGTCTGAAATGAAATCAAAGAGAAAATCAAAACTTTCCTGGAAAAATATGATAATAAAGACACAGACTATCAGAACTTATGGGACACAGCAAAAGCAGTACTGAGAGAAAAATTTATAGCTTTGCAAGCACACAACAGGAAAGAAGAAGGGGCCTACCTAAATAGCTTAATGACGCAGCTCATAGATTATAAAGTGCTCAACTAAAAAACCCAAAAATAGGCAGACAGAAGAAAATAACAAAGCTGAGAGCAGAAATCAATGAAGTAGAAACCCAATAAACACTCCAAAAGATCAACGAAAGCAGAAGTTTGTTCTTCGAAAAAATAAACAGGATTGATAGACCACTGGCAAAACTAACAAAGAAAGAGAGAGTAATTTGATAACTAGTATTAGGAATGAAAAAGGAGAGAACACTACTGATATGGCAGAGATTCAAAGGGTAATCAGAAACTACTTTGAGAAACTCTATGCCACTAAAATTGAGAACCAGGAAGAAATGAATAAATTATTGGATTCTTATAGTCCCATGGTTGAATGAAGAGGATGTAGCATATCTAAACACCACCATCACTATTGATAAAATTAAATTGGTTATCAAATATCTGCCCCAAACAGGAGCCCAGGCCCAGATGGATTCACTAATGAATTCTTTCAAACTTTCCAAGAGGAACTACTACCAATCCTGGCAAGACTCTTTCATGAAATTGTGAAAATGGGAACACTTCCAAATAGCTTTTATGAAGCCAATATCACCTTGATACTTAAACCAGACAGAGATGCTATGAAAAAAGAAAATTACAGACCAATATTGCTGATGAATGCAGATGCATTGATCCTCAACAAAATCCTGGCAAATAGAATTCAATGCCTCATTAAGAAGACCATCCACTATGATCAAGTAATTTTCATCCCAGGAATACAAGGATGGTTTAACATCCATAAATATATCAACATAATACACAACATCAACAACAAGAAAAATAAAAATCACATGATCATATCAATAGATGCAGAGAAAGCATTTGATAAGGTCCAACACTCATTCTTGATCAAAACTCTTAGCAAGATGGGAACAAAAGGAACCTTTTTCAATATAGTTAAGGCCATCTACCACAAGCCAATGAAGAAAAACTAAAAGCCTTTTTCTAAATTCTGGCATAAGACAAGGATGTCCTCTCTCACCACTCCTATTCAACATAGCACTGGAAGTACTCGCTATAGCGATTAGACAAGAAAAAGATATCAAGGAAATCCAGATAGGAAAAGAAGAAGTCAAGCTCTCACTGTTTGCAGATGACATAATACTCTATTTAGAAAACCCTAAAGACTCTACCAAAAAGCTTCTAAAAACAATAGATTCATGTAGCAAGTGGCAGGCTACAAAATTAACACACAAAATTAATGGCCTTTCTATACATCAATAGAAACAGGAATGTGGACATTAAGAAAACAACCCCATTCACAATAGTGCCACACAAACTCAAATATCTTGGAATCAGCTTGACTAAAAATGAAGGACCTACACAAAGAAAACTATAAAACTCTGGTCCAAAAATAAGAGAGGATACGTGGAAATGGAAGCACATACCCTGCTCCTGAATTGGCAGGATTAACATCATCAAAATGGCAATACTCCCCAAAGCATTGTAGAGATTTAATGCGATCCCTCCAAAAGTACCCAAGACATTCTTCAAAGTGGATCAGGCACTTCTGAAATTTATTTGGAATAATAAACACCCTAGAGAAGCTAAAGCAATCATTGGGAAAAAGAATATGGGAGGATTTACTTTCCCCAACTTTAAACTTTATTACAAAGCAATAGTTATCAAAACAGCATGATATTGAAATAAAGACAGTCCCTCAGATCAGTGGAATAAACTTGAATACTCAGAGAATGTTCCCCAGACATATAATCATTTAATTTTTGATAAAGGAGCAAGAAATCCTAAATGGAGCAAAGAAAGCCTCTTCAACAAGTGGTTTTGGCACAATTGGATAGCCACTTGCAAGAAATTGAACTTAGACCCCCAGTTAACATCATGTACAAAGGTAAAATCCAAATGGATTAAAGACCTCGATATCAGACCTGAAACCATAGGTTATATAGAACAACACATAGGCAAAACACTCTAGGATATTGAGACTTCAGGCATGTTCAAGGAGGAAACTGCACTCTCCAAGCAAGTGAAAGCAGAGAATAACAGATGGGAATATATTAAGCTGAGAAGCTTCTGCACCTCAAAGGAAATAGTGCCCAGGATACAAGAGCCACCCACTGAGTGGGAGAAACTATTCACCCAATACCCATCAGATAAGGGGCTAATCTCCAAAATATACAAGGCACTGACAAAACTTTATAAGAAAAATAATTCTAATCCCATCAAGAAATGGGGAGAAGAAATGGACAGCCACTTTGATAAAGATGAAATACAAGTGGCCAAAAGACACATAAAAAATGCTCCACATCACTAATCATCAGGGAGATGCAAATCAAAACAACTATGAGGTACCACCTCACATCACAGAGATTGGCACACATCACAAAAATGAGAATAAACAGTGTTGTCGGGGATGTGGAGAGAAAGGAACTCTTATCCACTGCTGGTGGGAATGCCTTTAGTTCAACCTTTATGGAAAGCAAATGGAGATTCCTCCAAAAACTGGAAATTGAGCTCCCATACGATCCAGCTATACCACTCCTAGGAATATACCCTAGGAACACAAAAATACAATATAAAAATCCCTTCCTTACACCTATAATCATTGCAGCACTATTTACCATAGCAAGACTATGGAAACAACCAAGATGCCCTTCAAAAGACGAATGGCTAAAGAAAATGTGGTACTTATACACAATGGAATATTATGCAGCTGTCAGGAGAGATGAAGTCATAAAAGTTTTCTATACATGGATGTACATGGAATCTATTATACTGAGTGAAATAAGTCAGAGAGAGAGAAAAAAACTCAGAATGGCCTCACTCATCTATGGGTTTTAAGAAAAATGAAAGACATTCTTGCAATAATAATTTTCAGACACAAAAGAGAGAAGGGCTGGAAGTTACAGCTCACCTCATGAAGCTCACCACAAACAGGGATGAGTTTAGTTAGAGAAATAACTACATTTTGAACTATCCTAATAATGAGAACATATGAGGGTTATAGAAAGCCTGTCTAGAGTACAGATGGGGGTTGGGTGGGGGGAGGAAGTTTTGGGACATTGGTGATGGGAATGTTGCACTGGTGATGTGTGGTGTTCTTTACATGACTGAAACCCAAACACAATCATGTATGTAATCAAGGTGTTTAAATAAAATATATTTAAAAAGTTGAGTGAAATAAGTCAGAGAGGAAAAGATAAGCACTAAATAGTCTCACTCTAATGTGGGATTTAAGAAAAATGTAAGACAAGTATAATAATAGTACCCAGAGACAAAAGAGATGAGTGCTGGAAGAACCAGCCCTTGATAACAAGCTTATCAAAAAAAGTGGTAAGTGCAGTTAGAGAAATAACTACACTATCAACTACCAAGACAATGACAGAAATACAATGCCTGTCTCAAACACAGGCAGTGAGCAAGGGGAGTTAGGAAATGGAGGCATGGGGGAATTTGTGGCAGGAAAGTTGTATTAATAAAGGAGGGTGTGTATTTATGACTGAAGCCCAACGTATTTGTAACCATGGTGCTTAAATAAATTATTAACACTGAATAAAAAAAGCTATAGGACTTATCTATTTATTTTTTATTTATTTATTTATTTAGTTAGTTTTTGGGCCACACCCAGCAACACTCAGGGATTACTCCTGGCTATGTGCTCAGAAGTTGCTTCTGGCTTGGGGGATCATATGGGACGCTGGGGGATCAAACCACGGTCCGTCCAAGGCTAGTGCAGGCAAGGCAGGCACCTTACCTCTAGCACCACAGCCCGGCCCCTATAGGACTAATCTTAATATAAACATTTCAAGATTGATTCACATATGCTGCTTGAATACATGTGTCTCTCAAGTGCATCTGTTGTCTTCCTTTGCACATGTCACTCACATTTCCCCTCTTGAAAAGTGTCTTTTCTACTTTAATGTTCAGATATTTACTGGGACTCTTTCCACTCTGGAGAAACCCATGATCTCTTCTCTCTCTCTCTCTCTCTCTCTCTCTCTCTCTCTCTCTCTCTCTCTCTCTCTCTCTCTCTCTCTCTCTCTCTCTCTCTCTCTGTCTGTCTTTCTTTTTCTGTTATTCTCACTTTCTTACATCCCTCTGTACTCTAAATAATGCCTGTTTTTATTTCAACGAAAGATTTCAAGATTATTCGAAAAACAAAATGATAGTAGGTGATTTCATTCCTGTAGCTTGAATGACATACACTTGTTTAGGGGGCAAAATGAACAAAAACTTAGCTTTCTCTCTTGTCTACTCATTTATTAATATGGCCAGTGTGTTGTTGATCACTTTTCTTTTCCTCAGCCAAAAAGAGATCCTTATGATGATGGAATTTTCCTCTCACTATTTGCTAAGTATTTAGAAAGCTAAGCTTTCCACTATCCGATCTTGAAGTAGAGCAGCCTAAAAGGCATCCTTATGTGAATCCAGATGTTTGAGAAAAGAACTGTTGAATTTACCAGACGGTGTGTCCACCAGAGGGTAGACAAGCTTTTTGGTTCAAAGAAAGAAAAACAAAATTTGTTTGAAGTTGTCTGAAGTCCGTGCTCAGTTGAAAGATCAGAGTTGAAAATCTGACCATATTGGAAATTAGCATTGCTAATGAGGTTTTCAGAGGCTCACAGTTTATTTTCAATCTTCTTAGCCTTCTCTATAAATACCCAACATAGAAAGCTCTGTTACTACTATTTTTAAAAGTCCAATAATGGACAGGTGTTATTTTAAAGTCAGTAACAACAAAAGCTAATATTATTTTTTAAACAAAGCCCATCAAATAATGTCATATTTGCTTTATTTTTGTCACTTTTAGTGGCATACTGGAGAGTGGTAGCCAACTGTCTGCACTGCTAGTAAAGTAAAAGGAAAAGCACAGTCTATGTGCCCAAGCTGAAAGGAATATTTGCTCTCTAAGGACAAATCTACAGCCAGGTATCCAATGATTGCTATTCTTAATACACCTATGTAAGCTGTTTTTTGTTTTATTTGTTTGTTTGATTGATTGATTTTTTTTGTCTGCACCCAGCAACTTCGAGGGCTTACTTTTGATTCTGTGCTCAGTGATTTCTCTATGAGGTGCTCAAGAAATGTATATAGTCCTGGAGATTGAACCAGGATTGGCCACATGGAAGGCAGACGTCTTACCTTACCTACTATACTGTCTCTCTAACCTGGGCTTATGCAAACTGAGGAAACTTAAACTTCTATAAATTATGTGACTGTATATAAACTAGTATAAACTGAAGAAACTCAGACTTCTTGAGTGATCAGTATAATTTGCAAGACTCCATTGTCCTTGGCATGTCCATTATTTAAATCAATGTGATACTAAAATCTACTTAATTTCGAGCTCTCTGAAATAAGTATGAATTTACAAGTATGAATTTCTTACAGGTGTAAATGCATTTACAAGTATGAATAAATCAGTGACCTTTGATCAACTACCCGATATTTCACAACTGAGAAACATTCAAAACTTAGATTTCTATGACTGTCTTAAACCTCAGTTGTTTTTGTGTTAGCTACTTCATTCATTCATGAGCTACAATTAAGCATTTGCTTTGTACCAAGAACAGGATATCGTATTTTGCAAGAACAAACTTGCTTCTTACTTTCATAGAGGTTATCACTTAGTGACAGGAAATAATAATTAAATAAATAAGAAATAGACAGGAACATATAGGAAGTATGAAAGAAAAGACAGAAACACCCAGCATACAGCAACAAATTTAATAAATTGCAAGATAATGTGAAAGGGAATGCCTGGAGAGAAAAAAATTATTTTTAGGTCTGTTATCAAAGAAGAAGGAGCCTCTAAAGAACAGACAATAGAAATAAAGATTGAATAATAAAGGAAGAGAGATCTGGCAATCATCTGAGGAATAAATGTTTCAGACAAAATGATAGCAAATGCAAAACTTAGAAGGACAGGATGTTGAAAAGTAGGACAACTGCCGGGTGGAATTAGATTGGAACAACAAGTTAACTAAGAACCTGGTCACAAAGGCTTTATAAGATTGAGAATAAATATAAAAAGAACTGCTGGAAAACTGTTGCTGATTTCCAGGTAAGAAATGTTGATAGCAGGCAAGTTTTGCAGAAGCTAATGGTATTATTTTTTTTGTTTGTTTGTTTTCTGTTGTTTTGGAGCCACCCCCAGCTGTGCTCAGGAATTTCTCCTGGCTTTGTGCTCAGGGATTACTCCTATTAGTGCTCTGGAAAAATCTGAGGTGCTGAAAATCTATTGCTGGTCAACCACATGGAGGACAAGACGATGCCAGCTGTACTATCTCTCCAGTCCCAGAATGCTAAATTTTATCTGAAGAAATCTGACACGGGGGAAAAAATTCACAACCAGCAGCTTTTAATCAAGCTGTAAATCTGAGAACCTTAACAAATAAAAACTGACCTAGAAAATTTTTGAAAGAACATCCAACAGAAACCCTAGGATTGGAATATGAGAAAAACTGAAACATGATCAAATTGCAGATACGTTCGGAGTCATTGAAAAGATTACCAGCAATCCCAAGAGTGAGGTTTGTACCTCCTAACTGCAAGCTTGTTTTAACAATGAGCCCAAGTTTTATGGACTGTCATAATGCCTGGAACATGGGCTTCATCAGAACAACAGGCTTTTCTACACCAGGGTTTCATAGTGTCTGATATTAATATAGGGGATAAGTTGTGGAATTTCAGGGTCTGTGTATCTATCTATGGATTATTCATACTGTGTAGGTTGACTAAATGGGAGCATAAGTACTATGATATCTCTGGAGCTCAGAGCTTGCATCTGGCTAAATTCAAAGCTAAACTTTACCATTTAGAGTCTTTGCACTTTCAGATGAATTGATTTAATTTCTAGTTTTTGATTTCATCTTCAGTAACTGGCATCAGAAGACATAATGTTCTGTTTATTTGTTTGGTTTGTTATGGGACCACAACTGGAGCCGCTCAGGGATTACCCTTGGCTCTGTTTTCAGAGATAACTCCTGGCAGACTCAGGAGACCATATGAAATGCCAGAGTTCAAAACCAGGTACCTGCTGCTCGCAAGGCAGGCACCCTATCTGTTGTACTATTATTGCTCTGGTTCCATAGCATAATTCTTTGGCATTTTGAGGTTCACATATGGTAGTATAGTTACACTTACACATCAACACTTAGATTAGTACCTGAACAGAACAAATACTCAACAAATAGTATGAGGATATATTGTGTATCGTAATATGTAATATTATGACATTATATCATTAAACTATGATGCCCATAAATAATATGTAATATTATTATATGAAAGAAAAGGAATTTTTTTTACCTAAAATGGTATCCTTAATATTCACATCCAGTGATGAATAGTCTGCCATCCTATAGTGAAACTACTAAGTATGTTTCTTCCCTGTGGCAGTTGTCTGACTGGACCTTCTTACACTGTTCTTTATTGGCCTCCTAATAAGGAGTACATAGTTTTCAATGCAGGTATATTGTTCCTTGATCCATCCTTCATTCATTTATCAACAAATACTAAAATGCTTGGTGGTTTTCAACATTGCTTGTGCTAATGTGGGGGGATTTAACTTTTTTACTACCCTTATTAGCTTCCCTTCTTAGATTTCAGTTAAGATTTCATTGGCAGGTGCGGGGCAACAGTGGAAGGGGTAGAGAGGAATAATGATCCTATGAAAATGTTCAAAGGGATACAGGTATGGGTCTGAGAGATAGTACAATAGCTAAGACACTTACCTCACACACATATGATCCAAGCTTAATCTCTGGAGTCCCCAAAGTCTGACCAGGAGTGATCCTTGAGCACAGAGCCAGGAGTAAGTCTTGAGCACCTCTGGTGTGGCCCCAAACAAAAGAAAACAAATACAAATAGGCCACAAATGTATATAATTTTGAAGTTTAATAGTAAGGATGGTTAAGAGTAAGAAACAAGAAGATTAATAGAGGATCAATATAGTATCCTGAGCCTTTGTTGCAAGTAGGTAGTATAAATTTAAAAGCCCAGACATGTCCATTTTTCATTTGTTTATTTGTTCATGGTCCTCAATAGCTATTCCTGGATCAGTGCTTGAACGTGACTCCTGGAAGTACATGAGGGACAATGCAGTGCAAGGGCCCTGCAGGCCCTGCTTGTAGACGGTACTTCAACCCTACTAGTTATTGTTCTACCACTGCCTAAACCTTTTGTTTATTTGTTTGTTTTGTTTTTGTTTTTTGGGGACACACCTGGCAGCGCTCAGGGGTTACTCCTGGCTCTATGCTCAGAAATTGCTTCTGTCAGGCTCCAGGGACCATATGGGATGCCTGGATTCGAACCACCGTCCTTCTACATGCAAGGCAAAAACCCTATCTTCATGCTATCCCTCTAGCCCCAGCTTAAACCTTTTTTGTGTTTGTTTGTTTTCTTTTACAGACCTTCCCCCTTCCCAACCCTCACCAATAGCACTATCCTGTTTTATGGACATATTACAGAGGACAAACTTAGACTTAAAGACCTTACAGGATATCCAAGTTATATGACTAGTTAAGTGGACATTTGGGACTAGAACCTGGGAGGATTCATTTCACACCCATCATCTGTTTATTCTAATTTGATCACCCAGTAGTCTGTCCACCATAAGTTAAAATAATATATGAGAAAAAAAAGATGTAAAGGACATTCTAGGAATGATTTCTTAAAGGTGTGAAGATGAGGGGCTGGAGCAGTGGTGCAGGTGGTAAGGCATCTGCCTTGCACACACTAGCCTGGGATGGTTAGGTTCCTGGCATCCCATATGGTCTCCCAAACCAGGATTTCTGAGTGCATAGCCAGGAGTAACCCCTGAGAATCACTGGGTGTGGGCCAAAAACAAAAAAAACAATATGTGTGGAGATGTGTGTGTGTGTGTATGTGTGTGTGTGAGAGTGTGTATGAGAGAATGGAACCCAAAGAAAGGCAGACAAATACTGAATTAAGAAAGAGACAAACACACACAACAAAACATAATATATATCCAGTCAAGATTCACTCGGGTTGGGTTATTACTAATAGCATAACGACCTCAGTCCACCTAATGCTATTCCTCTATAGAGTAAGATTTGAAGAAGAAACTCTAAGTAGAGCACTCTGTTCTGTCTGAATTACTGATTTCCAGGCCACCAAGAGTCAGGAAGCCAGTGTAAGGATGGCAGTCAGGGGGTGGCACCCTTTCTAGGAAATTGGTGTCAAATGTGCCCCCCACCCTACTTTAAGGAAGCCTTGATTTTGGCTGATGAAGGAGTCAAGCTCAACTGTTTTCTGTGGGGGCTGTTGCAAACACAAACTGACATCCTACTGCAATCTCTGAAAGCTTGGCAATGTTAAGATTTTAGTAACACTGAGCTTTAAGTAATACTACTTTGAAAAATAAGCAACCTAGTTAAAATGAGTTCTTTCCACAATCCTCAGAGCCCCCCCAAACCTGTCTTTCAGCAGCATTTCCTTAATGATTATGTATGGGTAGTCTACCACTATTCTAAGATGAGTTTCATCCAGACATTTCCAGAAAAAGAGAGCAATTAATTTTTAGGAACATACAAACTTTTACCTAATCTATGCAAATCTATGCAAAATTTTAATAGAAATTACCATACACTCCCCCAAACACAAAATCTCCAGCTTCCTTTTGCTTTCCTAATTTGCTTTTAAGCATTGTGTGGAGGGAGGAGGGGCTCTCGGAGTCAAAGGGGAGATGGCTCTGTCTCTACGATGCAGCCAGCTTGCGCAAAGCAGTCGTGCACTTGCACTTGTGAGCAGCAGAGCCAAGTGTGGGGGCTCCCCATGGTGGTAAGCACCTCCCCACAAAGCAGGCAGCCTTTCACCAGAGGGAAGTATCAGGTTGCGGTACTTGAGCTGTGGGTTGTCACTATCTAATAATATGACCGTTTTGCCATCTCTCTGCAAATAAGACAGAAGCTGCTACCTGATTGGTATAACATCTTACTTTCCCTCCTCATTGATTTTCTTCTCCTCCTTTGCTTCATAAAAAGAGAGGCAAGTGGCTGTGCTGTGGACAGAAGAGCTTTATTTTTAGTATGAGACAACCTCTATTTTCTTTCAGGAGAGGGAAGTTGGATTATCAATTCTTTTGTAAATGTGTATGGTGATATTTGCTCCGGTAAGTTTCTCTTGATCTTGATTTTGCGCTAGCTCTGTGTGTCCGGATGTGTGTGTTCATTCGTGTTGACTTGGGCTGCGCTTTTCTTTCTAATATCATTTTAGAAATTTCTGATGGTAACATTGCTTTATGCTCTTTTGGAGTTATATGTTTAATCGAAAGAGACGGTTGTGCAATAGCATAATGCACCAGGTTTCTTTTAATCTAGTGGAAAAAAAAACTATCAAAGTAAACTTATATTTGGCTTTGTAAAATGGAATATTATTCTACTCCACTCAGAAGTATGCAATGTCCTGAATAGATTCAATGTGCTCTATAGCCTGCTTACGATTTTAATTAAAGTTTCATAATCGGTGTCAAAGCAAGAATTTCTTAAACTCCATAAATAGTTCCTGAATATTTTATGCTGTGCCAAAAGGGGTGTTCCTATTCTAGAAGGTATGATACTAAGACGAAGTGAATGAGAGGACTTTCTCTAACACTGGGTGCATATACCTTTGAGAGAATGGAATTTATTAACAAGTATTTAGATCATTGAAGTAAATCTCTAGCATTCCTTGAAAAGATGGAATCACAAGTGACTGTTGCTTCTCTTCTGTCTTGCTCTGTCCTATGTATTTGTGCCACCATCTGTTAAATGCCCAGACTTATGCTTGTATCGCTGAGGTTGATGAAGAAAAAGTTGCTGTTACTAAATAAAAAAAAATAGTGCAAAATTACTATCTGATCATTACAGCCAGTCATGCTTGTTAAGCACTATATCTCGATCTTTTTTTTTCTCAGAGAGTATTAAGGGTCTGAATTCTTTGTTGTTAATTCAGAAGTCTGGGAGAAAAATCTATTAATATAATTATTCTAGTCAGTGATGATAAGATGATTAAGTAATTGCTCTGATGGAAACAAACTGATGCTTTAATCTTTTGTTACACAATCAACAAATCTGCATACATCATTTTAGGGTGAAATGAACTAGGGAATCTATTGCTCATGTAAATTAAGGACCTAGTGGACTAAAAAGCAAAAGGATGCCTAGTTATTTTTATTTTTAAAAATAAAGTCAGAAAGTTGCATATGCCTCGATCTCCTAGGTATAGAATCTTTTTCATGATAGCATTTATTTTATAGCCCGAGGACAGCTTATGGAAATAGTAATAAGTGGCTGAGAATACACTTTCCCTCCTGTCTACTTCTATTGGGTCACCCCACCTTGTAAAGACCCCCTGCATGCTGGAATAAACCTATTCATTTTAATAAATTGAATTTTACAGTTAGATTAATCTTATTTAGCTTCAAAAACAAACAATCTAAAGTTATGTATATTTATTATACTGATTTATTACTGGTCACAATAAAGCTGATACTAATAACAGCCTCAGGTGTCATGAATCTCTAGAATCAAGTGTTCTCTATTGCTCAAAAAACCAAACTGTTATCCTTGGGTTACTGTTATCCTCGGGTTATTTGCAATTACTGCTAAATGCACATTTCTCTTCCCAAATTCCCCAGCCTCCAACTTGAGGAGAGTGTTTGCTCTCATTCTCTCCACAGCTGTTGTGACACTTTAAGTATAAAGTCGTTAGTTGTAATGGAGACTATCATCTTGTGAAGCGATTCAGTAACACAAATTTGTGAAGATGTGCAGGGACAGCACTCTCCAGGTGCAAGTGTCTTTCTTGGTCTCCAGATTGCTAGCAGACCAAATAGTTAAGGGTTCAAGTGTTGATGCAACACCAAGCCTGTTTCAGCTACTGACAAAAGGGGAACAAAGGACAGGTATATATTGAAGTGAATGTGCCCTGTGTTTGACTTAAAGTTAGCATGCAATATGCACTCTTTAAAGGTGTCACTTTTCAAAGGTACAGCATGTGACCCCCAAAATTTTGTGATCTGTTCTGTACACTATTAGGAAGTGTAATAAAGGGAATTTTCACAGTGGAATTATTTTATCTACATGTATTTATTTCAGCATAGCTTAGAATGCAATAGTTGTTACTATTTATTACCAATGTGCCTGGTCCTAGTTGCCCAATATTCTACATGACTTATTTTGTTTTATATTCAAAACTATTTTATGAGGGATATAAAAGTATGCTCTCACTTTATAGATAAGAAAAGGCAGAAACAGATCACATATGAGGCAACACATGTCAAGCAGTTATTCATGAAACTCAGAACCAGGCCATCACACACTAGAATTAGGTTGTCCATCTCTCCTTTTTGGTAGACTCTATACCAACTTCTCTTTAGGAATGCTTTTCACAGGCAAATATAAATATAACTGTATTTTTGTTATTGTTTCCCCTCCCCACTGACACAATCTAACCTCATTTTTCACAGGCATTCCTTTTGTGACTCCAAACTATGGGATTAAAAACTGGAGAGTGTGTTTTAATTCCACTCAACTTGTAGAACTATAAAGAGGTGTCAAAGGGGAATCTGACTAAGGAATGATCGAAGTAAAGTCTAAAATTAAAACAGTTTGTTTTATTAATCAAAAATATCTACCATGAGCATGGAATCAAAATTGTGATGCCATGATAACTTGTTAATATCAATAGCTCAAGTTATTTGGTTTACCACTAATGCAAAAAAGTAGTTGTCACATTGCTGATATTTGTGGAAAACATTGTAATAGTCTCACCTTTTATTTAGATCCAGCATGATTTTCTGTCACTCTTTGGCTAGCTGGAAAGGGCTGAAATGGCACTTGAGGTAGAATACTGCAAAGCATTTACATCACCTGGGTAATGAAAAAATGAGCGCAGCTGCCGATAAGCATACTCAGAAGCATGACAAAGTTGAAATTCAGAGTTACCAGATGCATTAGTTTTGCACCTGAGTGCTAAGTTCTCATTTGAAATCTTTTGAAGACAAAGAAATTCAGATAAATAAAAGGAAAATGCAACTGACTTAGATCAATATATTTGAAATTTTTCCTGAACTTGTAATTTTTAGACTAGAGAAAGGAGCATGTTATGCATGAGATGATTTGAAATATTGGATTTTTGTTCACAGATAGAAAGAGAAGGGATTAAGAGTTATGTGAATGCAAAAGTCAGATTAGGAGCTCTTTCAAGGGTTTAGCAAAAAAAAAAAAGTCAAAAACTTTTTTAAATGAATGAACAAGCAACCTGTCACAAATCAGAAGCATTGGAAGTCAAGTTCTGACGTATTGACACCATATTGACTTCTTGGTATGATGTGTCATCTTCTAATATGCAATGACTTTTGAGGCATTTTTTTCATCGAAGCTCTCAGTTAAAAGTAGAGGTTAGAGCATTAGTAGAGTAGGAATGTTGGTTGCCTTGAATGCAGCTGATCTGGGTTAAATCCCAGGCATTCCATATAGTTTCCTAAACCCTCTAGGAATGACCCCTGAGTGCAGAGTTAAGAGTAAACACTGCACTGCCAGGTATGGCTCCAAAACAAACAAATAAACAAAAACAGAAACAAAAAGAGTTCAGAATGCCATGCACAATAAAATATTTCCAAAATGGTAAACCCTTCTGTCAAAAAGCAAGCTTAATAATAGTGATTCACTATTTTATTTTATTTATTAACATTTTATTTTATTTTATTTATTAACATTTCTTTTTGTTGTTTTTTTTGTTGTTGTTTTTTTTTGGGGGGGTCCACACCCGGCAGTGCTCAGGGGTTACTCCTGGCTGTCTGCTCAGAAATAGCTCCTGGCAGGCACCAGGGACCATATGGGACACCGAGATTTGAACCAACCACCTTTTGTCCTGGATTGGCTGCTTGCAAGGCAAACGCCACTGTGCTATCTTTCCAGGCCCACTATTACATTTCTAATGCTTCCTTAGAACTAATTGAGTAGTTTAATTTAAAAAAAAAAGGTGTAGTACTGGAATTCATCAAGTTAAAGAAATTTAAATTAGTATTTTCTATCTCAGTTGCCTTAATGAAGGTTCTAAATAGGAGATCCATCAAATATGCACTCATTCTTTATAAAATGTGCTGTTTTGCCCTGTTGCTCATCACATACAGGTTATCCCTTAAAAATAAACTTAGGAAATCAGACATATAATATGGACATTAAAACACATACCTTAAATGCAACCAGCCCTGGTTCAACTTCCAATTCATGGTCCTCCTAATACCCCCAAAGCATAGGACTGGGATTAGACTTCAAGCATCACTGAGTGCCTAACCCCCAACCCCCAAATAAAACTAAACCTCATGAAAGTATTGTAAAGTTTAAGCTATTTTGGTCTCCATCAATAAAATATATTTTTTTCAGTAAAGTTATCATACCTAAAATAAGTAGCAGGAGCTTTTGTATGATACTTCCAGACATTTCTTTGGCTATTGGCTATGGATATATGTATTAAAACATGCTTATTATTAAAGGACTTTTAAATAATCTATTAAATATTAATAAGCAGCTAATAATGAAACATAACTGTTAGATTAGTGGTGGATTTGTCAACAGCCATTCTAAGTTGATGCACAAATAGAGCTGGTGATCCAGCTATATTTTTTATTAGAAAATTATAATTAATGAGAAATTTGAGCTAGTAATGAGTAATACAAGATACTTTTCCTCTAGAAAAAAAGCTCTTCTATGTGTCTTTAAATTTTGTAAGATTAGGGATGAGTTGAATTCTAAGTTGATGCACAAATAGAGCTGGTGATCCAGCTATATTTTTTATTAGAAAATTATAATTAATGAGAAATTTGAGCTTGTAATGAGTAATACAAGATACTTTTCCTCTAGAAAAAAGCTCTTCTATGTGTCTTTAAATTTTGTAAGATTAGGGATGAGTTGAAAATGGAAACACCTTAGTAACTCAACTCTATAAACTATGATGTACTTAATTAATCCATTTTAAAGATAACTTGAAAATACAGATTCTAGACCATTGGTCTAACAGAAAATTGTTCTGGGCTACTATGAATACATTCTTTTTTATTGTGATTATTTTTTAAAATAATTTTTATTTTGAATACAGAGGATTACAAATCTTTCACAGTAATATTTTAGGTACAAAGTGACATTGAATCAGGGCATTCCCACCACCAATGTTGTCCTCCCTGCACTCCTTTTCCCAGCATGCATCCCATATTCCCCTCTTTTGCCCCACCCCCTGGGATGCTAATATAAGTCGTCCCCTCTGTGTCTAGCTTGTTGTAGATTAGGTATTGGTTCTGTTGTCATTGGCTTTGGATTTTTTGTTTAAGTCTGATCATTTTTTTATTTCTACTCGATGTTCATATGACTGTTTGGTTTTGGTACCCTTCATTATTTCTTCCTCAATTTGTGAGGCAGAACAAGATGGTTTAAGTTATGTGGTTCTGTTAGAAGGAAAAAAAATAAAGAGGGGAGGCAAAAAAAATCAAACAAACAAAAAATGGGGGGAGTCCTTCTAGAGGCTATAAATATCAATTTAAGAGAAGAAAAAAAAGGAAGAAAAACATAGCAAGAATACAAAAAAAAATCAAGCAAAAAATGTGAAAAGCACCACAGCAATAAGCACTACAGCAATAAAAACAACAGCCAAACAATACCACAGTCCCAAGATAAAAAAAAAAAAACACATTCAAAACACACACACACACACAAACAAGCAACAACAACAATAACAAAAAATTTAATGTGTGCTTTTTTTTTTTTTGCATAGGCACAGTAAATATTGGGGATATTAGAAAGGTAATACCCTTGGCCTAAGAGATACAGGGTTTCTCCACCCTTGAAGTATACTGTCTTGGGAATAACTACAGGCTTTGTACATCCTCTTATTCTCTCCCCTAGGTCCTTTTGTGATGTCTGGAAACTTTCTGCTTAGTCATGGGGGATAAAATCAGGCCTCTGTAACTAGAGGTCTTAGTATTTTCACAGGTCATAGGATGGAGCCTAGAATGGAGTCTTTGTTTATGGTTCTAGAAGTTCTGTTCCATCACTGTTGTTTTAATCAGTCTTCTAGAATTGATGGTATTGGTTTTTGCATTGATCCTAGTGTGAAGCCTAGAGTCTTTCATTCTGTTTCCAGAAGTTCTGCTTAGTTGCAGTTGTCTCAGTCAGACCTCTGGAATTAGAGATCTTGGTTGTTGTACAGGTTGTAGGCCAAAACCTAGACTAGGGTCATTTTTATTGGTCCCAGGATAGGTTCTGCCCAGTTATTGTTGTCACAGTCAATTTCTCTAGTTAATGATTTGGCTTTTGCACAGATCAAACGATGACAAGTTTTCTGATTTCTTCTTATCATTAGGTGGTGAGGTAAGATAACCTGCTCTTAGACCAAGTTGTTGCCATTTCATCATTGTCAGGATGTCATATCAAAACTGCTCTTGTTGGTGTCAGAGCAGTATTAAGAATGTCCCAAGGGGAGTTTGCTTCCTGGAGTTGTTGCAAAGAACTGTGTCAGTTCTATGTCTGAGATCCAGGGTTCAGGGTTTGATGGTGGTGTCTAATCACATGGAATCTAAGTTGGGACCATATGACATATGTTCAAGGTGGGAGGTGCCCCTGTATTGTAAAATGTATGAGTTCTTATTCCTAGTGGATAAGAGCTTGTTTCTTTATGTAAAATTTTCCCCTTTTTAGTATGTCTGAGCAAAAAAAGAAATGGTGCTATATTATATTGCTGGTGCATTTGGGGGTGAGAGTGTCAAGCTCCATAACCACTGTGCCCTGGTTTTGACCTGAGCCTTTATCCCAGGCAAAACTTTTTCTTGTAATTTTTTATACCAAACAGAACCAAAACAGATGAAGTTAAGGAGGAGAAAAAAAAAAAAAAACAAGACAATATATATATACACATATAAAGGAAAAAATTAATTAAGAGCTCTGAACATGTTCTACTACAGTTTCTTTAGTCTTACTTATGGAATCTTTAAATCATCCCAAATTATCACACTTTTTCTCAGTGTTAGTCTTCTGGCAAAGATATGACAAAAAATTTAGGCTTATTTTATTTCTGTAAAATGTGGCTCCAGGAATGCTTATGTCCAATTTAAATGGAAGGACTCTTATTTTAAGCCACCATATTAACACTAGCCTCTCAGTGATTAACCCATACTTTTCTACTTGGCTTTGGCACTCCATAAAGTAGGATATTATATATAGTTTTCAAAAGTTATTCATTTGAACTTTCCATTATTGAGACAAAAACACAATTTTCTTTTATTGGAGAATGCTTTGAGGAAGTATTTAGCCACTAAGTTCATTAGGTTAACCTTTTACTCAACTAATATTTAAGGATGCCTACTCATTGCCAAGTCATTACTCTATATATAGTGAACAGATGAAATCTATGATGAAAGATAATATATGCATTCTCAGGACTAAACCACTTTATTATCTATTTTCTCACCCAAAACAAATTTCTGCTTCATGTCCCAGAATGTGTGTATTTAAATTATAACTGACCTATTATAGTAAGACACTTTTAGGGAATATATCCTTTGGGCCTTTTCTATTCATAATGAGTGAAGAAACACAAGTGATTCCATTTATTTGCTGATGTTAAAAATAAACTGTTTAAAATGTTAAAAATCCACTGATTTCTGATTGGCTACAATGGGGTGATTTGAGAGGGAACTAGAAGAAATTTTGTGGTGCTTGCATTGTTGCTTTATGGGCATTCTCATACTTGAAAAGTTATCTCATTCTTGCCTATGTTAAGAAAGAAAAAAAAAGGAAGGTACATCACTGAATGAAGCATTAAAAATAAGTTGGAACCAGGAATAAAACAATAGTAAAATATTGTCTTGCAAACAAATCTGCTTTTGATCACTGGACTCAAAGCAAAATAAGATATAAGAATGAACAAAGAATAAAGGAACGAGTACTTTTACAAGTAATCTAAATTAGGTCTAATTTATAGTCTTGAGATTTCTCTAGATGTTCCTTTCCAGGTTCATTTTATATATAATACACATATAATGTAGATTTATATATAAATCTTTCTGCTACATATTTAATAGCACAATATTTAAAGTTTGTTTTGTCAAATGTTCTTATCAGAGATAAAACTTGATTAAGTAGAAAAGGAAAGGCATCTAAAAGTGTTTTTTTGGTTGTTATTATCCTTACCTATAACACTCTACTTCACTTATTTGACATGTTATTTTTATCTCCAGTCATCAAAAAATGTAGGTAACATTAAAGTGGTATTGCGCTTGCTTCTTTGTCTTTATTGCGGTATCAGGATCAAACTCAGCACCCAAAAATGTTATGTATGTGCTGTACAATTGAGCTATATGCCCAATAAATATTATAGCCTTTAAGCAGATGTGAATTATATATTTATCTGAGTCACCTGTACACATTCTTGCTATTACTACAGGATAAAACCTGTTTTCCAGGTTTACATATCCTCACATGTTATAGTATTTTATGACAAGAAAGGTAAATATTTAAAACTCCTATTTTCTTTTTTTGAGATTGTTTTGGAAATAAATGCAGCACTGCAGTTTGTGTGTAGGCCAGGGCATTAGAAGTTTATTTCTCAGGATGTATTAGCTGGATGGTTTTGGACCATCCACTGTTGCACTTAGAATTCCCTCAATAGTTCATGGACTGTAAGTGATGCATTACAAAAACCACAGGAGACCTTGGAAATCAGCCTAGCTGTGTGGAAATAATGGAGGTTTTAAAGTCAAATGGACTTAGGGAATGAATGAAACGTGACATTCTCATCACCTGATCTCTTACTGGTAAGAGTAAAACCTTTAAAAATGGATTTTAAGTCAAAATATTGAAATTCCAAATAAGAAGTGGAATTTCTCCATGATTATTGGTGAATTTGGTAGAGATGTAATAGTCAATATTCTTCAAGCCCAACGAGAAGTTATTTGAAGAGAAACTTAGATATAACATATACCAGAAATGTACACATTCTGAGTTATTATCAGGTGTTAAGGTGTTTAATGTATATCTCTTGTTTTTTAATCCTGCATACTCAATGATCTCCAGTGTTAGTTTAACCATATTTAAACCTTAGTAAAGACTACAGAGACGTGTGACTCCTTGTAGGATGATGGTAGAAGAATGGTAGAGCATAAAATATATATTAAGGGCAAGTGGTAGTGATTTGCCTGGCATTTAACACACATGCTCCTGGGTATATATTCTTAAGTATTTAATGAGTTGTTTGGTGATGCTTATAATTTAAGATCCTTAGTACAGTATTCACTATAAAAGATTTTTAAGTGTTTATTCTAGCTGACTGCTGATCATAAAAACCACCGTTATTGGTCATAGTGACAGTACCATGGGTAGGATACTTGGCAGCCTGGGTTTGACGTATGGCACCTTATATGGTCCCCTGAGCCCCTAAGGTACACTGGAGTTACAAAGAGCAGAAGTAGAAGTAATGAGAAAAGCTGGATGTGTACTGGAAATTAAAAAGAAAGTTAAGAAAAGACTTGGAGAGAACAGGGGAGGAAGGGGAAGGGAAAGAAGAGGTGGAGCAGAGGTGAGAGGAGAGGAGATAGAAGAGGAGAAAAGAAACGAAAGCTCTTATCCTCATGAACTCTCAGAACTCAATCTGGAAAGAAAGGAATCGACCAAATTCTTGTTCTGCCACTTATGAATATGCATGGTCTTAAATGATTCATTTGCCCTCTCTGGGTTCCATTCTTTTCATATGTAAAGGAAAATAACCAGGCTCCTTCTAAAAGTTAAAGAGAGATTTGCTCTCCAAAATAGTTTGGGAAAAATCTTTTGAGACCATGCATATCTACACAATAGTAATATTTTTCCTTTCCTTTGTAGTCAAAGTTTATTCTGTTCTCACTTTTTATTCTGTGCCCAAGATAAGTTCATGAGGTTAGGGAAAATGTTTCTCTGGTGTACCAAGAAAAAATGACTGTAGTTATAGGATAAATATAAAGTAGTTTGGGGCATGCTTTGATGGGTAATTTTATCTCAAGGGAAATATATGTTTATATTATAAATTGCAGAACAAAGTATCTTCACTGACATCACTATAATGAACCCAATATAATAGGAAAAAAGCAATTCCCTATTCTCAGATCAGGAATGCCTCTCATCTTTCTTTTTACTTCCTTTGGAGCCATTTCTTGCACATCTGTTCAGTTACAATCTATTTGTGGCCAGGGAGGAGACTGACAGCCTCTCACTGGGTCTGAACAAGTTTTAATACCGTGAACCCTAAGCCTGAACTCCAACTACTTGTGCATATTGGATTCTTAATATTTATAACAGTTATTGGTAAGAGTAAGAAGAAAAGGAGATTTGAACCATAAAATCCTGGGGGGCATAGGGTCTTTCAGTAAATCTAGGAACACAGGAATGAAAATCAAAGAACTGGACAAGATTGTAAGTGCTCACAGATGAGGTGTAGCACCATATCTTCAGTACAGTGCTCTCACTATATGATCTCAGAAAACTTCTCAGGAGAATTGACCAATTCTGAATTTTTCCTACCTGAAAGTGAAAACTCAAGGAAATCCTCTTATCACCTGCCTTGAGTTTCTAATTGTTTTGTGATGTAGAAAACCCAAAGGTTTATAATTTCTCATAAATATTCTACCTCAAAGCACAGGACACATGCCATGTTTTTAAAATTGCTATTTTTATAAGGCCATAAATTTTGAAATACTATAATCTGATAATGGTTCTCTCAAAGATTCCTTACCCTGAACTGAACTTTTCACTGTTTTTTTTTTTTTATAAACACTTAGCCTTTGAGAAAATAGGAGGGCTCCATATCCAAACCAGTTCTGAATAGAATTTCTACCTTCCCACTGCACTCAGTGGGATCTGCACTCCAGGATCATTTCCCCAATGGATATCACAGGAAAGCCATGTTTTTTATTCATTCTTTCATTCAATCATCCAGTCATGAAATGAATTTATTCACTTATTTATTCTATCTTTAATGAACTCTGTATGTCTAGTTTTGTAATAAGATTTGGAGTACAGAGGTGACAGATGATAGATAGATAGATAGATAGATAGATAGATAGATAGATAGATAGATAGATAGATAGATAGATAGATGATAGATAGAGAGATAGATAGATAATTTCCAGTCTTAGTAAGGGGGTGAGAGTCCAATTAAAATTTCCTCAGAGGTGATTTAGTTATAGTTGAATAAAAGCTAAAATGAAAGCTAAGCTTCCTCTTATATTAATTATCTGATAGACATAACCAACCCCAAGTATTCATGCATATTGAACTAATTAATCATTATTACTGCTCTTTGAAGGAGTTGGGAGAGGAAAGGATTGGAGATTATAAAATTATGAAGGGCATGATGTCAGTTGGTAAGTTTAGAAACATTGGAATTAAGGTCAGAGACTAGAACAAGATTCTGAAGACTCACAAAACTAAGATGCAACATTTACTTTGTTTCTTACACTACTCCTCACCTTAGTGGAACTGAATCTCTACAATGACATAGTAAGGGATTACTATTATTATTATATTAATTTTAAAAGAAAATTTCTAATTTTAATGTTTAATAAAGATTCACTATTTACTTTTTTGAAATATTGCTACTCTTCATTTTATTGTTGATAATATTATTGTGATGACAACGGATCACACATGTATAGGCATAGTGCTTAATATATAGTTAATATATACATATATAGTGTCTCTGGTGATTTCAAGCATAGGGGCACATAGCTTACACTCTACACACCATGATGCTGACTTTACCAAAAGTTGCATTCCTTTATGGCATTAGAGAATATAGCCCTAGGTAAAGTCAGTCAGAATGTAAAACACAAATACTGAATGATCTTGTCAGATGTGGAAAACAAAGAAACACAGAAATGAATTTTATAGTCTCCCATGGAAGCAAATCTTAAAACATTATTAATAGAACTTAAAGTGAAGTGGCTATAGTGGGAGAGTGGGAGAAAAGAAGGATTGGACAATGAGGGATGTTGAGATTCTGGTGAATGGATTTTGAGAGTAGTGGTATAAATATAAAATACATGGGCTGAAGTGATAGTACAGGCTGAAGCTTTGCATGAGGCCAACCTGAGATCAATTTTCAGCATCCCATATGTTCCCCCAGCACCACTGAGAGTAATTCCTGAGTGCAGAGCCAGGAGTAAACTTTGTGTATCACCAGGTGTGGCTGAAAAGTAATTTAAGTATGTATATATAGATAGATAGATAGATAGATAGATAGATAGATAGATAGATAGATAGATAGATAGATAGATAGATATAGATATATATAATATTGCAATACTATTATAAATAATAAGATAAAATGTATTGCATTATCACAAACAATTATTATGATTAGGGTATAGGTGTCACAATTTGTGGTGCTCTAGGTTTATTCCTGGCTCTCTCTTTAGGGATTAGGTCTGGTGGGCCTTAAGGAATCATATGTCATGCTAGGGATGGAACCTGAGTCAGCGGCATGCAAGGCAAGTGACTTTAATGCTTTTAAACTTTTCTGAGCCCTTCTTTTTAATTTAGGGTAAATACACAGAATATATTGTTGGGAAAAGCACACAATTTGTATTTAATTTCTCTGAGGCTATAGCTTAGGTATTTTGGTCCCACATTCATTCTGTGATGTACCACATTAGCCTTTTGAAAAGTTAATTCATAGCATAAGTAATTAAAAAACAGAAATTGTTTTTTCTTGTAACGCCAGGGATCAAACAGGTCTTATTTATACAAGACATGTGCTTTACTGCTGAGCTACATCCCTGATCCTAAGAAAGATCATTTGTTAACATAAATGTGAGTACGACTACAATGAGCTTCTTGAAATGAAATGGTATGTTTGTGCTGAATTTTTAACTTGTAAATGTATAACTGTATTTCAGAGGTGTTCAATCAACTTTGATAGCTTTCTATTTGAACGCTAGCAGCATCCGTGTCACCTGGGAATGAAGTAGAATTGTAGGTTTTGGTTCCACTGCAGTTCTCTACTGAAAGTCACTTCATATACACAATGTTGCTTCAGAAGCTCAGCTCTAGAAAATGTCGACAAATTGGACTCCAGTTCAGGCCCATGATGCTAACTGACCAACTGGCTGAACTTGTCTGGTTTCTGTGTTCTGCTCTGAAGACGGTGGCAATCAAGCTCCTCATGTATTAGAATCAGAGGTACTTTCTCTGGCCACTGTGAACTCTTGAGTTTTGAGGACAAAAAAGTACTTAGAAGCACCTTTTAACTTCAGAGTCAGTTTCTTCTAATGTAGTCTATGAAGCCTCTACATTTTAGTAACCAGAGATTTTTCTTTTAAATGGTGTTTAGATAAGAGCCAGAAATTAATACTAAAATGGGTACGGTAACAGCCTTGCACAAAGCTGACCCAACCAGGAGAAACCCTGGACACCACAGGGCATGGCCCCCAAACAAACAAAGGCATCTAAAATGAACATGACTTTTATTTGTTTGTTTTTTGTTTTTTTTGTTTTTGGGTCACACCCGGCAGTGCTCAGGGGTTACTCCTGGCTGTCTGCTCAGAAATAGCTCCTGGCAGGCACGGGGGATCATATGGGACACCGGGATTCGAACCAACCACCTTTGGTCCTGGATCGGCTGCTTGCAAGGCAAACACCGCTGTGCTATCTCTCCGGGCCCGAACATGACTTTTAGAGTAGAATTGGATTATCTTCCAAAGGAGTCAATCAAAACCAAGAATGCAAAAACATACTATCAGACAAACTTAAATAACATTTAATTTAAAAATTGAATTAATCTCTTTCTGGAAGAAAATGTCACTGTGGATCTATCCAAAGCTTGTTTCAAGTTCTGTCTCCCATTCCTTACTAGTCATATGATCTTTTTTGGAATCCATACCCTCCAAGGGCAAAATGGGGGGAAAAATTGCATTGTGAGAGGAGAGGTTGTGAGTTTCTCAATAGTTTAACCTAAGGAGATGGCTTATGTTATTACACACTCTTGTTTGCTTATTTGTGGCCCCATACTCAGGGCTTTCAGGGCTTACTTCTGACAAAACTGAGAGAACATATGGGATTCCAGGGAGGGAACCCAGGTCAGACTCAGGCAAGGTAAATAAGTGCCTTATTCCTGCACTATATCTCTTCAGCCCCATTATATATATATATTTTTAACAGTGAATGTTTGCAAAATCATAACTATTAATTGATCTATATTATTATTAAAAATGTTAAATTAGAGATTAGTTGCTATAATTAGAAATCTTTTTGCATCCTTTCAAACTGATTTTAATTTCATTAGCAAATGAATCATTTCATTTCATTCACTCATTGGCTAATTCGTTCAACAAACTTTAACACTCTTTGAAGTACCAGAAATTTACCCAGGCACTGAGAATGCTCTAGTGTTATAATTTACTTGCAGAGATTAAGATGGAGGAGAGTAAATAAATAATAGAAAATGTCAGGTAGTGGTAAGAGCTTTGGGAAAATATAAATCTGAAACAAAAGGAAAGGTTGAGCTCTCTTCTTTAAAACTTGTATTTAAAAATCACTTTTATTGACTTATAATCTAAATATTTCCTAACTTCCTAAGTATGTTAACTAGTAAATTTATCAGGGAAAATCTGATAATCAAAATGTTTTAGAAGTTTAAATGCCTTGTTTTCATCCTTAGTCATCCATTAAAAAAAAACTTTTTCTTTAAGTTTTTCATTAAATTGAAAAAATATTTTAATATTTTAATATTTGTTTGCCACCTGGTGACGTTCAGGGTTACTCCTGGCTCTCTGCTCAGAAATCACTCCTGGCAGGCATGTGAGACCATATGAGATGCCGGAATTTGAACCACCGTTGGTCCTGGATCTGCTGCTTGCAAGTCAAACACACTACCACTGTGCTATTATTCCAGCCCATAAAATGAAAAAAATATTTTAAATTGAAGAATCCTATTTGAAATCTTTTAATTGACACAAATTCTCATGGTTAATACTACCATCTTTATTTTACCACAGAATGTTTGACAATCATAGTTTCTCTTTCTTAATAGTTGACAAAGACAGGTACCTCTTCTGTATAATGCTAATAATGACATCTAGCTAGAAACAAACAGATTAATTGCACAATAAGGTTATCATGAAGTACCAAAACTATGACTCAGAAAAGACATTTTAAATGACCAGAGATTAGTTACAGAAAGACATAGTTCTTCCTTCCTTGAGTTCAATACAGACATTACAACAGAACTCCTTAGTCTTGATTTCTAAATATTTCTATATAAGAATTAGAGTTTCAATATGGTGGTTTTCACTATGTGTTGTTGTTCTATATTGTGAGGGATGAAATTATTTTAGGTTTAGACTACAACTATTATCTAAATATGATGGTGTTAACGGTGAAACAGAAAGTAATATATTATAAAATAGAATTTATGAGAGATGACACATCAACTTCCATAAGTGTTTGATATATATCAAAAATGTGGTATGATCCATTTTTTGGGGGGGCCACACCCGGTGACGCTCAGGGGTTACTCCTGGCTATGCGCTCAGAAGTCGCTCCTGGCTTGGGGGACCATATGGGAAACCGGGGGATCAAACCGCGGTCCATCCAAGGCTAGCGCAGGCAAGGCAGGCACCTTACCTCTAGCGCCACCGCCCGGCCCCGGTATGATCCATTTTTTAAAAAACTTTCGACTAATCCAAACTCAACTTAAGATTAAGATTTAGAATGAACTTTGGGGAGGAGGCAGGCATTCACACCCTACAATGCTTAGGGTTTATTCCCACTTCTGCACTCTGGAATTACTCCAGGTAGTGATCCGGGCACAATATGGGATACCAGGATCCAACCCGGGTCTTACATATGCAAGGTAGGTCCTTTTAATTTTTTTGTACTATCTCTCCAGCACCTAGAATAAACTTTTAAAAAATTATTTTACTCTTTTTAATATCTTCTGATTAAAAGTTAGAAACAATTTCATTCTTAGTGGCTCAAAATTGAAATTATATCTTAGTATTTTCTATTAGCTAAATATCCAAATGTACATTGCGGACTAAATACTCTTCTCATTATCTTACTAGTCGGCAATGTTATAATCTAATCATAAAATATTCAGGCAATATGTTAACGAGAATAAAAGTATTGAAATTTTACCTAATTATTGTGTTTATTCTCCAAGCCCAATTAGAACAATTGACACCAATTCTACTGTGTCCACACCTGGATTTTAGAATAGCTTTATTAATTTTTTTCATCTTATTATACTGAAGTTAATATTCACATTGCTCTGTTCACACTCTGCCTGACATTATTTTATTATAGAAATTATAATGATATTTTTAATACTATAATTGGCCAAGCAGATACACAGATATAACACACACACACACACACACACACACACACACACAACTGCACTTTTCAACCCAACTTAATTTGGAATATAAAACTGACAATAGGAAAAACTGTTCAATCGTATGTAGCCCCCAAATTCTGAAAGAGCAAATGTTTATATAGAAATGTAGTAGCTAAAAAAAAGAAAAATAAATAAAAAATAAAAAACTGTAGCAGCTAAAGCATTAAAGAATAATCTGATTCTAGTGAATACAAATTTATAAATAATATAAACCAGGTATTCTCCTAAATTATAACTTCTAAAACAGAAACATTCTGAAAATGTCTTTCTTTAGCTTTTCTTCCAGATCCTCAAAGCTGAGAGTTATAGTTTAAGACAGATTTCCAATTGGTATCTGCCAGGTGAAGAATATTGAAGCTTGAAATAAGAATAAAAGAGCCTGAATGTTAAGCTTCAGTCAAGCAAAATGAATAGTTTTAGAGTGATAGAAACATTGTGCCTACAGTCAAGGGTGATATTTTGTTCATTTTAAAACTGTTAAGAAGATAGCTCTCATGTTAAGTATTTTTTCTACAATTTCAGAACAGGATAAAGAAATCTAATGACAATTTAAATTTTTTTTTTTTTTGGTTTTTGGGCCACATCCGGTGACGCTCAGGGGTTACTCCTCGCTGTGTACTCAGAAGTCGCTCCTGGCTTGGGGGGACCATATGAGACGCCGGGGGATCGAACCGCGGTCCGTTTAAGGCTAGTGCAGGCCCTGACAATTTAAATTTTATCATTTAAAAACATCAAAAGTTTTTTTTCAAAACCCTATTCACTGCAGTTGTTGGATTAATCACTATTCTGTAGTCACTATTATTATTGTTATTATTATTATTATTAATCACTATTCTTTATTTTTAAAGCAAACTATAGAACACACTGCATGTTGAACTGATACCGCTAAACCTAACTATATCTATGAGTTGATTCACATATCTATGCAGATTCATTAAGCCTCAAAAAAAATCTACCCCAGTCATTTTTGTATGTGGTCATGGTAGTGGTGGTGGTTTGGTGGTGGTGGTGGTTGTCGTCGTCGTGTGTGTGTGTGTGTGTGTGTGTGTGTGTGTGTGTGTGTGTGTGTGCTCATTTGCATGCGATACCAAATGTCAATTATTTTATTTATCGTGATGCAATATTTGTTTATTTGAAATACAGTTCAAATATTAAGATCATTTTCCTATTGTCTTTTTATTGTTACTATTTAATTTCTAGGGCATGGCTCAGCAGGAAATGCTTATTGAATGGAGTATAAGTTACTTTTCCAGAAAGAATATATGTTTTGTTTTTGTTTGGTTTGATTTTTGAGCCACGGTGGGTCGCTTTCAGGGGTTACTCATGACTTTGCACTTAGAAATCGTTCCTTCAGGTTTAGGGGGTCAAATGGGATGCTAAGGATCGAAAAGGATCGCCCATGCCCACTGTGCTAACACTCCCGTCCCCCAGAAAAGAATATTCTGTTGTAACAGCACCTTTAAGAGACCTGGTTAACTTGCCAGATAAAAGTAAATAAAATTGGTCCACAGGATCTGAGATTAAGAAAAAAGTAAAAATTAATAATTTGGGAGTTTGTGTGTATGTATGTATGTGTTACCTTACTATGGACCTGGTACTAAGCAGACTGCAAAATGTATCTAAAATATCAAATTTTCACAACAGCCCTCCTCTTACCCAGGAGAAATTATAAGGTTCTTCAAGGCTTGAGAAATGTTCAAGGATTTAAACACCAATAGGCAATAATAGTCCAACATTTACCCTCAGGTCATCCTGAAATATAGACCTCGGCTTATTTTCATAACCCACACTGTTTGCTGGGGAGTAGATCTTCCTCATGAGAAAGACTTCTTTTGTGAGTCCTTGCCACTTTTCCATCCTCAGTTATCCTCCTCCAACTAAAATTTTTTCTTCCTGGGATCATCTCTTGTGTACTTAAGTGTATGTGTAGGTGGGGGGTTGCACAGGAGGGGGGGGGGGAAAAGATGGTCTCCCTTTTTGTCCTGGATACTTTCCTTCTCATTCATCATGAAATCCCCCCATCCTTTTTAATTTTATTTGAGAGGTGAAAAGGACATCAGCTGTGAGAGTGGAGGAAGGCAACTATAAGCTTTACTTTATCCAATCAGAAACCACTGTAGCCTTCTGTACCTGCACTCTCGGTTCTGAGGGTTCAGCACCAACAACTAACAGGCTATTTCTATCCCCAGAAGATCATCCTATGAGTCAGCCTCCATCCTTGCTTCTTTATTTTGGAATTATTGTTAATTACATTATCCAGTAAAATGTAAAATTGTACCTGCTAGTCTTTTCCCCTTATATTGAAATATCTTTACCTAGAGCATTTACTTAAAAATGTTAAATAAAAGATTTATCATTGAAAGAAATTAGAGTCTCTATTTTCAATTGAAGAGCAATGATTTAAAAAATATTTTAAGGGGCTGGAGCAATAGCACAGCAGTAGGGCATTTGCCTTGCATGCCCCTGAGCCAGGACAAACAGTGGTTCGAATCCCAGCGTCACATATGGTCCCCCAAGTCAGGAGCAATATTTGAGCACAGAGCCAGGAGTAACCCCTGAGCATCACCAGGTGTGGACCCTCCAAAAAAACAAAAAATAAATAAATAAAATATTTTCAAAACCTGCCTTATATTTTCTTCAAGAGATATTAAACACAGTGAAATACCCTGTACACACACACACACACACACACACACACACACACACACACACAAACATACACACTTGTGTTGAGGAGGAATTCTTTATAACAGGGGTCCTCAAACATTTTATATAGGTGACCAGTTCACTGTCCCTCAGATCTTTGGAGGGCAGCACTAAAGTTTAAAAAAAACTATGAATAAATCCCTATGCATAGTGCACATATTTTATTTTGAAGTAAAAGAAATGGGAACCAATGTAATATTTAAAATGAAGAACAAGCTAAATCAACAAACTTACTAGTATTTCAATGGGTACTATGGGCCTGCTTTTGGTATGCCATAGTTTGAGAACCCCTGCCTGAAACTGAGAGGAGTCCAGAGACAAGTAAGGCAAATAAGAATGGAAGTCAGAAATTATGGCGCACATCCCACACATGCGCACTGTGGGACTGGGATGAGTTGGCTGCTAAGCAGAACAAACATTGGCTGCAAAAACATCTGCTGAGACAGATAAATGTAGTTGGCAAACTGCATGTGGCCCAAGAACTGGAGCTTGAGGACCCCGGCTTTAGAGTTGTCTAAAGTTGTCTGGCTTCTGCTTGTCTCTTCTGACTTGGGGTTTTGACTCTAGCAGTTAGGAAAGTCTTCTCAAACTTGCCTCTTTGAGAATTTTCTGAGGCAATATTCAACACTCCATATATCTCCTTTAATTTCCCTCTCCCTTAGGTAGAAATAAGGCTTCTGGTGAACCATTCTAGCTTCTCCTTAAGAAAAATTTGGGGGGCACTTTCTCACTTACAATCACTGAGGGTTTTTTATTTACTATGTCTTTGCTATTGAATTGATATTTCAACTGATGGGCTTTTTTATTATTATTTTTCTTTCTTAGAGCCTAATAAGATCTAAGGTTTCTTCTCTCTGGAAAACAATTTCTAACAGAATTCTTCCCTTTGGAACTTAGGACAACTCATTTTCACCAATAGTCAAAGCACAGCAAGGATAGGAGGAAAATTTTAATGAGCTGTTTGGTGATGTTTCTTGAATCTGCTAAAGTAAATTAGGTCAGAATAAGATTGAAGAAAACTTCAAGTGTTTTAACGTCTAACAAAGGTATGTGATTATCTAGAAAATAGGATGAAGTAAAAGGAATTTGCAAGAAAAGAAAATCATTAAACTCCTGTACTTAATAAAGAGTCTCAGTGGCACAAATTCTAATTTACATTTTTTTAACCTTTGAAGGAGGGTAAATTTCTCCTGAAGAATTATATAGGTTCACAGATCTCATTCATATGATGGGCGCCTGAACTGCTGAAAATAACATGTCCAGGAGAAGTTACGATTACTTGAATGGACTCTTGTCTTGTACCTAGAAGATTACATAATCACTGTGCAGATGGGTGTTGGTTTGGACATCACTGATAACATTGAAAGTGATAAATTTGCCATAATATACTCCTCTTGTCATTCTCATTCTAAATGTCAAAATTTCCAAGCTGCCTATTATGAATCAGTCTTTGTTTTAAATTGTCCATTTTGATTTCCGTTTTACTTCATCCCCTCCTGATTCAAGCTATACATTTACTTTTTGTGCTAAACAGTGTCTTGAAACTTTGGTTTTGATGCGTAATAAGGTGATTAAATTCTGCATTAGTACATATCATAAAACTTACGTAAGGATTATTTGTTCCATGAATTTAGGCTCAACAAATTTATGCAATTAACTGTCTTATTTTCTTGCTGGAGAGCTATCTTTGGAGATAGCTTTCTGTTTGTTTTTTTACTGTATTATAAATCATCCTGAAAAGTGATGACTTAAAGCATATATGTACCTCATTGAGTCTCTGGTTTAGCCTTTTAACTGAGTTGATCTTGATTAGGTTCATTCAGATATCTATGATCAGTTAATTATTTCAAAAGGTGACTCTAGAGATCACTACTCGTCAGAAAACAGAGATTAATGAACTATTCTCTCCTATTAGTAGTCTAGACTGAACTCACTGTCATTGAAGTTTTAAAGTTCCAAGAGATGAAGCACTGTCAAGGCTTTGGCTTATAATATAAATACACAAACTATTATTTTTATCTTTTCTTTTTAGTTTAAAGCTATCATACCACAGACCATTGTTTGATCCCTGGCATCCCAGATGGTCCCCTAAGCCAGGAGCACTTAGCCAGGACCCCTGAGCGTCACCTGGTGTGACACTATTTTTTAATTTTAATAATTTTTATTTTATTTTTTATCTTTTATTTTATTAGAAGAAATCCCCCTGCTGATACCTCAATTTTAAACTTACAATGAAAGAACGATAAAACTGAACCCATGTACAATTACTTTGTCCCACAAGACCCCAGATTGCAGTACATTATAAATTTTCCTAGAGTTACACAAAGCAATCTAAAGCCAAAAAATTTATGTAACTCCTTAAACTTGAAGACATAGTAGTTTTTTACATTTCTATGCACTTGCATATTAGTTCAAGTCAATCTCAAAAGTTTAAGTGGGTTTGTTTTTAAAGGTTTAGAGACAAAGGAGCACAGTAAAAATGGTGTTAAAGTGGCAATTATTGTTTGCATAGGCCCACATGGAAAGGAAAAACCTTGACCTAAATACAAGGAGACCCTACCCCTGAAGATTCCTGACATAAGACCAATTCTAGGCTCTAGGCAAACTAGTTTGTCCAATCTGGGTCATTGTCTGTAGTGCCAATACAGTTTTTTTTCTTTTTTTTTTATTTAAACACCTTGATTACATACATGATTGTGTTTGGGTTTCAGTCATAAAAGGAACACCACCCATCACCAGTGCAACATTCCCATCACCCATGTCCCAAATCTCCCTCCTCCCCACCCGATCCCTGCCTGTACTCTAAACAGGCTCTGCATTTCCCTCATACATTCTCAATATTAGGACAGTTCAAAATGTAGTTATTTCTCTAACTAAACTCATCACTCTTTGTGGTGAGCTTCCTGAGGTGAGCTGGAATTTCCAGCGCTTTTCTCTTTTGTGTCTGAAATTTATTATTGCAAGAATGTCTTTCATTTTTCTTAAAACCCATAGATGAGTGAGACCATTCTGCGTTTTTTCTCTCTCTCTGACTTATTTCACTCAGCATAATAGATTCTGTGTACATCCATGTATAGGAAAATTTCATGACTTCATCTCTCCTGACAGCTGCATAATATTCCATTGTGTATATGTACCACAGTTTCTTTAGCCATTCGTCTGTTGAAGGGCATCTTGGTTGTTTCCAGAGTCTTGCTATGGTAAATAGTGCTGCAATGAATATAGGTGTAAGGAAGGAATTTTTGTATTGTATTTTTGTGTTCTTAGGGTATATTCCTAGGAGTGGTATAACTGGATCGTATGGGAGCTCAATTTCTAGTTTTTGGAGGAATCTCCATATCGCTTTCCATAAAGGTTGAACTAGACGGCATTCCCACCAGCAGTGGATAAGGGTTCCTTTCTCTCCACATCCCCGCCAGCACTGTTGCTATAGCGATTAGGCAAGAAAAAGATATCAAGGGAATCCAGATAGGAAAGGAAGAAGTCAAGCTCTCACTGTTTGCAGATGACATGATGCTCTACTTAGAAAACCCTAAAGACTCTACCAAAAAAGCTCCTAGAAACAATAGACTCATATTGCAAGGTGGCAGGCTACAAAATCAACACACAAAAATCAATGGCCTTTCTATACACCAATAGTAATAAGGAAGAAATGGACATTAAGAAAACAACCCCATTCACAAGAGTGCCACACAAACTCAAATATCTTTGAATCAACTTGACTAAAAATGTGAAGGACCTATACAAAGAAAACTATAAAACTCTGCTCCAAGAAATAAGAGAGGACACGCGGAAATGGAAACACATACCCTGCTCATGGATTGGCAAGATTAACATCATCAAAATGGCAATACTCCCCAAGGCATTATACAGATTCAACGCTATCCCTCTAAAGATACCCATGACATTCTTCAAAGAAGTGGATCAGGCACTTTTGAAATTTGTTTGGAACAATAAACACCCTAGAATAGATAAAGCAGTCATTGGGAAAAAGAATATGGGAGGAATTACTTTCTCCAACTTTAAACTTTACTACAAAGCAATAGTTATCAAAACAGCATGATATTGGAATAAGGACAGACCCTCAGATCAGTGGAATAGGCTTGAATACTCAAAAAATGTTCCCCAGACATACAATCACCTAATTTTTGATAAAGGAGCAGGAAATCCTAAATGGATCAAAGAAAGCCTCTTCAACAAGTGGTGTTGGCACAACTGGCTAGCCACTTGCAAAAAATTAAACTTAGACCCCCAGCTAACATCATGTACGAAGGTAAAATCCAAATGGATTAAAGACCTCGATATCAGACCCCAAACCATAAGATATATAGAACAACACATAGGCAAAACTCTCCAGGACATTGAGACTACAGGCATCTTCAAGGAGGAAACTGCACTCTCCAAGCAAGTGAAAGCAGAGATTAACAGATGGGAATATATTAAGTTGAGAAGCTTCTGCACCTCAAAGGAAATAGTGCCCAGGATACACGAGCCACCCACTGAGTGGGAGAAACTATTCACCCAATACCCATCAGATAAGGGGCTAATCTCTAAAATATACAAGGCACTGACAGAAATTTACAAGAAAAAAACATCTAATCCCATCAAAAAATGGGGAGAAGAAATGAACAGACACTTTGACAAAGAAGAAATACAAATGGCCAAAAGACACATGAAGAAATGCTCCACATCACTAATCATCAGGGAGATGCAAATCAAAACAATAATGAGATACCACCTCACACCACAGAGAATGGCACACATCACAAAGAATGACAACAGTTTTATTTTTCACACAATCTCTGTTGTTAGTATCATATTTCTGTATTGAAGATCCTGGAATTTGTATTCCTACATTGAAGTCAGGATGGTGCAGAGCGGCATCTAATTTCAACTCACAATTGAAGGGCAATGCAGAAAGCCCTGTCCAGTATGCAGGTCATTGTTGTTGTTTAAATCTTCTCAGTGTTAAGGGAAGATTCTTTTGAGTAAATCGATGTCAGAGCAGCAGTAGGGTCTTCCCTGGTAGAGGATTGCTTCCAGGTGATGTCATAGACAACTTTGGATGTTTTATAGATGGCTTCCCTGGTTCAGGAGTGAATGGTGAATGCCCAAAATTCTGAGGCCTGTGCCAGGTCATCATGTCAATGTTCAGGGAGTAAGGTCCCATTGCACCACAAGATTTGTGTTTCCCATCTCTATTAGATAAGAACTTATTTGTATGTATAGTATTTTTCATTTTAATGTGCCTATGCAAACAAGTAATAATGCCATGTGGCATTATCAGTGCATAAGGGGGCCACAAGAACAAGTCCAACATTCCCCGTGACCTGGTTCAAACATATGCATTAAACTGAGGGACTCTTTCACCAAAATTCCTTATTGAACAGTTCACAAAGAGAAAAAAAGATAAAAAGTGGGGAAAGTAGACAAATTGAAGAACAGTATCATATGGCGAGATTGGTGCCTATATTGACTTGGTTCTTATATAAACGTTAAATGGAGGGACACTTCTACAAACTTCCTTATTTAACAAATAACAAAGGGAAGGAAAGATAAAGAGGGAATCTTTCACCAAAATACCTTATTGAACAGTTCACAAAGGGGAGAAAAAATAAAAAGTGGGGAAAATAAACAATCTAACTTAAGACAGTGGACTCAATTGTCACCATTTGTGTGAACTAATCAGAAATCTAGTATAGTAGCAACCACAGTTACACAATGAAAGAAGAAAGAGGCCAAGAGGCCACTGATAGTAAACAAGTAGGTAAAGAATACTGGCCTCTTTCCAGCCTGAGAGTCCATCCTCTCATTTTTATTTTGAAAATATATGGTACCCCCACCTGAACTGGTCTCTTCCCAGCTTGAGAGTCCATCCTTCCATTTTTATTTTAAATATTTATGGTACAGCGCCCCCCCCACGCATGGTTTTTCAAATGGAGACCAATGAGAAGAAGAAAAAAAGTGAATGTCACGACATAATGTCCCGACATACACCAGTTCTGCATCGGCCCACCATCTACCCCATGTGTCCCCCCTTAGTGTATGGAGAGAAAGGGGGAAAGCCTGAGGACCACTATAGAGTCCACCTGGGCCAGCAACCAGGGAAGGCCTGGAGTAGGGGAGAAATAGGGGAAAGGCTGGTGGCCTGCCAAGCCTTGCAGCACCCCCCAAGCTTGGAGTAGGCCTCCAGAATAGGGTGTCCCCTAATCCCATATCTGGGAAGAGCTGGCCTCCAGGATCAAGGAACTGGAAGCCAGCTATCTTCCCGGCTCCTCCCTCTGCTCCTCCCCCCCCTAGAGTAGGGAGGAGAGAAGTCTGGAAACCCCTAATAGAGTCCACCTGGAACCCACAGCAAGCCACCTGAGGTGGCACTCAGGCCAGGCCTAGAGTCCAGGGGAGAAATAGGAGAATGTCTGGGGGCCTGCAAAGCCTCCCATCACCCCCCAAACTAGGGAGTAGGCCTCTGGAATGGGGTGTCCCTTAACCCCATACCTGGGAAGAGCTGACCTCCAGGATCAAGGAACCGGAAGTTCTTGGCTCTTTTGTCAAATATTAGTTGACTGTATATCTGGGTGTTTATGTCTGGAAATTCTGTTCTAACCCACTGGTCGGAGGTCCTGTCTTTCCTTTTTGATACTCTGGTTTGCATTATTGTTAGTGAAGGGCACCACACAAATCACTTTATCCCTCAGTTCTTGTCTAAAGTGATCAGTTCTAACTCTCATAGTCATAGTGAACACATCTCTACCCTAACTGCACTCTCCACTTTTTGGCAAGCTTCCTACAAAGGACTGGTCTTTCTGGCCCTCATCTCTATTGTCTCTGGATATTATTTCCATACTATCTTTTATCTTTCTTATATACCACAAATGAGAAAATTATTCTATCTATCCTCTCCCTCTGATTCATTTCACTATCATAATAATCTCCGTCTCCATCCTTGTATAATCAAATTTCATGACTTCATTTTTCATTACAGTTGCATAGTATTTCATTGTGTAGATATACCACAGTTTCTTAAGGCACTAATCTGTTCTTGGGCACTTGGGCTTTTTCCCAATTATTCTTTTTCTGTAAATAGTGCTATGATGAACATAGGAACACAGAGGGCTTCTCTGCATTGTGTTTTGGGCTCCTACATTATATTTCTAGGAGTGATATTTTTGAATAATATAGGAGCTCAATTTCTAGTTTTTTGAGAATTGTCCATATTGTTTTCCAAAAAGACTGAAATGCACATGAAAAAATGGTCCCCATCACTAATCATCAGAGAGCTACAAATCAAAACAACAATGATATATCACCTCACACCACAGAGAATGTAGACTTGTCCAGACTGCTTTGGATAACTCTGGTATTTTTCAATTTGATATTGGTTTCTAGGAGCCACACTTAAAATAACACAGCTTTTAGATGATCATTTAACTTGATTTTCTAATTTCCTGCCCAGGTAAATGGGTTTTTTATTGGACTTGCAAAATTAATAAATTACAACATTATAATAATCACAAACATTAAGAAGATTTCTAGGCATCAAGGTCTACATTACCCAGATTTTTCAACTGCCCTCTAACATTTGTCCATCAGCTTGTTGCAGGCAGCATAAACACAGAAAACAATAAAACTCAAATACAACAATTTCCTACCTTTTTTTCTTAAACAAATCTGAAATCATCTTATCTCTTTGTTTTGGCCTTTTTCTGGACTTGTGTAAAAGCATAGTCTCTAATCCTCTCCTCACAGACAACCAGTTTTCTTTAAAATTTGGACACCATTCCAGCAATTGACAAATGAAATGGTAAGGCTGAGTGGGATCTAATGAAATCCACATACCCTCAAATTCTGATACAAATTCGTATTCTGTTTACTTTTGAATGTTTGGGGATGTAAATGAAATTCAAATGAAAGTTGGTATCAATATTTTGATATAAACTGAACCGATCATCTATTTTTTGTATGATGTTAAAGTACTATTACTTGTTTCCCACATGTAAAATTGTAAGACTATATAGCAAGCAAATTTTAAAGATGCTTCAAGATAATGCATTTATATAATTTCATTCAGGCTAATTTCATAATGTTCTTGGTCATTGCACCTGCAGTAACTTCCTTTCATTACCTCAAATATGTCAAAAATTTTTGTTTCTTCCAGAATCTTTTCTGGGGTTCTCTGACCATCCTTCTCTAACTTTCCAAGATGTTTTTCAGTCTTCTTAGCTTTAGTGTTCTGCCTACAAAGAAACCATACCATTTCACCTATTTTCAAAGGTCTTACTGTATTTCTCTACAATATTGATTTTACAATATTGATTATACTAATTATCTTTATATTTTATAAATATCTTTATAGCTAGTTAGTCATTAATTGCCTTTGCTTCCACTGCAATTTAAGTTTGAGAGCATCATCTATATTTACATTAAATATATATGAGTATTGTATGTAATATATTTGTAAATACACACATTACAAAAATTTTTATCTAGGACAGACTCATATTTTGTATTAAGGAAACACTTTCATAGTGTTAAACTGAATAAGACTATTCCAGAAAGATCCATATACATAATAAAACTTTGAATTAATGGTTTGAACTTAAACTCATTAACCTTAAAATTAACTTTCTGAGTTAAACTTTATTTCAGAATATAGGGTGTCAGATTCCTCAAGCCCTTGATAACAGAGGTCAGAAAAGGTGCCTTTCCCAAATTGTGCTTTGATATAAATGAGCTGAAACTTATCTATTTTTATATAATACTATTCTTTCATATCTATTATGACTGGGGAAAGATGAAAATATTAGTCAGGAAAATTGTTCTTTGCATACTTCAGAGTGCATCCATTAAAATATGCATTTCCAACCAATCTCTGCTAAGGAATTTAAACCACTATAAGGTTTTTATCTTTCAAAGCAGCCTTTTGGGCATGCCTTTTAGTTTCTAGTAAAGGAAAGTGTACTGGAGAGCATACAAACCAGACAATCTGGGAAATGTGTAGAGATTGGATTCTCCTAGTCCTAGAGGATTCCTTTGCTCCAGAGGCATACAAGTTCAGCAGTATTGGTCGCCATTATCCGTATTTCAGAGACCAGATTTTTCTGTTAGAAATTGATTCAAGGTCACACTTAAATTATTGAGGTTTTTCATTGTGATTTCCCAAAAGGATTTTTGAAAATTAGGTTTCCCAAAAGAATTCTTCCACTTTTTTCTACAGTTGAAAGAATAAGATAAAGTCACTCACCCACCACTCACTTTATCTTTAACAGTCAAGCAACTTTTAATTTATTTTTCTAGTGAAATGATTTTAGTCAAATTAACCCCCTTGTATGAAGCAAACAGATCCAAAAATTTCAGAAACTTTATTTTGATATTAGAGTTTCTTTCTTTCTTTCTTTCTTTCTTTCTTTCTTTCTTTCTTTCTTTCTTTCTTTCTTTCTTTCTTTCTTTCTTTCTTTCTTTCTTTCTTTCTTTCTTTCTTTCTTTCTTTCTTTCTCTCTGTCTTCTTTCTTTCTTTCTTTCTTTCCTTCTTTCTTTCTTTCTTTCTTTCTTTCTTTCTTTCTTTCTTTCTTTCTTTCTTTCTTTCTTTCTTTCTTTCTTTCTTTCTTTCTTTCTTTCTTTCTTTCTTTCTTTCTTTCTTTCTTTCTTTCTTTCTTTCTTTCTTTCTTTTTTTTTCTTTCTTTCTTTCCTGTCTTTTCTTGAGCCACAACCCAGTGATGCTCAGGGGTTACTCCCGGCTATGCACTCAGAAATTGCTCCAGGGTCAGGGGACTTATGGGATGTCTGGGATCCAACCCAGGTTCATTCTAAGCAGCTGTGTGCAAAGCAAATGCTCTACCGCTGTGCTATGCTCTGGCCCCATTATTAGAATTTTTAATACACGTGAAATAGTGACATTTTTAAAAATGTCAATGAAGTTATGGAATATTGAAGATAATTATAAAGAATGGAATCATAAATCTAAGTTGGCTAGTTGTGGGCAGTGGGGTTAAATTTTGAAAATGCTTTAGAAATAGTAATTTATAAGGGCCAGAGCAATGGCAAAGGAGGTAGGGTGTCTGCCTTGCACGTGTTAGCCTCAGACTGATGGCCGTTTGATTCCCCAGCGTTCCATATGATCCCCCAAGCCAGGAGTAATTTCTGAGTGCATAGGCAGGAGTAACCACTGAGCTTCAAAAGGTGTGGCTCAAAAACAAAAACCAAAAAAAAAAATAATTTATCAATTACTAAATTTATGAATTACTAAAATATTACAAAAGTTATTTATGAAAATGAGACAGACCTTAGAATGAAACATGGATGCTTCTAATTCACTTTAAGGAAACTAATTTTTAGTCTGAGATGCTTGAATCACTGAGTTTGATCTCTGATTCCATTGCACCATATATGTTTGCATTCATTTATGAAACTTTAAATGTATGTGGAGATCAGAATTTTTTGTGTAGTGAGTCCATACACCATTGGTATCTTCTCAAAGTTTTAGTTGAAAACTAAAACTAAAACTGACCCCTCGGGGTTGGAGCAATAGCGCAGCATTAGAGCATTTTCCTTTTACGTGGCTGACCAAGGATAGACCTGGTTTGATTCCCAATGACCCATATGGTCCTCCAAACCAGGAGCGATTTCTGAGCACATAGTCAGGAGTAACCCCTGAGCATCACAGGGTGTGGTCCAAAATCCAAAAAAAAAAAAAATGAAAACAAAAACAAAAACCTCTCGCCCACATATATTTCCCAAATGATCTCATCATACTTCCATACATGACCTCTGGCAAGTTTGCCTCTGAAGATGAATTCTTCTTTTCCCAAACACAAATTCCAACATCTTGGAATATAATCATTTCTATCACTTTAAATTTTAATCTAATTTTATCATAATTTTATGCTTTCTTTTTTAGTAGTTTTAAACAAATTTCATATTGATATCTCCTACCTTAACTTTTTATTATTCTTTTGCCTACTTAAACAAATGAAGGTGCTTCCTCAAAAGTAGTTTCTATTGTGGGATTCGGATCTATTTGAGTTTTATTTTTTTAGCAAATTAATATTTGGTTTCTACTAGGCAATAGGTGTATCCTCATAATAATTCCGACATGTTGATATTTGTTTGCCTTCTTTTTATTTCTTTTTCTGACAGTTTCTCCTGCATTTTAGCATATATTTGGCCTGTGTAACTTTGGTAATGGAGGATTATTCTATTGATTAGATTAGATTGTTTTATTGATTGACTAGAGGTGTGCTTGTATTCAATGAAGATTTTATTTAAAGATATGATGAAATCATCACCACAGTTGGGGAATGTGGAGACACTCAGGAAAGTAATTTTCCTCAAAGAACTTCCAATTGTGCAAAGAAACTAATGTAATGGAATTGTGAATTTTGTCTTTTTATTTTATTTTATTTTTTTGGTAATGGGGCATCATTTGTCTTGTTTGCTTTTGTTTGTTTTGGTTTCACACCCAGCAATGTTCAGGGTTCGTTCCTGGTTCTATGTTCAGGGATCACAAATAGCAGTAACCATACCAGGGATAAAATGGATGTCATCTCTATGCAAGTCAAGTGTCTATTCTGTTAATAGTTCAGTGTACTATCTCTGATTGTTTTATTTAAAACATTATTTAAAACATTAAAACAACAGCAATGACCTGCTCTACAGGACATGGTTCTCTCTAGTGCCCCTTAAGTGTGAGGTGAAACGAGAGGATGCTCTGCACCATCCTGACTGCAATATGGGTTATGCAGACTCCAGGACCTTTAATACAGAAGCATGATACCAACAACAGAGACTATGTGAGGAATGGAGGTGTATTGCCACTACAGACGATGACTTGAATTGGACAAACTAGTTTGCCTGGAGCCTAGAGTCAGTCCTGTGCCAGGAAACTTCAGGGGTAGGGTCTCCGTGTATTTAGACCATAATTTTTCTTTCCATGTCCCTTATATTTTGGTGGGCCTATGCAAACAAATGCCACTCTAACACCATTTTTTACTATTTTCCCTTGACTCCAATCCTTAAGAAAAACAACCCACTAAAACTTTTGAGGTTAACTTAAACTAGTAAGCATGTGCATGGAACTAGATAAATGTACTTTGCCCTCAATGTTTAAGGAGTTACATAAGTCTAATCTCTTTGGATTATATTGTGTGCTGCTAAGAAATAGTATGTAATACAACTGGGGATTTGAGGGACAAATTAATTGTATTGTACATGGGTTCAGTTTTGTTTTTCTTAATTTTCTTTGGCTGAAAGATCAAGGTTGGGATATCATCGATGGGACTACTGAGAATCCTGTTTATGGGTGATTGGGCTTCCACTTTAACTTTACCCTGTCCTCTTTCTTAAATAAAAGTAATTAAAAAAAAAAAAACGAAAGAAAAGAAAAAAAAAACATTCTAAACTGTTTATTTTTATTTTAGTTTTTGGTTTTTGGACCACACCCGGTGATGCTCAGGGGTTACTCCTGGCTCTGCACTTAGAAATTACCCCTGGCTTGGGAGACTATATGGGACTCCAGGGGATCAAACCATGGTCCGTCCTAGGTCAACTGTGGGCAAGGTAAATGCCCTACCGCTTTGCCATAGCTCTGGCCCCTACTGTTTTATTTTAAGAAATATTTGTTATTCTTGATGGTGTCATTTAAAATATTTTTCTAAGTGGATACTCCAGCTTTTCCCTGTAATTTTGTCACCTCTATTCATTACTTGATAAGAATAAGGCCCATTCAGTTTCCCTCTTTTGTAGTCCTAGAGCCCCAACATTACTTTTAGTCTCTTCCAAGAATAATTATTTCTCACATTTATTTAAAATA
This sequence comes from Suncus etruscus, assembly GCF_024139225.1. Lineage (NCBI taxonomy): Eukaryota > Metazoa > Chordata > Mammalia > Eulipotyphla > Soricidae > Suncus > Suncus etruscus. The sequence goes on along the minus strand of NC_064854.1, from coordinate 111,391,072 downwards.
AATTGGCAACTACAGTTGGCAAGTTACTTCCCTCTTACATTTTTCTTCCCACATTTTAAAACTTTCTCTAGCCCATGCAAATTCCATCTTTCAGAATTATGTCACTTTTGCATAATTACATTTGACTCCCATTAATAAACAGGTAACTATGACAATATTTTAACTTTGCTGAATGTGTTTATAAGTGGAATAAGTATAATTTAGGAACAAGAAGTGACGAGTTATTTTTTAAATAAAAGTTCATTCTGTCTTTTAGTTACAGATTCACTATATGGCTCTTTATTATGAATTTTCTAAAGTGCTCAAGTTTACAATATTTATATTTATGTTTTCAGTGTGGTCTGTATCAATTCATCTTAAAAATTAAGGTTCAGAGTTTTAGAAATTTTCAGAAACTAAAATCAATAAATTAAATTTTAGGTAATTTAATATATTTTATTACCTCTTGAATCTAATCAATAGAAAAATATTACTGAATGATGATGGTGATTTTTATCTTATTATCTAGGAAATAATGTCTTTAACATGGAATGTATGATTCTTTAGGCTGGGCTGATCTTTCATCTCATTAAAAGATAATAAGATAAAACTGCTCTCTCATAATAAGGCAGAACTAAATGGGTACTTAGGACAATCAATAAAAGATTATTAAGAAAGAAAACTTTTGTTCTAGAAAGGAAATGTATTTTCTTTTAAGTTCCGCAGCAACTGAGTAAGGTGTTTTTGTGTGTTCCTCTAATATAGTTTATGTGCATCTGTGGGAAGGGATCACTCAGTTAGTGCTCAGTGAACAGAGGCACAAGTGTGGATCTCATGAATTAAGTGCTCAAACCATGTGATATCATGCTTCTTTTCCTGCAATAATGGGGAGCCTCTGTAGTCATTGTGGCATTTATCAGTGTCTAACAGAGCCATATTATAGTCATGTTTTGGGGTGGGCCATGCAGCATGAGGAATGGCACTCAGGGTCTAACACTGGAAATACATGAATTTCTTTCTTTTGAGCTATCTCCCTACCCAAAACACAAGTTCATTTTCTATAATGCATACATAAATCTTCCATAATAATTTAATGTTGCTCCATAAAAAATGCATTCCCTTCAAACATTTTGATTATGATTACTAAAGCAGTTCTTTTCTTAATGCCCATAAAATTGTGCATGTTAAAATTAAAATGATTGATTGTGTCAATTCATATATTCTTATTCAGATTGGTTTACAATATAATGCTAGTATTGAGAAACTTAACTACAGGGCTAGAGAGCTAATGCATGTGTTTTCAGCACGTGCCTTGCCTGTGACCAAACCAGTTGGATCCTCAGCCCCAAGTAGTGCCTTGAGTACCACACTGAGTCTGGTCATTTAAGTCCTGAAACACTGCTATGTTGGCCCAGATAAATACCAATATTATAGAGCTTGAGCAGCATCACATCTTTGGTGCTCACATTGAGCCATTAGTCCAGTTGACTGATAATAACCAGAAGGGGCCCTCAGAATGCCCTGAATACAGCTTGGGAGTATCCCTGCATTTAAAAAATAAACTTAAAAATAGAAATTTAGGGGCAGGCGAGGTGGCGCTAGAAGTAAGGTGTCTGCCTTACAAGCGCTAGCCAAGGAAGGACCACGGTTCAATCCTCGGCGTCCCATATGGTCCCCCCAAGCCAGGGGCAATCTCTGAGCGCTTAGTCAGGAGTAACCTCTGAGCATCAAACGGGTGTGGCCTGAAAAACCAAAAAAAGGAAATTAAGAATATGAATATAAAGAAAAATACAAGAACTTACCTCTATATTCTCATTGCTTAGTTCCAACTACAAACAGTATTCACTGTTGTTCAATTTATATTCCTATTCTCAGTGTTTCTCTAAGCATTGGATCATTTGTCTCATGAATAAATTGGAATGTATTTTTTAAATGTTTTTAAAGTCTCAGTTTCATAACATGTATTTTAATTTGAAAAATTATTCATGGCACCTGTAATCTATAAATTTTCAAATATCTCAGTAATCTGATTCACTTTTACACTGTAATTTAAGGCAAAACAAATAATTTAATGATAAGATTTCATTCTATATACTCCTATCTTTCAGCTTTCCCGTTTCCTATCTTTGTTCCATATATTTAAGCAATCTGTTGTGTTTCTTGAATAAATTCAAGTTTCTCGATGTTTCTATGTGCCTAATTTTACCCCTGGGACATTATTTTGCATAGACATGCTTATTTCCTTCAGATATTTTGTAAATTGACAGTGGAACAAAGATCCCTGATCCAATTTTGGTATAATGTTTTATATATTTTTATCAAGAATATTGCAAAATTTGAGCCAATGCAATAGTACAGTGGATAGGGTGCTTGCCTGAACACAATCAAACCAGTTGATCCTTGGCATCCCATGTGGTCCCTGAGCATCACCAGGTCTGATCTCTGAGTGCAGAGCCAGGAGTAAGTTTTGATCACAAATGGGTATGGCTCAAAAATAAAAAAAATAAAAAATTTAAAATTGGGCTTGAATTATAAACATCAGATAAGATGTTTTTTTGAACTTTAACAACCCGAGTACAATCCAAAGCCCTACATATGTCCCCTAAGAGTGATTAGAGTGATCCCTGAACATAAAGCCAGGAGTAAGCCAGGAGTAGAGCAAGGTGCTCAAAAACCAAAATCAAAACAAAATAATATTTCAAACTGGTCACATCTTTTTTCATTAGTGTACATAGCTTCTCTCCCTCTCTCCTACCAATTTCTCTCTTTTTTTAAGTCATCAGCAATTAGCTTCTATTAATTCATTAAGGACTGTGCCTTACTTGGCTCAAGACACATTAACAATGTACAACAAATTTAGTGGCTTAAATAGGAGAAATGTATTCTATAATTCCAAAGGCTGAGCAGTTGAAAACCAAAGTGCCAACAAGGTACCTTCTGGTGGTTCTTATCTTTTCTTGGAGATAAGAACTACAAAGTCATTATCTGCTCACCTGTATCTCTTTGCTGAGTATGCATAAGGAGAAGGAGACAGAGCTAGAGAGCCTAGTTTCTCTGTTACAGGGACATTACTTCTATGAAATCCAGTTCCCATTTTGCCTTATGACTCCATTTAGCCCTAATTAATTGTTTATGGGAAATATTTCCAGATATAACCACATGGGGTAGGGATCAACATATGAATTTGATCAATAAAAGTTTCATAAAATGTATATGAAAAGGTTCACAAAATGTAAAATGGTAATAAAATAGTTCTTTACTTCACTATTAGATAAACAATTTTATAAAAATAAACTTTCTTTTAGTCTTTTTCACTTAATAGCAGTGCTCTTAAATTAAAGAGCCATGGTAGATAATTGATATATTCCATTTATTTTCTACTTCTTAAAATAATGCATTTCAGCGTGATGAAATAGCCCTAAGAGGTAGCACAAATATTTCCATTTTATTGAGGCAAGGATTGCTTTTATTTTTTCTATTGCACTGTGTGTTTTTAGTTTAAAAGACAGGAAGTTAAATTGAAATTAAAAGTCCATTTCGATTTATGAATAGTTATCAAATATAGTTCATTTCACATAATGCACAAGACTTTTTATGAACTGTTTAGAGAAAAGGAAATGTTTAGATGCTGATTGGATTGACTATGCTATCATACCTTTATAAAGTGAATTGGATATTGATTTTTTTTCTTCCTTTTCCCTTAAACTTCTATGGTAGGCAATGGAAACAATCTGACTGGGCAACCGTTCACAGTCTTGGACCTCAACATATTATGAAGCCCCAAAAAGCTGCATATTCACTGTATATTCCCACTGTATAGTCTCCATGGAGTTAGCAATTATTAAGTGACTTTGATGCAAAGTTAATAATAATTAAAGCTACTCTTCCAGTCATCATCAATACCAACAGCCATGCTATTCTGAACTTCTCTCTATATATGGAAAACAAGCTTGTATTTGTTTAAAATATTCTAGGTCAATCTTTCTGTGACCAAATACTTTACTTATTTATTGATCAAGTTTCCATTATATAGTTCTAAGAAAATGAAGACAGAAGCTTATTTTGTTGTATAATTTGGAGTTTTTCTATAGGCCAGAATTCTTCAGAAAATAATATGAAGTATCAATTCTCTTAGATTACTTTTGCCTCATAGAATTTCATACAAATTGATGAGCAGCTATGTGGACACAATATTCAATTTTTTGAAAGATAGCATCAAATAGAAGCCATCATGGGAAATACTGAACCTGGATAAACACACATACACACACACACACACACACACACACAGCTAAGCTATCTACAACAAAAATAGTGAGGCTTACAGCTTGGGGTTGCAGGAGCCATTTGATAATAGGATTTTGTTCTCTAACAATTGTATTGTCTTCCAGGAACCAGTTACAAATTTTATCTTCACAAGAATGTCCCAGAGGAGATTTCCAAGCGTTCGTCCAAAAAGCCTTCTAGATTAGAGTATTGCAATAACCATAAATTGATGTTTAAGGAGGTGATTGATCAATTTCCTTGGAAAAATCCAATTTCAGCAGAAGAAACACTATAAAGAAAAGTAAAATTAGACAATAACAAGTAGAAATAGAACACTAAAATTTAGAAGCATTTATCTGTATTTTGGGATATCTCTAGTAGCAAGTAAGGTATGAGGAAATCCACAGTTCATCAAATACTCAGCACAAGGAAATATCCTGGCAGTTTGTATTTCTCCCTTTTTCAGGAATAATATTAAGATAATTACAAGCAATTGTGTTTCCATAAATGTTCTTTCTTGGATACTGAGAGCAAATGGCTCTTTGGTACAAGAGAATCATAAAAGGTAAGTGTTAAGAGGGAGCTCTCTCTGATCCATAAGCTACAAGTGGTTCATAATAAGGAGAGTGAACTTCAGAAGTTAAATTGGAATCCAGCATTTCAAATGTTCCCAGATGTTTAGTGAAGCTGCACAGTGAAAGATTGGGTTGCTGAGCTAAACTACACAATTTGATGTTTGGATAACCAGGGCTTTCTCTTATGAATGCTTCGTTTGCTTGTCACCTGGCCTTCTGTGCACTGATGTGACAGAAAACCTTAAGAAGCTTATCCCAACTCTAGATGAGTTGAGAAGAGAAAGGCACAGCTGATATCAGCCACAATTACTTCATATACCATGCGAAGAAAACTATGTGATGTTGTCATGCAGTTTAACATGTTTTCTAAGCTGCAAATAAATGAATTATGTTTCTACTCCAGAGATTTGTTTATTAGAGCATTGCATTATGTAGTTCCTAAAGAAACGTACACAATGAACCGATTTTAGTTGTTTTATTATTACTGTTTTTATAATCATTGTATTGTTTAGTTTTCTGTTCCTTAGTGCCAAAATAACCTCTATCAAGAACTTCATTCTCTCATCTTTTTTCTCTATTCACTGATATACTCATTGAATTGATCAAATAATGAACTGTCAATAACTTTTTTTCATACAATAAGAGCTAAAAAAGTGACTGAGATGGTCGGTTGGCAAAGGGTTTGCTGACTAGGGAAGTGGATTCTGTTCACTCTTTGACACCAATCCCAGCCTTTCTTACATTTTAATTATAGTTACTGCTTACAGTAACGAGTGTGACTTTTCTGAAATGCAGTTTTGACATGCACCTCTTCTACTGAAACCCCAATTTTTCATAAATTACGTTCTCTTCACAATGGTAAACTTTTTCTTTCTTTTTTGTAGTGGTGAGGAGGCATATCCGGCATCGCTCAGGGGTCACTCCTGAGTCTGCACTCAGAAATCAATCCTGGCAGGCTCAGGGGAACTCATGGTATGCTGGGAATCGAACCCAGGTCTGTTCTGGGTCAGCTGCTTGAAAGGCAAATGTCCTACCGCTATGCTATCACTCCAACCCCTAAACTTTCTTTTTCTAATAAAAAAATTATGGGTACATACCAAGTGGGGCTTAGGATTATTCCTGCTTCATGTTCAAAGATCGCCCTTGATGTTGCTTGGGGAACCATATATAATGCCAGAGTTCAAACCAGGGTTGTCCACATGGAAAGTCAGTGTACTAGATCCTTTACTAGCCCTGTATTACCCCAGAATTGGCTCTCTTGCCCTTGTAGACTGTTTCTATAAGGAACAAACGGTAAATGTTTGGTTTGTGAACCATATTATCTCTGTTGTTAGAACCCTTACAGTGAAAACAGTACATGTCTGCACTTTCACTGCATTCATTTATGCACTCATGTACTGCTTAAATGTAAAGGTGTGCTCTAAATATGGACTAGGGACTGTACTTTTTGAAACCCTGTTAAAGCCTACCAAAGTCATATCCTGATTTTATCTTGGAAAAGGCATTCCCATTTTCCAACCTGACAATATCTTCTCCAGGATTACCAACTGCATAGCCCTGATACACCACAACTTGATTGAATATCTTGAATTTCCATTTTCTCTTCATAGAGCACTCTTTTGCTCTTCCCTCAATCAAACTTCCATACTTTTCTGGTTCTACTTAAGTTTCTCTTTCAACAGCTATTCCTTATCTTCCTTCCACTCTGCAAGTATGTATAATAATTTGTTTAATATGTCCCATTTACTACTATAACAATATAAAACATTGTCACAGTGCGTATTTTATTTTCTTGTTGTTTTTTTGTTTTGTTTTGTTTTGTTTTTACAAACAGAAAATCCTCTGGAGATGAGAAGGAACTATATTTATTGAGCCATCAAGTATTTAAAAGAATCTGCTTCATGTTAAGAACTGGGTCAGGTGGTAGAGAATGAGTAATAAGAAAAAAATGGTCCAACAAAACATAAATAATTGAATCAAGAATAACAAATAAAGATTCTTAAATATCTTGTTTTATTCAAAAGAAAAACAAGGAATGATGTGGACAATGGTGAGGTGGTTTACAACAAGGACACCAATTTTATTTATTTATATATTATGTTTGGGGGCCACACCCAGCGATGCTCAGGGGTTTCTGCTGGTTGTATTCAGGGACCATATAGAATGCCAATAATTAAATCCGGGTCAACCATGTGCAAGGCAAGTGCCCCACCTCCTATTGCTCTGGATTCCAGGAGGACAACGTTAAATGGGCTAGTCAAAGAAAACTACTTGTAAATAGTCTTTACTTCCTACTTTTAAGGACTTAGTTTGAAGAGCTAGTGCAAGAGAGATAAAATGATTGAGAAGAGCCAGGCTGGAAAGATAGCCTGGAGGTAAGGCATTTGACTTACTTGCAGAAGGTCAGTGGTTCAAATCCTGGCATCCCATATGGTCTCCAGAGCCTGCCAGGAGAGATTTCTGAGCCAGGAGTAACCCCTGAGCACTGGAGTGTGAGCCAAAAACAAAAAAAAATGAGTGAGAAATGCTAAAGGCTATGAAGTGTTAAATCATCATCAGTATTATTATTTTGATTTGAGTGCTGTACCTGTCTGCGCTCAGAGCTTACTTCAAACTTTGTGTTCAGGAATCATTACTGGCAGGTCCAGAGACCATATGGGGTGGGGTGCTGTGTATAATGCATATGCCTCATTCACTGTACTATTTCTTCAGTCCCCATTATCTTTATGAATATAAACAAAGGAACAGAGAGCCTGAAAACAGGTACATCATCAATGTTAAATAACTGTCCTAAGTGAATTTCTCAACAGAAGATCATGAGACACTAATTTGACAAAAAAAAGTAACTTGAGAGGCCATACCAGGAATCATGATGGAAATAAATCTCAGAAAGAAGAAAATCTAGCCAATGATGTGCTAATGATCAAGTGTTGCTATGGGTGTGTTTAAGACTCAGTTTCAAGGGGCATCCTCTATGTAACATATGAGCACACCTCAAAATTTCCCAACAGTGGGGCAAAGACACTGATCAATTTTATTCACCAAATCCCATTTCATATTTGTTGGCAGAGATGGAAAAATTAGTTCCCAGGAAATTTTAAGATGTCTCCGAGACAGACAGAGCTCATATCTGCAGCCCATGAAAGTTTTCAGCAAAGAATTTCAGATGTTTGAGTTGGAAGCCTTTGGTATATGCAAGCACCTCTTTGAAACTGTGGGTGGCCTCCTGGGTAAATTAGGTAGATAATGCAGAATACCACTTGCTTCTACTACAATAACTAAGTAATTAAGCTTTTAAATGGTTAAACAAATGACAAAAATCAATAATGGAAGTTGTTGGAAGTTGAAAAGTCAATAAAATAAGCCAAATAGCAGTAAGATGAAATAAAAGGAACAATAAAATAAGAGGAACAAATCAACAGACAAATAAGAGGAACAAATCAACATATTTTTGCCTCAGTACAATCCCATGGTATCAAAGACTCTGGAGCACAGTTGACTGTGCCACTCTTTTCCCAGTCAAGTTTTAGATATATTATTTGGTATTTTGGAATTGACTATAATAGGAACACTACGGAAATGGGCATATATGATAAATCTAAGTTAAATCTTCTGTAGATCTGCTTGTTACCACATATATATTGACGCTAATACAATACTTGATTCCAATTTCAAATTGCAGGAGTCTCAAACTCAATTTATTTGGGGGCCGAAGGAGGCAAAGTCAGGGTGATCCTTGAGTGCAAAGTCAGAAGTAAGCCTTGAACATTGGGGGGGGAGGGGGAATGACCCAAACAACTAAAACAAAACAAAACAAAATAAGATTCCTCTAGGGAAGAGCCACAAAATGTTGTACGGAGGGCTGCAAACGGCCTGCGGGCATCCTTCATGCATAGGCTTGTTTACCAGGTTTTGGAAGATGTCTCTAACTTCAATCAGAAAGACAGACCTCAGTGTCAGACACATCTGAGCTTCATTTTCATTCCTATACTATTAACATAGATTTCAACTATTCCTTGCAAATTAATCAGAAGGATTAATACAAAAATATCATTGATATTCCTTGTATAGTTCATTAATTTTAAAAAGGAAACTGCTTGCTCTTTTTCTGGGGAAAATCTTTGAAATCATTAAGTGCCAATTATGGTTTCAGAATGCTCATTTGTTCCGAGAATTCAATGCAATTATTCTTATCTTTTTTATTTGCTGTCTAGTTTTTCTCACTAGAAATTAATATTTTGTTGCTAGAAACACAGTTGTAGATCAAACAAGACAGCAGTAAAATGATATTTTATTGTAGGTTTTACTTTGGTCTTATGAACTCAAGGGCAGACAATAATTGAACCAGTGGCTATTATATTGCTTATGGTTGTCTTAGACTATGATGGAAAGATGGAAAGATAATGTGTCAGATTTGATTAAAATTTGATTGTTGAGAAAAAATGGAAGCAAAGATGTTTCAGAGTTTTACTAGGGCTTAGTTAGTGCTTTTGCCTTCAATATAGGAAGATGAATAAGAACACGAAATTATCAGGGGAAAAAAACAGGGATAACTGAGGGAGAAGAGAGTCCAGAGTTTGAATAAAATATTAATATATACACACAAATACCATTTCTCATCATCAAGTTGCTTTTAGTTAATAAAGGGTTCACCCTAAATAAAGAAATTTTTAATTATTTTTTAATTTCTCCACTCCCCACACACTGTTTCCTACAGGTTATTTTAGGACCCACATCAGTTCTTATTCCATAATAGCTTCATAAAGAATGCTTCCTCATCTTTTCCATTTCCCAGAAGGTGAGATTTATTGTCTGTCTAGGACTCACCATTAGTCTTGCTGGGCTAAGCATTGATCAGACATATAACCCTTCCTTTTGCTAATATTAATGATCAAAATTGTAAAGCTAGAGTAATTATAACTCTTAACAACTTCTTCCCAGAACCTTTAAAATTTTTTCCATCTGATTAATGCTACAGTTATATAGAAGGTGAAGAAAATGGGAGGGGAAGTAAGGGGAAGAAAGGGAATGGAATAAAAGAAAGAGGGGAAGGTTGGTTAAATGAACTTGCAATGAGTGCGTTTATGAGACACACAAGATAAACTTGAATGAGTTCAGAGTATTAACTCACCATGACATATTCCTAGAAAAGTAAGACTGGCCCTTTGACAGTTGACAGTATTTACCCAAGTGGTGCCCCCAGAAAGAAGTTTATCCTATTGTACTACAGAAGAGAAAAAGAACACTAACTAGAGGAATTTATAAAAAAGAGTTTCTTTTCCCTGTATCTAAGAATGCTTCTTATTTTGTTCATTTGATTGTTTTTCTTTTTGAGATATTTTATTGAAACCATTGTTGCTTTCAAAGTTCTTCATAATTGGGCTTCAGGCATGCAATGTATCAGAGCCAATGGAACACCAGTGTTGACTTCCTTCCACCAATATTCCCAGAGTGTATACCATGCCTAAACCTCCTGCATAACAGATTCATTTTAAGTTTTAATGTTTGAACTTTGGGTCTCATGATCTCATTGTTCTAGACTTTGGCTTGGATATTTAATTCTCTTTTTTAACATCATTGTACCTGAGACCACTTGGCCCCTGGCCCTCACTATTTCATATTTGTGTTTCTTCTCCTCCACTATACTTCTTTCCTCTCTGGGGTTAAGAGTGTTCAGAAAACTCTCATCTAAACCATTACATTTCTCCATACAGTTATTCTAAATACCACATATAAGTGATATCAGTCTAAATGTATCCTCCTTCTTCTGGTTTACTTCATTTAATATAATATCTTCTAGTTCCATGTATGTTGCAGCAAATTTCATGATTGCATCATTCAATACAGCTATTTCATTGTATAGATATAACACATCTTCATGATCCACTTGTCTGTTTTGGACATCTAGTTTTATTCTAAGTCTGCAATTGTATGAGTGCTGCAATGAATAGCAAGTCTGCAAATATCCAAGAAAGGAGATTTTTGTTGCAGCAATGATCTAGCTATTATGAACAAATGAATTTTCCTCCTTCCCTAGCTTAGTAGCAATAATATGAGAATATAAAGGAGGAAAGGGAGAAATAAAAAGTGGACATGGACTTGGAGATGGAATAAGTAAAGGAAGAAGAGGTGGAAAGAAGAAAACAAAGACTTTACTAATGCTTTACATATGTTCTTAGTTCATATGCTCATGTACACAGAATCATTTGTGACAAATACTCTCTATTCCCATCCAATGTTGGCCTTCTATTGACTCAAAACTTGGCAAATATTTCTTTCATTGATTATCTCTGAGCAGAGTAGTTTTATTTTTTATTTTATTTAAGTACCATAATTACAAACATGATTATAGTTGGGTTACAGTAACAAACAGAACATCCCTCTTTACCAGTGTAACATTTCCCCCTCCCTATGCCCCTCTTCCCCCTTTCCATCCCCTGCCTGTATTCGAGACAGGCATTCTACTACAGTGATTTGTTTTTAAGATCTGTAAACTGATATTTTTTTCTTAAAGGATAAGTGTTAAAAAAAATTAGTAAAGGTGTGACAGTGGCAATCGCCGTTGTTTGCATAGGCCCAGAAAAATATGGGGAAAACGGGAAAAAAAATCCTTGGCCTGATTACAAGAAGGCCTCAACCCAGAAGTTTATTGGCATAAGACCAACTCTGGGCTCCAGACATACCAGTCTGTTCAACCCGAGTCATTCTCCGTGGTCCCGGTGAAACTTTTTCACAGTTTAGCTGTTGTTGGTATTAGGTTTCTATATTTAAAGATTCTGGATTCTATGCATTTCTTTCATCGAAGTCAGGATGATGTGGAGCATCCTCTCGTTTCATTAGATGCGGAGCGATCTGCTCTTGAGCAGAGTGCTTTTGATGTGACATTTTTTTGTTTTGTTTTGTTTTTTTTGGGCCACACCTGGTGATGCTCAGGGGTTACTCCTGGCTATGCGCTCAGAAGTCGCTCCTGGCTTGGGGGACCATATGGGACGCCGGGGGATCGAACCGCGGTCCATCCTAGGCTAGCGCAGGCAAGGCAGGCATCTTACCTCTAGCGCCACCGCCCGGCCCCTTGATGTGACATTTTTTCATTCATCCTCAAAGGTTAATATTACATGTGACAACCTCAGATGGAACTGTCTGTAACAAACCAATTACTCAATTTATAGTTAGTTTATTTATACACCCTCTTACTCTTTCTCTCTCCAACTTTAAGCTCAATTGTGGGAAGGGACCTTCATCTTTTCTCAGGCTTTTTATTTTTCTGTTCTCCACCAATTGACACATTACAAGTGTCTCTCTAAACCTCTGATAAAGAAAGTATGGACATATGTCTAAGTTTTCACCTCACTTTATACTTCTGTACAACACCAAGAGAATTTCAATCCTTGCCAATGAGTGTTCAGTTCTCAATATGAGACTATTTCCTGAATAATATGCTGTGAATGATTTTATTCCACTTCTCCATATATGGCATCATTTATTCCTATAATAAGCTATGAACTCAGCAGGATCTTACTCTTTTAGTGTAATACAGACATTATCTATTTAATCCTCACCAAACCCATGTGAATTTGATGTCAGTCACACAGTATGATTTTCCTTTAATCAGTGGGGACTGTGGGGAAGAGAGAAATGAAACTAGAAAACCCATAGGAATCATATGTAACTGAAGAACAATGTCTTATGTTTTCAGAACTCAATGGAAGTTAAAGAAAAAGTAGTAACCTGTGTGATCTAATCTTCTTCCCTGCAGCTAACATTTTGAACTAGCTAAGTACATAATTATCTTTTATCTTAAATTTATTATATGGTAAAATTTCTTTTAATATGAGATAAAAATGAAAAGCAAGGATACATTATATACATTAAGAATAAAATAATCATGCTGGCCTTTATGTCCTTCAAATCTAACTTGATTCTTTTAAAATATTTTAAGTCATTACACCACTACTTCATTAAAGGGGTATTAAACTTAATTTTCTCTCTCCCTCCCTCTCTTACACACTCTCACACACATAACACATGCAGATGCACACACAAATACATACATACCATGATGTCAAGAGAATATATGGTAATATAAATAACTGGTCTAGGTTAGGCCTCTAATAGTGGTCATTATGAAATGCCCCTATTCTTCATATTTCCAAGAGTTGATTCCACAGGAAAGCTCACATGTGAAATACAAAACACATCTGCTTTAATTTGGAGGGCACTGTACAAAATACATTCTCCATATGATTAAACTTTCTCAGTTGTTCAGCTAAAGAGAATATCTCTATTCTGAAAATAAGGATGCTTTGTTTTGGAAAGGGGGTCTGCAAAGTTCCAGTACAGAGCTATCACTCTATTCTTCTGAAAGATATATTTTTAAAGACATTGCCAAGATATGCCCAATGAGGGTACAAGGACTGAGACAGCCTGTATAATATAAAGAAACTCATATTTTTAAGCATTGAGCAATGAAAAGTACTAACATCTTATTATTACCATTGCTGAGAGCTAACAGAAAGAACATACTTTGTTGAGAAATGAGTAAATCTACACGAAATAGTTCATTTTTGGTTCCCTTCCATTCTGGCATTGTGTGTGTTCTAAACAAACTAGAATAAAAATAAATCAAAAAGATCATCTTTTTGTATTAGCTGTTAGTTTAGTGGGGTTGGTGATCATAAAGATTCAGTTATAAATTAAATATAAATTTACTACATTAAGACTTATGGTATCTTACCATGGACCTCATTCACATCTATTTACAGTAATAATATTTGTTAACATTTGTAACCCCATTCTTCCTGTGTAACTTGATCTTACCTGCAAGACCCTCCCATTCCTGGAAGGGGTTTTGGGAAGATTAGATAAGCCTTCGACCAGAAGGGCAAGGAGATGAGATTTACCTGGATAGAGGTCAGAGAAGAAAAGATGGCTGAAAGGAGTTAAGAGGCAGGGCAAGCTAAGAATGTCAAGGCTTAAATAGGTTTATGATATAGGCACAATGTTGGCCAGGGCAAATAAAGATGTTATCTCTCTGGAAGCCTGCCTGTGAGTGAGTTCTATACTTGTCGCTCTCCTGGACCCAGATACCCGCCTGCTGAAGGGGATTGCAGACTCCTGGGATGGCAGAGAAAGGTCCCTCCATCACCATCCACCATCATCCAAGCCCATCATAAGGGCTGTGTTACTACTAACATTTATTGTGTACTTATTCTGTGCTAAAATATATTCTAAATGTTTCACACTCTCTAACACATGTAAATGTATTTTTTGATAAAGACCCGCTGTATCTTTTGTTAAAGTTATTAACATTTTAAACAGTTATTTTAAAGCTAATAACTTAAAATTTACACACAAGCACACAACTAATTCACAAAATATTCCTTTTAAATATTTAATCATTAATCAGTTGTTCTCGTTAAAGATGAGTAGTACATCAATGACGGGCTTCTTCCACCACTGTTGTGATGACAAGTGTTATGAATAATAAAAATAATGATTTCTAAACTTTCTGACTAGACTTACTGATGTTGTCACCTCCATTAGGAGTTTGCTTTATACAGACACTTCACCTCACCTCAGAAATAGAAAAATGATACAAAGGACTTGAGAATTTTAAACCACTTTCCTTCCCATGGTCACCTTCAGAGGCCATATCCTAACATCTCTTGCTTTGCTTAGTAGAACAGTATTCGTAGCAAGGAGCCTAAGCTACTGCAAGAAATTGAGTTATAAAATGAAAATAAGTAAATTGAACAAGTATGTCTGCACAAGTAAGCACATTTGGTTGACTGTCTTTGGTAATTAATTTCAAGTGCTATTGAATTTAGTCAAAACAAAGATGTAAATTTTCAGATTAGTTTACTTTCCGTTGTTGTTCTTCCACACCCACCATGATATTTGTTCTTCCTTACAAATTTCTTTGAGTTCCTGCTTCTAATTATCTATACCTGGTCTTAGAGATTTGTATTCTATAGCAGGATGAGTAATGTACAAAATGCTAACCAGTGCTTTGTAATAACACTAGAATTATTACCAAAAAGTGAAAAACAGTACAAAAAAGACATTAACTTCTAAACAGGTAATTTTTAACAATAATTCTGAGATCTTGTGCTCCAAAGAAAGGTTTGAAGTTGACAAATACTGAGTTCTTGGGCTCTAAAATAGTACCTCTTAGATTTTCTAACATACCCTTCAACTGTTGAGCTCTACAAACATTATATAACACCATCTTAAAAATATGCTTTATTGGGCCCAGAGAGATAGCACAGTGGCGTTTGCCTTGCAAGCAGCTGATCCAGGACCAAAGGTGGTTGTTTCAAATCCCAGTGTCCCATATGGTCCCCTGTGCCTGCCAGGAGCTATTTCTGAGCAGACAGCCAGGAGTAACCTCTGAGCACTGCCGGGTGTGACCCTAAAACCAAATATATATATATATATATATATATATATATATATATATATATATATATATATATTATTTTGGAGGCTCGAGCAATATCACAGCGGGTAGAATCTTTGCCTTGCATGCAACTGACCAGGGTTTGATTCCCACCATCACATATGGTCCATCAAACATGCCAGGAGTGATATTTGAGTGCATAGCCAGGAGTAACCCTTGAACACCACTGGATATAGCCCAAAAATAAACCAACAAGTTTATTATTTTAAAAGATGAAACACATTTCTTGCAGAGCATAGTAGTAAAAAAAAAAAAAAAAGAAGAAATGAAGGAGGTACCCCAAATTTTTTCAACCTGGAAATATCTGTTGTTAATCTCTTAGATCATTGCTTTTGAATTCCCTTGAAATAAGATTATGTTTCTATTCTGCAACGTGTGACAGCTCTTTACAAACATAACGAAGTTATTTTGATCTTAGGTTTAATTTTTCTTTATGCCCATCCATCCCAGTCTGCTAAATTTTTTTTCAGACAAACTCTCCCTAGTCCCCATCATCATCCTGACTTTCATTTTCTAGTTTTACCAAAATATGACACCAGATTTCAGAAGAATAATAACTTCACTATCTAGACAGTAAGCTCTTTACAATTTTAGTTTTCATTTTAAATATGAACTATGCTTTAAAATGTTATTGATCGATGAGTTTTATCTTTTTAATAGATGAGTTTTAGATAATGTTTTGCACCAATCCAGTGTCAATTTCCTTCCAAAGAGGTTCTCAACTTCTCTCCAGTTCCCCCAAACCCTTCCCAGCCAGTCACATTGACAGAATATTTAAAGTTTGGCTGTTGTTGTTTGGATCTCATGTTTTCGATATTAAACTCTAATAAGTTCTTACTGATGCAGTCAATAGCATCTAACTAACCGTCTGCTCTTGTATGTCCTTGTTCTCCACAGCTTTTTGCAATCTTTGCATTTGCAACATGCGGTGGCTATTCTGGAGCCCTGCGGCTGAGTGTGGATTGTGTCAACAAGACGGAAAGTAACCTCAGCATTGATGTAGCGTTTGCCTACCCATTCAGGTAAGAAATGAGTTTGTGCTTATTAAACTTAAAGAAAGCATTTATTTACTTCTCAGTTTTATTCTATAAAAATTTTTAACTGAATCACTGTGAAATACATAGTTACAGAGCTGGCATTGATACAATGAGAAAGGGACTTCTTTTACTGGTTTTCTTTTATTATTATTTTTTAAGAAAATAGAATCTTCTATGGAGTTCTAAATATATGGAAAGAATTCTGTCAGTCTCCAAAAAATAGCCAAGAAACTAATATGAACATCTAACACCTCACCTTGTACCCTGAGAGAATATTTTCAAATGATGATTAACTCTCCTCCAACAAGGAAAATGCTGCAAGTGACCTATTATGGGGAAAATATCAATACAGATGCCAATTATTGAATTATTTTTTCCTATTTGCATATTTAGCCACAAGATCTCTCACATTCTCTCAGATTGTAAGTTCCATTTACCTACTTCACTCACTGGGACCAAGGGACATAGGAGTAGATGACTTTCAGATGTAAGCAGCAACAGATTTCTAAACATTGAAAACATTCTTCTCTCCTAAACTGAAAGAGAGTAACAAGACTAGAAGACAAAGCAATGGATTGGGTAGATATTGGGTAATATTTTATTTTACATAATCCATTGCTAACTGTAATTTGAGAAGCCCCTCAAATTACAGAATTTGGCTTCATCGTTTTCTTCTGAAGACATTACTAATTCAACTAAAGGCAACTAGAGAAATTGGATAATAATGCTTATTGACCATTATACAGTTGCACATTCATTTTACAGATTTTAATTTGGGTTCTTAAACAAAGGTTATCGATCATTGTAGTAAAATTAAGTAACAGAATTTTACTTCCAAGAGTTAGTTTGATCCTAAAGTCCATATAGGAAACATAAATCACTGAAATGGTGAAACTTGGGGAAAAATGTCTGAACTACCAGATGTTTTTGTTCAACACTCACCCTACTATACATATTGCCTGCCCTTGCTATAGTCTCCTAAAAAGTTTGAGTCTCCCAGAAACAATTTAAAAAACACTATTCTAAAAAACAAAAACACTATTCTAGAGCAGAGCAAGAAAGATTTTGCTACTCTGTTTTTATCACATCAGTACAACATTTACTTTTTTCCAAAAAGGAATCAGGATAAGTTTGTATCCGCACACCAAATGTCTTACACTTTTTGTAAAATAATACTTTATTTAAACACCTTGATTACAAATATGTGGTTGGGTTTCAGTCATGTAAAGAACACCCCCTATCACCAGTGCAACATTCCCATCACCAATGTCCCAAATCTCCCTCCTCCTCACCCCACCCCAGCCTGTACTCTAGACAGGCTCTCTATTTTTCTCATACATTCTCATTTTTAGGATAGTTCTTAATGTAGTTATTTCTCTAACTAAACTCATCACTCTTTGTGGTGAGCTTCATAAAGTGAGCTGTAACTTCCAGCCCTCCTCTCTTTTGTCTCTGAAAATTATTGCAAGAATGTCTTTCACTTTTCTTAAAACCCATTGATGAGTGAGACCATTCTGCATCTTTTTCTCTCTCTCTCTCTGACTTATTTCACTCAGCATAATAGATTCCATGGACATCCATGTATAGGAAAATTTCATGATTTCATCTCTCCTGATGGCTGCATAATACACTTTTGTCACAATCATGAGCACTTTAGAGAAAGGGACACCATCTCAATTATGCTAGTGCTGCAGTTTCCATGGCACATTTTAATGCTTTAAAATGTTATAGTATTATCTCCATGAGAACATCTAGAATTTCTATAGATTGTTTTGAAGTCTTATTTCAGAACAAGTTGAGTTAGCAAGATTTTGGTGATGGAAATCTTTAAGAAGTCATTTCTCTTAAAATGTCACAGTCAGTGCCAATGATTTGATGATAATCTTAGAAATAAAATAAGAGCAGTCAGTAGCTTCTATTCCACTTATAGACAATAAACACAAGACAATAAAACTCTATTGCCAAGTTAAATTGAACAAAAGCAATTATCCTGTAAGCAACAGATCAAAGTTACCAGATTATCAACTATGAGTGAGATGCCAATTTAAAATTTGTAATTTCTAAAATATTTATGTACTTGTAATAAATACGGAAATGTGTTAGTATTTTACAATAGCACAATTATTTATTTTTACTTGGAGCAGAAGGAATTTACATATAACAATGTGTCATTTTACTATGAGAACAATACATTTTTTTTTTTACTTTTGAGCCATATTCTGTGAAGCACAGGGGTTACTCCTGGTCTTCACTCAAAAGTTACTCCTAAAAGGCTTAAGAGACTATATTGGATGCTAGAGATGAAACACATGTCAGCCACATGCAAGGCCCTGAGAATTAAACTTTTATTACCTAATATTTTGATTTGTGGTAAAAATGAACAGTAGTATTGTTTATAATGTGTGAATTTGCTATTAAGTCATTTGAAAATTTGAGGAGATATAGACTTAGTGTTCTTCTTATTTTGAAGAATTTAATATATTTGAAGAAAACCCACTTGTGGAAATGCCAACTGCCAAACATTAATATATAAAGCTTGTCAAATGAGAGATAAAGTAGAACAGGAGAAGAGAAGGATTATGATTTTAAAAATATTTATGGAAAGACTAGGTTTCAAGGAATAGATAATTTTAAATGAATGACTAGATAGGTAAATACTGCAATCCTATAGTATGTAAAATATTGACTAGACATCTTCAGCTATTTTGTATTATATAATCATCCTAAATAAACTTCATGAAGGAGGTAATTATTATTCTTAGATTACTGAAATTAGATTTTCACATAAAATATTTTTATTTTATTTACTCTGCTATATATTTAATTAACTGTACTTATTTGATATATAATGAAAAAATGATATATAGATGATCGAAATATGTTAAGAGGAATAAAAATTCTGATGAAGAAAGGGGATAAGTAAAAGTGGTTTTAGACAAGATTTTAGAAAAGCTTGAATTCCCAAACATTTGAAAACATATAAGTCAAAAATGATCAAAAGAAAAATAATGAAGAAAACCCCTTTGAAGTTAAGAATCTAGATTTGAATTTGATCAGCAGAATTTGAGGTGTTTTTCATTAGGTCATGTATAGTAAATTCTGTGTAAAATGAGAGAAAATTTTGGAAAAGGAAACCTGGGATAAAATTGTAGTTTGGAAAAAGAGAGATCAGTCAAATAGCTAGCAGAACGGATTCATAGGGTTAAACCTTGGGAAATTACTATGCTAAATAAATTAAGAGCAGGAATGCCTAGTGACCAGGGGAGACCAAAGACGCTAAATGAAATGTAATGGCATAACTAGGACAAAATAGATTTCAAAGGAAAAGAAAGCTTCATGCATGCTACTATTCACTCTGGGTGGTGCTACTTAGTATTTTTAAAAGGCAAAGGAGAAAAAGCTAAAGAAAAGGCCTTTAGAAATACCTAACGGTGGTTATTATGGATGCTTCTAAGATATTTCTATAGGGAAAAAAATGTGTCAGACTTTTAGAGAATGGTAAATAGAATTTTGTATGTACTCCCTTAAAAAAATATATACAAAACTAATGACTCCGCCATCTTAGTCCATGCTAGTACTAGATTAATGTCTCGCAAAGTTATTCAAAGTGAATGATACTTTCTAATTCACCCAAGGATCCAAGATGGCCTCATTAGTAGCTTTAATGCACTTATGGTATTTGTGGTTGTTGTTTTTGGGGAAAGAAGGTAGCTTTCTGGAGAATGCTTGGTTTCTCTTATTTTTTTAAAGGAAGCAGTAATCAGAAAATGTTTATATTTCTTGTAGATATAAATCTTTTGTCATTTAAAACAATTAGATAGAATGATTGAAGCTTCATAATGACAAAATATGTTATTGCGCCGTTTCTATGTCACAAATTCCATCTAGTTAAAAATATGTTTTCTGTTACTGTCACACATTCTAGTAAAAATGGGATTAGCAATCAGTGTTCATTTTAGATAATTTGCAACAATGCTTGATTCATTATAGAGAAAACTAGATGTGGGAAAAAATGTAAACATAGGTATTTATTGTTCTTCTGTTTAAATTGCGACAAAATTAGGGAACTTTTATTAGGTAAAATATGTAATTGGTAAAATTAATAATGGTATGCTATAAAATAAAATGGTAGGGAACCATTTAAAGTCATTTTTCTCAAATAACATTTAAGATTCATGAAATGTTTCCTGTCTTAGGTGACAGCAGAATAATAGAGTACATATGTGATTATTCCAATTTTGGTTTGTTCTATACTGATTAACTTTATCCTGGTCTTATATCCTACTTAGCACAGAGGTTTAGGTATTTGCCTTGCATGCAACCAACCCCAGTTGGTTCTAGCACCACCTCTGGTCCTCTGAGCAAAGGGCAAGGAGAAAGTTCTGAGCTCCACTGGGGTAGGCTCCCCATTTAAAATAAAGTAATTAAAAATAGCTTAAAAAGGATATTTATTCTAGTTATTAGAAAAAATTATCTTCGAGGCAATAATATAACCCATTTATGATTAGTCATAGAAATTTTATCATAGGTACCCAAACAACAGAAATTAAATTGTACTCAGAGATCATGTCATTATTAGTGGATCAACATTTTCATTTTACAGGTAGTAAGATTATGAGTGAACAAGATATTTCCATGCTTACAACATTTTTAATTCCTACAGTAAATATTAAAAAGTCACAGCAAAATTTACTGAGGCAATATAGTGCAGATTGAACTCTAGAAGCAGACTGATTGGATTCAAATGTCCCTTTCCTATTTTTTATCTGCAATATTTTTATGTTAACAAATGTTAAGAAAATGCTTACTGGGGTCTGAGCAATCATACAGCAGGTAGGGCACCTGCTTTGAACATGACTATCATGGTCTCAATTCCCAACAACCCTATGGTCCCCTGAGCCTGCAGGGAATGATCCCTGAATACAGAACCAGGAGTAAGCCCTGAGCATTGCCAGATATGGCCCCAAAACAAACAAAAATAAAAGAAAAAAAATCAGATGTTCAAAGTGATTAAGTAAACTCTGATAATCACTAAATTCTTCGTCAGTATATTTTTCTCACTTTCATAATCAAGAAAGTAATTAAAAATAGAGAACTAAATAGGAAAAAATTACTAGTTAATTAGAAAAATTACCTTCAAGGCCAAACTAAGACCCTTTTATTATGTTTTACTTTTCCCACAATGGGAATTTGTCCTAACCCCTTCTCTCCCAATATGCAAACATTTAAAAGTTGTATACATATTTTATTGTGTCCCATAAATTGAATTGTATAATAATGCTTATTTAGTTGGCCTTGAAAGTATTATCAAGTCTATTTTTTTTCTTATTTCACTATTGGGAAAACCAAACAAAAAAAGAAATAAAAAAGAAGAGAAAAGGAAAAAAAAGAAAAAAAACTTGCCATGTTAGGGAATGTCTGTATAGAGCACTGAAAATATGCATACTAACTTCTGGATAACTAAATAAAAGTTTTAAGTTAAAAGGTAAGTAAATAATAGATGGTGTCAGAGCAATAGCACAGTGATAGGGTGTTTGCCTTGAATGTGGCCTGGGTTAGATCCTCGGCATCCCATATGGTTCCCCAAGCCAAGAAGCAATTTCTGAGCACATAGCCATGAGTAACCCCTGAGCTTCACAGGGTGTAGCCCAAAAAACCAAAACCAAAATAAATTAAGTAAATAAAAATTTAATCTACTGTGCCTAAACTCCATTTTTTTTCTTAAGCATCTGTATTACTATAAAAAATGGGTCATTTGGGGCCAGAGAGATAGTATGGAAGTAAGGCATTTTTCTTGCATGCAGAAGATCAGTGGTTTGAATCCCGGCATCCTATATGGTTCCCCGAGCCTGCCAGGAGCGATTTCTGAGCATAAAGCCAGGAGTAGCCCCTGAGCACTACCGGGTGTGACCCCCCTCAAAAAAAAAAAATGGATCGTTTGTTCAACTTTTTACCTATGTGATATTGGTGATAGGAAATTGAGTACAAGTCTGTCTCGATTTGGGTTCCCTATGAAACACAACCCTGAGACACATATTTACAGTTTTCTTGGAAGGATAGAAGAAAGGAAGAAGGAAGTACCAGTAATTAAAGAGGTGGTAAATGGAGAATAAAGAATAGCCAATAAAAGTTAATAAATGGTTATCAGTGTTTGAATCAACTGAACTGAAATATAATCAGTTACTATTCGATATTGTTCATAAGCTGTTCCTAAATGTAGCTCATTGAAGTTGAACAGGAACTTATCTGATTCATTGCAGCAAATTTGTGGATTCAAATTCACAATATTTTTAAAACACTAAGAATGTGTGTAGCTGATCATAATTCATCAAATATGATCTTACATAACACGTCCGACTATATCAGTCAGGGTTCATTCAAAAAAGCTCAAGGATTTTATTCATTTTGTAAATGAATCAAAGTTGCTTCTGATTGATTTTCTTTTCTTCCTTTTTTTTTTTTTTTGTAAAGCTAAACAAAACTTTAATCCTTTTACCAACAATTTCAAACTGACCAGTCAGGGTTGTTTCTCACAGGAGAACTCTGCCCCAAGGTCATGAATCGGATTATAGAGGGAGGGGATATAGGGATTTTCTAGATTCTGACAATCTTAAAAATGATTGGCTGTTTTCTACTGTCCTTTCCAGATAGGCTACCTGTTATGTCCAAGTAGCTTGGGGCGTTGTTAATGGAAATAGGCTTGAGAATGCCTAGTATGTGGCCTACAACATATGGTCCTAATAAAATGGCGTACCTCCTTGTTCAGAACCTAGGTGAAGCCTGACATGTAGCCTTTACAGAATGGCATCCCTCCTTGTTCCAAACTCAGGACCCCACATTCCCTTCTCTTTATATGGACCTGAGTCAAATCCTTGACTTTCCTTGAGGTTTCTTGTCTCCCATCCCTGCTGATGGGCACATACTGACAGGCATCTTAAATGCATCCATGTGTGCTTGAATAAAGTAGGTAAAGAAATTAATTATGCAATAACCTACTAAGAGTATCACAAAAAGAATAAACAATGACCAAACTTCTTCTGTTTTGTAGGCCCACTTCTGTTAAGGATTCCAGAGAATGCTCTGAATGTATGCTGGCAATTTCTGGGAAAGTCTGATCCTAGGTTCTCTTCTGGAGCTCACGCCTACACCTTAAGCAGTTCAGTGTTGAACTGCTGGCTCCCTCCTCCTTATTGCCTTAACTGATCCTTTCTTACTAGGAAGTTAGTCTGGGCACATACTCTTAAAGGTACTACTGATATTTGGGCCAGACAGCTCTGATTAACAGCACTTCAAAACTCTGCCTGAGACCTCCAGCCTTAGCCTCAGTGTCTGCCTCTGTCTCTGTGCTGCCAGGTGGCTTCCCTGACACATTCCAAAAAAAGTACCTCTCTCCTCCACTTGTCCCCACATTTGGGAGGACTCCATTGTGGACAAGCATAGAATGAGAATGCTCCCAAGGCAACTTCCCTATCCCAGGACCTTAACACATGGGTTGGTACCCACTTCTTCATTTTAACACTTACATTTCATCTCAATATTTCAACATCCATCCCTTCACCAGTATGTAATTCCCACCATCAGTAGCCCCAGTTTTTCTCCAGAACCCCCCACCAGCCTGCCTCTTTTTTGATGAATATTTAATAAGTATTTTATTTATTGATAATATTTATTGATAATGATATAACAACCTTATCACTATATAATGGTCATACCTGTCTCTTGTTACCTTTTTATGTTTTTTAAGCAATTTTATTTGTTTTGTTTTGTTTTATTTTAGAGGTTTCCTGGTTTGTTTTGTTTTAGGGGCCACATCCAGTGGACCAGCTTCTTAGATTCATCTCAAAATCATCTTTATACATTCATTCATCAAGATTACATCTAGAAAGAGATGTAAACCAAGCTATGAAAAATCATGAGTATACCAGCCACGCATGTGAAAGATGTCAATCTTGTGAGGAGAGGGTGGGCCAAGCTATGCGTGCTTCATAACCATAGTCATCAAAAATCCTCTACAATTCTCTTTGGAGATACCATTCTGATCAAACTTTATGTGCATATATTTTTTGGCTGATATCATCGGGTTTTGTTTGTTTGTTTGTTTTGAAGTGGGTTCAGGGACCCTCCCCCTACATTCTTCTTCTTCTGCTGGAAGAAGTTGCCTGGCAACTGAGAGACCAGGCAGCTGAGAACATGCTCCACAAAAGCCACAGTATCAGTAATAATAATTTGAATTCCTAAACAACTTCAATTGTTTGATGCTGTCATCTCTATAGGAATACATCAATTTAGATTCCAAAATTTTTAAAAGTTAGATTGCAAGGGCCAGTGAGGTGGCACAAGTGGTAAGGCATTTGCCTTGCTTGTTTTAGCCCAAGTGGTTCAATCCTCTGGCGTCCAATATGGTCCTCCAAGCCAGAAACGATTTCTGAGCACATAGCCAAGGGTAACCCCTGAGGATCACCTGATGTGGCTGAAAGACAAAACAAAAATTAGATTGCAAATGTACTTTTGTCTCTTTCTTTTTTAAATTTTCTTTCTTTTCTTCCTTTTCTTTTCCATTTACTTTTTCCATTCTATTTTAAATACCCTTGTTCTCACTTTTCTGGAAAAAATATATTATGGTCAAATATGTCAACTATGTGATGCATTTTTATTAAAGTTTATAAAAGAGTAAATGTAGGACACTGAGAACACATAGCTTGGATGATCAGAAAGGAAACTAAAGAAAACTAAATTAAACTATCCCAAAGTGGTCACCTATAGAAAGCCACAATTCCTTGTAAAATTAAAGATTTATCTAAATAGAGCCCCTGACTCAAGCACAGCTAACCCACTACCTGTTTTTATCAAGGTTACAAATTGTGAGTGCTGTTTGGGGGGCATTGGTAGTGGGAATGTTGCACTGGTGAAGGGGTGGGTGTTCTTTTTATGTCTGAACCCAACTACAATCATGTTTGTAATCATGGTATTTGAATAAAGATATTATTTTTAATAAATAAAAAACCTGATGGTGACAGATTAAATAAATAATGGGGTCAGAGAAAGTATAGCAGGTAGGGTACTTGCTATGCACATAGCCAGCCTGTTTGATCCTGTACACCTCATATTGTTCCCTGAGCCCAGCCAGTCCTTAGCATTGAGCCTGAAGTCAGACATGACTTTGGTCAGGAGTGGCCCCAAAATCAAAACAAAGAAAAAAAGAGAAGTAGACTTCAGATTCTTTAAAAATCGATACACATCACTTCTTTTCAGGGTCACAGCTGCTCTTGACCTACCTTATCCTTGCAGTGCTCTCAGCCCTCTGCTGCTTCAGAGAACATAAAAGGAAAAGCAAGAAGCCAACTAAATAACTTTATCCTCATCTCTTTATTTCAGCCTTGGGGATTGGCTTGTTAGTTGTCCTATTCAGGTAAATACTAACAGACTTTAAAGACCAGGATTTGGACAGTAATTGAAAATGATTGTAGGTTATGTAATCAAGGCTGTAGTTTCTGTTGAGCTTTCTTAGGGAGATGACAGGCAGCAGCGATTAAATCAGCGTATGCTGAGTGAGCCTTTTATGTCTGTTCTTGGGCTCCTTGTGTGTGATTTTACAGAGTACGCATGGGGGAGTGTGGTGGGCAGAGCCTCATTACCTAGGAGAAGCTATAAACCCTAGAAGAACACAAACATGGTTTTTTTTTTTCAAGTTATAAAAATAAGTCCCTATTTTTCTCTTCTGTCTGTTTTCTTTTCTAAGATGTGGTGAGATAGTAGAGAATCACAGACGTTAAGTTACTTGAGATTGGAAAAAGAAATTCAGCAATAGTAACAGCCCACTATCAAAGCAAACATCCAACTTATCTCTATTATGTATGACTTATCCTATGAAAACATTATGTTTCTGCTCCCATCTCTGCTTCTTTTTCTTCTGGCACTAGAAAAGTATTGGGAATTTTTTTGCATGTTCTAAAAATGTCAAGTAGGTACCTAAGAGCCACTAAAAGTGTTTTTGGATGTCAAGCAAATATCACTTGAGTAGTAGAGACCAGTCCTCTTTCAATCTAACACATATGAGACTGCAGTATCATTCCTAATTTCTCTGCAAAGAGCCTGCTGTGGGAATTCGGAGACTTGAAACTGGATCAAGATTTCAGACTCCCTCACTTAGTGAGATTCGTGGATGCTACATACATATGTACTATATAGAAAGTTTATGAGAAATGGAGATTCCAAGACTATGAGATGACTCAAAGGGCCCAATGGAGTGCATGCTTTGTATGTAGGAGACCTGGTCTAAGTACCCATGGAACATAGAACTGGTAGTTCTTGACTATTGCTGAGCATGCCATCCTCCTTTTATTTAAAAAAAAGAAAAGAAAAGAAAAGAGAAAGAAAAAAGAAATATAGATTCTTAGATCCACCCCAACCTACTTAAACAGCATTACTTCCTATGAGAAGTAGCTGGCTTGCTACTTACATAATACCCTAAATAATTTTAAACATCAAAGACAAAGAAATGGGTAATGTTTCCCTTGTAATTATACTTTGACTTATATTATCTATTATAATGTGCAAAAGGAAGTATCATGAATACGCAAATGAATGTCTGTTTTCTTTTATTTCCAATTTTTCTTTTTATAGTACACTTGTACTTAGAATGAAAAACAAGTCTGACGAACTGAAGGTGATAGTTTAAATTTAGTGGTAACGAGGAAAGTAGAACTATATCATTCTCATACACACATAGTGATTTGAGAATGCCTTCCCAACAAAACTTGACATTCTTGTCTTGTTTCCTCTGCCCTTTAGGATAAGTAGAAATAAATATAGAAGTCAGAAAGTGGAATGGATATGTTATTTCATTTCTATGCGTATATACATATATGAGCACACATATATGTCTATATATGTATATATTTTTGGAACAAACTTTATTTGAGGTCACATAGCTAGTACATACCAAATTTTGAAACCTTACCAAATCTTCTAACGTCAGTGGGTACCAATGAAGTTCCTTACTACCACTTTAGAATTAATGTATGATGCTGATGATAAAGATAATAATGTCATTATATACTGATGATTTACCATAAATGAGTTACTGCACTAAGTTCATCAATAAGTTATCTCTTTGAGATAAAAAAAAGCCCTATAAGACGATTTCAATGAACTATATTTGACAAACATGAAACTGAGGGTCTTTAAGGTTTAATGACTTGTTTAAGTATCAACAGCTGATAAGTGGCAACACATGACTTTAAGTGTCAGGATTTGGCTTTTCTCCAAGACTAGATTCTTCAGCAAAGCTGTATAAAGACAGCAACGACATCTTTCATCAGAAAGATTTTCACTCTTAAGAAATACTTTCCTCTCTCCTAGGCTAGTCTACTTTCTACTGACAGGCAAACTGGGTAGGCAATAGGGCATTTAGAGAATGAATTATGAGGACATATTGTTCCTTGGGACTCAAAATTACTGGCATTTATTTTCCAGTTGATTTCATAAGTACAGGAATGAACTGTAAAGAAGAAAAAAGGCATCTATGCTAGAGCTATAATAATCACCCTTCTTCCTTTTGCAGCTGGCAAGAATTTAAATTAAATGAGCTGTTGCTGATAGTTTGAAGATTTTTGACTTTTTATTTTGAAAAATTCTATATCAGGACTGGAGAGATAGCACAGTTGGTAGGGCCCTTGCCTTGCATGCATCTGACCCAGGTTTAATCTCTGGCACTACCAACGGTACAGTCAGGAGTAAATCCTGAGCACTGCTGACTGAGCTTCCAAAACCATAAGAAAAATCCAAGTCAAAGTAGCTGTCCCATAGAGACTACATATTAAGGAGTCATATAAATGGCAGGGTTTTTAAGATAGTTTTTCCAAAAGGTTTACCAGTATGAAGATTTTCATTTCTCTAGCAGCAGAAGGCAAGATGTACAAGGAAGTGAATGAATATACAAGGAAGTTGAAAGGTCAGAGACCCTCAATTCTAATCAGGGGAGTTGCACATCTTTGATTACAATGAAGAAGCTTGAAGTTAGAACATTTCTTTCTTGCACTGAGATACCCAAGAATTGAAAAGTGCAGAATAACACTAAATGGAGGTGGGGAATTTTCTGAGGTGTACTTGATTAGGTCTTACAATCCTTAGAAGTTAGCTGAAAATTATGCTCACCAACTACTTTATATATATTTCATTTTATTATGCCTATAAGGCATACTACTCATCAACATACATAGTGTAATTTAAAAACTACTTTCTGATGTTTAAAAGCACGTTTCAAAATAGATTTGATTAGGAAAAAGGAACACTTCTTTTCCTTTCGAAAATTCAATGCGAACAGGAATGAAGTAGATTATTCATCATACTTCAGTATGAAGAATCAGGTTTCCTCAATGCAACTTCTCAAAGATAAATTTAATTTTTTCCTTTGCATTCATTCATTGTTATGAAATTGTTTCTAGTGCAACTACTACTTTGTAATTAATCTTTATCTTTAAATCTATTTTATATCAATCAAGCTATACCATAATATATTGCATAACTATTCATAATATTATGTTGGATTTTTGTGGGGGCTTTATCTGTTCTAGGGGGTCATCCCAAGTGAGAGGTAGGAAAACAATGTGGTACTGTGTTTGAATCCTGGAATTTTTCATGCAAAGTATTGGTATAGTCCATGAGACTATCTCCCATAATTTATTAAGCCAATCTCCTTTTAATGGAAAATATCTATCAGATTGTCTCAGTTTTCTGTTAATATGAACCATGCCAAAATTAACATAAGTTTATGGCATTTTTTTTTATTTTTGGGCCACACCCAGTGATGTTCAGGGTTTACTCCTGGCTATGCGTTCAGGAATCCCTCCTAGCTTGGGGGACCATATGGGACTCCAGGAATCAAACTGCTGTCTATCTTAGGCTTGCGCCACTGCTCCAGCCCCACCTTATAGTATTTTTAAAATAAGGTTCTGATTAGAAAAAAGGTATAAAAGCCTTAAGCTTCATAGTTTTTCCCAAATTTCTTCCTAGAAAGCAATATATTTGCCCATCAGGAGGAAATGAAGGTCTCTGGTTCTCCATAGTCTTTTCAACATTGAATGTTACAAATGCACAGATTTAAATATTAGTAAAGATTTAATATTAGTAAATATTAATTAGTAAAGATCAATAAAATAAAGAGCAATAAATTGTTACATAATATATTGTTATATAATTATATTTATATAATTTAACATTCTTGCTCATAGTTCAACTTTTATTTATTTTTATTTATTTATTTATTTATTTTGGTTTTTGGGTCACACCCGGCAGCACTCAGGGGTTACTCCTGGCTCCATGCTGAGAAATCGCTCCTGGCAGGCTCGGGGACCATATGGGATGCCAGGATTCGAATCACTGTCCTTCTGCGCCTAAGGCAAATGCCTTACCATTGTGCTATCTCTCCGGCCCATAGTCCAACTTTTAATTTTTTATTTTTAAAAATCAAAAAAAAAAATTTGGACCACACATGGTAGTGCACTTCACTGCATTTGGGAATTACTCTTAGCAGGGTGCAGGGATGATATAGTGTACTTGAGGTTGAACCCTGATCAGCTTGTGCAAGACAAGCAGTCAACCTGCTGTACTATCACCCAAGACCCAAGTAAAACTTTTTAAAAAATGATATGCCCCCTTTTCCTTCTAGGGATCTTATCCCTAGCCTCACCATTATTGGTTTATCAAATATTCTTCGACAAACTGCTATGAGATTTACTGGTTGATGCAACAGACATTCATTATGGTACCAGGCACTGTCCCTGACAATGATGGAAAGTTAAAATGAAAAGTGAATAGTTTCTTTTTTTTTTAACACAGTTTGACCATTTTAAAGAATACTCAACTTCAATACAAAGAGATTAAGTGTTTTCTCTAGGCCTCACAGCATGTCTTCGATTATGCAAGAATTTTCACTAATGTTCCTAAAATGTTTGCCCAGCATGACTGTCACGCAGCTATGGTGCATTACTTAGAATTAAGACCCCATTAATCATCGTTAATGACAAGGAGTTCTATAGCCATTTAACAAAATCAACAAATTAGTATTTACACATGTAATAGTTTTTAAGAATGTATATATTAATTAAACAAACCCTCACTAAGTGCTAGCATTGAAACAGTCTCTTTATAGTGGTGGCAAAGAACTTGTTTACCAAACCTGCTCCTTCACAGATACAAAAGCTCATCAAATTGTCCTCTACTATTTTCATAAATGTATGTTATTCATCTTTATGTTTTGTTTATTGATTGTCAAAATGAGAAGAAAGTGTTTTTTTCTGAATTTATTACAGGTCACTACAGGCAACTGTAAAAGAGAGAGAAAGTGCGAAAAATGCACCATGAAATATGATGTTTTTAATCAGTTTAAAGCAGAATTTTATCCAGTTAGTTTTAGGGCCATACCACATGGTGCTTACTGCTTACTCCTGGCTCTGTACTTGGGGATCACTCCTATTGGGGTTTGAGGAGTCATATGTGGTAGAGGCAATCAAAGCAGCATGCAAAGTAAACACCTTACCCACTCAATTAATCTCTAGAGCCACAAGTCTGCATTTTAGACTGGCATGGACTTACCATTTTCTGACCTAAAATCACTATTCTGATAACCATGGTCTTTAGAGATGGAATCAATCTTTTTGCAAAATGATGTTCTCTAAAGAATGACAAACTTTCAAGTTTCCTTTATGCCAATAAAAAATAAATATAGCATATTGAAACAGTACCATCAGAGAAAATGAATGTAAATGCCCTATGTTGCAAAAGACCAAATGAGAATATAATGTGAAATATTTAAACCTTGGTTCCTCACTATTGCTTAGATGACTGTACTTTATTGTTTTTAAAAATTACTTCAATTTTCCACCAAATGACACTCATCAAATAAATAGTATTCTAGAAGACAAATACAGACAATATGTATAAAAAGTAAACATATTATTTCAGACTCTTAATGTGCTTTGCCAAAACTCAGGAACTTGAACTTTTTAACTTATCTCTTTACTCAACTGATCAGCAAATATAACCAGATAAGTATAGAGTGCTTAGTCCTTGGTACAGTCTTAGCTCACAATCATCCATATTTGGGTGCTAGGAACCCAACTATCTTAGTTAATTGAATGATGGAGATATAGCAATTAGCTTGTTGATTAACAACCTATGAGTAGTTGTTCTGACAGAGATTCATTCATTTAGTACAATATTTTTAAATTTTTATTTTAGGCACCATGATTTATAATATGTAATAATAAAGTTTTAGTCATGCTGTGTTCCAGCACCACCCCTACCACCAGAGTTTCAGTATCCATCCACCAATGCTTCAAGGTACCCTTTTATCTTTTGTTAAACTCTATTTTGTAGACCAGATTTCATGATCTAATATCATAAGCCATTTATTTTTCTCATATTATGTTTATTTTTATTTTACATAAAAGAAAAATAATTCAGTGTTTATATTTCTCCTTCTAACTACTCTGATGACACTGCCTTGTCCTATCCACATAAGCAAATTGCATATATTAATTAATTAATTTATTTATTTATTTGGCTTTTGGGCCACATCCGAAGGTGCTCAGGGGTTACTCATGGCTGTCTGCTCAGAAATAGCTCCTGCCAGGCACGGGGGACCATATGGGACACCGGGATTCGAACCAACCACCTTTGGTCCTGGATCGGCTGCTTGCAAGGCAAATGCCACTGTGCTATCTCTTCGGGCCCCAATTTATTATTACAGCTAAGTCATATTTCATTGTTTATATATACAGTTATTTTATCAACTTATTTGTTCTTCCCACTTGGCTATTGTAGTACAAATTTTTAATGCTTGCTCTATCCAAGGAACCATTCTTGGTGCCGGAGATTCAGTGAAGAACAATAAACCTTCTTGTTCTAAATTTTGAAAAATTGCAAGGGGAAGGAATAAAGGAAAGAACCATCAAAAAGCAAAGGATTAACATTGCATCATATAACAACAGAAAAAATGTTGAAATAGAAAGTATAATGGGATGGAAAATAAAGGAAAAGGGTGAGCTAAGAAGTCATTATGAGTTGATATTTTGTCTGACTAATGAAAAGATGAAGCATGCAATATTATAGAGAAGAGAATTATGCTTATGATTAACAAGTGAAAAGGTGAAAAGAAACTTGGTGCTGAAGAGAAATAGATTGAAAAGTGTCCTAAGGAGAGTATAGATAAGAAGAGAGGGTGCCATTGGTCAGGAAGTACACAAAAGCAGATAGAGACTCATGGGTCTTGTAAGGTCTTTGACTTATATTACAGCTACAGTCAGAATCATTTTGAGGTCTAACGAACCAATATAATCTGATTTATTTATTTTAAGAATGTTTTGTTGTATGAGAAGAAAACATTTTTCATCGTTTCAGGTAAAAGGCTATAATAGCTAACCTAGATAAAAATAAATGATGAAATAAATGGAATTCTAAGGTTATAAAGGTAATACTGCTGGAACTGGAAAGAAATTACAGTAGGCAGGGAGTTTCCCTTACAGGAGACTGACCCAGGTTTAATCCCCAACATCAGATATATTCCTCCAAGCACTGCCAGCAGTGATGCCTGAGTGCAAAGCCATAAATAAGACCTGAGCCCTATAAGGGTGGCAAAAAAAAAAAAAAAAGAGTGGGGTATAAAGAAAAGAAACACATACATCAAAATGCAAACAAATAAATGTGATAAAGTTGCAGTTCGGGATATAATTCTGTAGTAGAGGATCAAATAAGCCTTATTTACATGAGGTTATCAATTTGCTTCCTGGCATTACTCCACATCTATAAGTATTTGGACTACCCCAATTAGTGGAGTACCCAAATATGGCGCTTATGTTCTGGGTATTGCAACAGAGATAGTATTCTAGGCACACACCTAAGGGCTTGATACTGAATGAGCACTGCAACCAAGAAAGAAACACCAGACACCTCAACAATTATGTCAATAACAAAGGAAAATAAAGAGAGAAATGATAAAATTGGAAACATTTCTGATATGTATGTGTATATATATATATATATATATATATATATATACATAAAGGTATATTCAAAAGTAATTCAGTTTGGAGCTCAGTCTGGGTTACTGATTATGTATGTGAGTTTGGTAGGACATTAGTCAATGGTTCTAGATTACAGATGCTCATTAGATCCAATAGATTTATTTTTAGTGAAACACATTTAAAAAGGAATACTGTAGGAAACTATGGCACATGCATCTGATTTCTTTCTGTGGAAATTTGCAGGAAATAAATTAAAAACAGTGTATAAAATATATTAGATCTCAAACAAGGAAGAGTCAAATCCAGGGTGGAGGTGAAATGACTAGAGGATAACTGGGGAAACTGGGGAGAGGAAGTGACACTGGTGAAGGGATAAGTGTGGAACATTATATGATCAAAACCCAACTATCAGCAACTTTTTAACTGTATCTCACAGCAATTTAATAATTAAAGAAAATATTAAGGAGCAACATTATAACCAACATTATAACCAACATTATAAGAAGTTGGTCCTGAAGCAAATTGAAAGGAGAATAATTGAGGCAAATATTGACATTCTGAGATAACATTGCAATGCTTGTCTAAATGGCTTGTCTGTCTTGAAAGAAGCACAAGTGCCACGAAAACTGCCTCTTACTCTCTAGGTTTGGTCCATGTGTGTCCATCAGGAAAACAGACACTTTCATTGATAGAAGTTAAGTGTTATTGCTTAGAATGAAGCTCAAGTGTGTGCATAAGTTACAAACTGATTTTAAATAAGTACTAATGGAGGCTAGAGAGTGCTTGGAAACTGACAAAGGGATTGCAGTCATTGCATGTGAGTGACCTGAGTTTGATACCTGGCACTAAATACCAGTTGAGTTACTGTGTATAGATGGCGGAAAAAAAATGATCAAAATTTGGGAAGTAACATTTTAAATAATACATTAAATTTCCAAGAAAATGTCTAAGAAATAATAACACTTCAAATAATAGTCTGTTTTTATGA
The DNA here is from genome assembly GCF_024139225.1 of Suncus etruscus. Classification (NCBI taxonomy): domain Eukaryota; kingdom Metazoa; phylum Chordata; class Mammalia; order Eulipotyphla; family Soricidae; genus Suncus; species Suncus etruscus. The sequence continues at coordinate 111,356,744 of NC_064854.1, read as the reverse complement.
CCATATATTCTACTATCTATAAAAATAAACATAAAAATAGATTCAAAAGTTAAAATTTTTATTATAAATATTCTTGGATACACTGATGTAAAGACAAGAATTCTTAGTTTTAGATTTAGCTGTAGACTTCAATCATTTACCAGGAGTTACTGGGTAGTCATGGAAGAATTTTTTTTTTCAATAAAAATGATGATATAACTTCACTAACTACCTTATAATGTAATTGAACAGATGAAATAAGCCAAATATTTTGAAAAATAAAATGTGCTCCTAAAAAGGCAATGCTTATTTGAAATTATAAATTAAGGGTTATAGTGTGTATATATAATATGAATACCACTTGAACAATTGAAAATGCTGAGATTTAAAAATCAAAGGAATCTTTTCTTTTCAAAGATGTTACAAAATTTTCTACGTCTCACAGTTCCTCTTACTTATTATAAGAACGACAGAATTGGACTGAGCTCAAAGTAATTTCCAATTATTTCTACCAAGGAAGCCTTGTCTCCCCAAGTGTATAGCAGAGTCCCTAGAGAATCCGCATTCTTTGTTAAATTATAAATAGACTATATACTATTTCATGTAGTATGACATTAGCAAATGTTTCACTGAGTTCGTTTTTTCTGAAGTTAATTAAGCATTCTAAATCTATTTCCGAATCTGTTAATTGAACTGTTAATCTGTAGTTTGCAATTTTCTTTATAAATGCAAATAAAAGAGAACTAATTGTTTAACATAGTAGCCTACCCAAAGTAAACTAACTAAATAATAAATAATAATAATATTTATTATTATTACATTGATTGAAGGTTATCATATTATATATATTTTAAGGCAAGGGTTTTTTGTAAGGTTTTGGTTTTGTTTTTCATTTAACTTTGTCAATTCACTTTCTGGGTTTCTTTATGAACTGCTATGAGTGAGATAATTTACTGTCTTTTTTTTTTTCTTATTTCACTTAATATGATCTCTTCCCTATTAAATAACCTGAATACATCTGGACTGAGTGCATATATATATATATATATATATATATATATATATATATATAAAATCCTGTTAATGCTAATGCTAATCTGAACCATTTAAAAATTCCCAGACTTTAACCTTTAAAACAAAGCTATAATAATAAAAACTAAATGGTATTGGAACAATGACAGACTTTCAGGTTGGTGAAAAAGAACTGAACTATATTGTAGTTCAAATATTGACAAAATATTGTGGTGTGATATCATTCTAAAATTATGCAATATCATAATGGACTTTTTAATATTAAAACTGAGAAACTTTTTTTTAATTTTTTGGAGATAGCATTGGATTATATATTTGTATTTGAAGGGCACTATATATTCTATACATCTCTAAAGTATATGCTACCACCAACCACAATTGCCCAATAAAATACCTATATGCCATCTACTAGAAGCTTTGTCTTCTCTTCTTTATTTTCCTTTCTGATAAACACAGAACTACAAAGATTTAGTCTCATGTCTTTATTTAACTTTAAATATTTTTTGCTTAGTTTTGTAATTCAAGTTACATATTCACAATAACTAATGTGTATGATTTTAAGGCAAGGGGTTTTTGTGAAGTTTTTGTTTTGTTTTTTATTGAACTGTCAATTCCATTGCTATACTTCTTTATATCCTGCTTATGACTCAGGTCCCTGTCTTTTCCTTTTGATTTATTTCACTCTAATATGATCTCTTCCAGATTAAGTAACCTGAATACTTCTGGACTAAGTGCATGTTTTGCATGCTGGAAACCTGGGTTATATCCCTAGCACCATGTAGACTCTTGAGCACCACAAGAGTGAATCCTGAAAACAAATATGGCAGTTGCTAAACTGCCATTTGTGGGAAGAGCCCCTAACTGCCCCCTCAAATAGAAGGATTTTATTTTTCCAAAATTTACTGGCATTATATTGGTTCTATAGATAATACATACATGTATACATAATTACATGTACACATACATACTACAATAGCCACATTATCTCTATCTCCACATCTGTCATTGAGTACTTGGATTGTTTCATATTTTGGCAATAGGAACTACTACTGCAATAAACATGGGTGTGCACAGATAATTTTCAACTTAGCATTTCAGTATTCCTTGGGTCCTAGACCATAATATTGATATCTTTTTAATATTTTGCCACTTGTCCAGGATACTTTCCATAAGACTTCACCAATTTATATTCCCAACAAAAGTATATGAGGACTCCTATCTCCATCACCCTTTCAACAGTATAGTTCTTGACATTTTTATAGAAACTATTTCGACTCTTGACCTCTTTTTCATTTTTATTTGTATTTCTCTGGTAACTAGTAATAAAGAACACATTTTTGTGCATGCTGACCATTTATATCTTCTTGTCAAGCCTTCCAGTCAGTCAATTTTGTAATATTTGCTTTCAATTAAACTTTATGAGTTCCTTATATGTCTTAGATATTAGACCTAAATAGTTTTTCCCATTCAGTGGGATGTATTTCTGTTTTAGTGTCACTTTCTTAGCTGTGCAGAATTTTTTTATGTTTGATGTGATCCAACCTATTTATTTTTGCTTTGTTTTTCTTACCAATGGAATAAAATTCAAGAATCCATATGAAAGCCAGTATCATGGAGTGTTTTTTCCTATACTTTCTTAGTTTATGTTATGATTTAGGATCTAACATCCAACTCTGTATTTTCAGTTGACTATAGTGTACAAGGTAAATTAGCAATCCAGTTTCATCAACTTCATTCTTCTCACATAGTAATAAATTATTCCCACCACCATTTATTGAAAAGACTTTCCTGACTCCATTTTACAGTCCTGGCTCCTTTATATTTATTAACTGTCTTTGTATGTGAGGATTTAGTTCTGTACTCTGAATTTTATTTCATTGATTTATGTGTGTCTCTTTTGTTTTCAATACTATTTTTGTTTGTTGAAGTCACTTTCTAAATGTATTATTTTGTAACAATCTAAAACTTCAAAGGAGTGGGCCATCTCATTTCAGTTTAATTGTTTATTAAACTGTATTTAAAATGTATTATCTTATAACAAAAAAGCCTAGATTTCCATTTTAACTAAGAGTACTGAAAGGACAATGTTCAAAATTCTAAAAAAAAAATAGCAAGCACATATTGCATCATATGATATATATAACATTAAAGTAGTGTATGGACTAATAACAGCGATGAGTTAAAAATAATCAGTTTATTTAGTTATCAACAATATTTTGACTCATGTAAATGAGTATTACTTTCAGTAATTTTATTATGCCAAGCCATATGTACACTGTAAATCTTTACTATGTTGAACATACTAAAAATGCATCATCTAAAATGTCCATTTCATGATCTTCATCAAGAAGCTGATAGATATATAATAGGATAATGTATTTATAAATGAACTTTCAATATTATTTATGTGAACAATATTTTTCCTGTGGAAATAAAAATAGTTTACAAAAGGTTGTATTCATACACTGCAAATTTCCTGCTTCTACATGTTTGTTTTGTGCATAGTCTGCATATTGGAGTTTTTGAAAACGCTACAAGAACTTTTGTCAGGTAGGAGTAGAGAGGAATTGATTTTATTGTAATTTTATAAACATTCCATAAAATTTCTGAGTTCCCAAAATAGCTTTCAATAACAGGAACTAAAAATCAACTTTCTCTAGCTTAAGATTTATAATTCATGAAATCAAACAAATGAAACCACATTGTTTCTGCACTTCTGTCAGCAGAACCATTCTCCTTTGTTCCAAATGTTTTTACCCATGTACTTTCCTCTAAATTAAAAATGATTTGTGTTTCAAAATAAAAGCTAATCTAAAGACTTTAGGTATTGAATCATATGAGATTGCTGTTCTTATATAACAAAACCAGTTAAGTGTTTTCAGTTTCATGTTGTTAAATCTTGTTAAATGTTGTTAAACCTTGCCTAAGGACTGGTGAATTTTGGATGAATGTACAGGTGCAGTTATGCTACTTTCCAAAACACTAGTTCTTTCTCTACAGCTTCACACTTGGATGTATAATAATTGGAGGGGATAGAAAATATAATTTGGAATAAATTATATTAGACAGGTAAGTATGACTGTAAGGTTGAATTGTACAAAGTCTACTGTTTATTGCTTAAAGTTGGTCTGTATTAAATATGTTATATTTTATAAATTATTGTTAAAAGTTAATTCATGTAATGAAACCCTTTACTATAGATTAGTAATATTTATCATGTAATACAATTTAGAGACATAATAGACATTTTAATCTTCTCTCATCTTAAATAAACATGGTTTATCAAATATTGATAGGTAACTTCTTTATGCATATCAATCTATTTCAACTTGCTCTATATTTCAATCAACCACATTATGACAGTGACATGAGTCCAATTGATGACATAAATTTATAATGAAAGGTCTTCTTTGTAGACCCTCATTGATTTTTATATTTTCTGATTCCTGGAAATTTCATTTCTGAATTGAAATCTCTGCCCACCATTAATATATTTGTGTATTATTTTCATGGCTTATATGTTATTCTCTATGGATAGTAGAGCAGCACAGATAAGATTTCTGTACATATTACTGCCCAAAAACTTAAGCCTGACTCTTCTTCCTCCTCCCTTTATCCTTTTCTTTCTCATATTTTTCCTCCTTCTTTTCCTCATTTTCTCCATTCCTTCCTCCTTTTCTCTCTCTTCTTCCTTTCCTTTCTCCCTTCTCCCTCACTTTCTTAATTCCTCCCTTCCTTCTGTTATTCCCTACCTCCCTCCCTTCCCCCTTCCCTTACTCCCTCTTTCTATTCCTTCCTCCCTTCCTCATTCATTTCTCCTGCCCTTCTTTTATCTTCCCTGCATTTTATTATTTTTTTTAAAAAGTCAGTATTGTCGAGTAAGTTTATGAGAAAAAGTTCTTATTGAACTAATGGAATATGATTGTTCTCCTAAAGAAATAGAAATAGAGAGTTGGAGTGGCTAATGGAGATATATATTTTTAGCAATTTTTAATTATTTCTCAGTAATGTGACCTTCATCCAAGCATAGTAAATATAAATGAATATACCACAAAGTCTCCCTAATGCCTTTTCTTAGGGAAAAAATTGTTTCCATTTAGTAGATGCTAGACCAGTACTTTCTGAAATATTTGAGAAATATTAGTCCCATGAAAGGCTTTACATAAGAGATATTTATACTCTCACAAAGAGATAGTTATCTTCTGCATCCACATGCTCACTGCAACAGTATTTAACATAGACAAGAAATGGAAACTTAAATCATTAATAAATAAATGGGATGTGTACATGTACAAACATGATATATAAAACAAAAAATAAAATAGAGGAGGAATAGCTATTGTTTTTAGAAGTATTTCATAAAAATAAATACCAATAATTTCAGGGCTACTTCAGATATATTTTCTCAATCCATTTGTGTGTCTGCCTCTGAGGGAAGTGAAAGGAAAATGCTGTTTTACAGGTGACATATTTTATTTGGTTATGTCTTTTCCATGGACTATACACGTAAAATTTCCCCTTTTTTTAAATATGCCTTTGCAGGAAAAAGTGGTGCTACATTGTATTGTTGGTGGATTTGGGGGTGGAGAGAGAAGAAAACAGACACACGACAAAAAATAAAAATATATATGCTCACACATATCTAAAGAAAAAAGTTTCTTTTAAAAAAAATAAAGACATAATTAAAGGAATAAAGTGGGGCTGGAGATATAGTATGGAGGCAAGGCGTCTGTCCTTCCTGCAGAAGGACGTTGGCTCAAATCCCACCTGGTTCCCCGTGCCCGCCAGGGGCGACCTTCGAGCATAGAGCCAGGAGCACCTTCCGAGCGCTGCCAGGTGTGACCCAAAAAAAGCCCTGTGCACCACCAGGTGTGACCCCAAAACAAACAAACAAAACTATTATATCAAAAATACTAAATATGGGGCTTGAGTGGTGGCTCAAGTGGTAGGGCATTTGCCCTGCATGGTTCAATCCCCCAGCAGGAAAAACCCCTGAAAGTCACCAGGTGTAGCCCCCCCCCAAAAAAAAACACTAAATAAATATATAAATTATAATCATACTGTTCTTTTTCATCCTAACTCTTCAAAATCTAACCCCAAGCTGGCCACTTAACAAATTCTCAATAGTCACCATATTGACCAGTCTGCCCCACCCCCATCAAGACATTCTTTATGCTTCTTATTAATGCTTCTTCTATGATGATTATATTCTTTCCTGATATAGACTCGGACTTTTAAAAATTTGTTGGCACTCCCTAACCCCCTTTCTAAACAAATGTTTAAATTAATCACCAAGAGATACAGTTACAAAGTTGTCCAAGAAAATCTTTCATTTTCAATATCACACAAATGATTGCCATCATCCTATATCTATCTGTAGTCTCTCATTTTGCTCAGCATAATACTCTCCATATTTATTCGTGTATAAGCAAGTTTCATGAATTTAGCTTTCTTTTTCTTTTCTTTCTTTCTTTTCTTTTTGGGCCACACCCAGTGATGCTCTGGGTTTACTGTACCTGGCTATGCATACAGTAATTGTTCCTGGCTTGGGGGACCATATGACCGTATGTCCATCCTAGGTTAGTACATACAAGGCAAATGCCCTACAACTCGCACCACTGCTCCAGCCTGGGTTTTCTGCACAAAAGTCAAATCAAAATGGATTAAAAACCTTGATATTAGTGAGAAAACCATAAGGTATATAGAGGGAAACATAGGCAGAATGCTCCATGACATTGAAACTAAAGGCATCAAGGATGACAAAGCAAATGGAAACAATAAATGAGCAAAAAGATCTACATTAAACTAAGAAACTTTTATTCCTCAAATAAAATGGCAACCAGGATGCAAAGACTCCCACCACCTTTTTTTGTCCAAAAATACAACACAGGTTTGTGCTGCCAAAAACACTTCTGATTTTAATTTTTTATTATTTTTTGGTTATTGCACTTCAGAAACCTTTAAATGTTGTCAAATAGATTTCAGCCTCCATATTTAGTTACATAACCCCACAGCAACCATATTTTAAGAACTTAGTTCATAAAGGAATCTATCCTTTATCACTCAGAATTGTTTCCATGTTCAGGCTTTGTTCTCTATAGAATTGTCAATTCAAATTTCTAGGACCTCCCATTCTCAAGAGGAAGTGACTGACACAACCTTAGGTCTGTGGGGAGAGAATGAGAGAAAATGACTCACTTATGCTAGGGATGGGAAAGCTGAAAAAGGCAGGAACCAAATTCAAACCCAGATGTCCTGTGGATGTTTTCTGGCTCCTTTTAGCATAGTTTTGAATGGAAGGAATAGTAGAAGAGTGCCCCCACCTTATCCCTCCTCCCACAAATCCTCTCCTGTAAATTATTACTGAATTGAAGCATGGAGGCTAGTTCAGTCACGGATCTTCCACTTTAAAGGAAAGAACAATTTAAACAACAAGACCTCTAACTAATCAATGCAGCAATATGAATAAGCTACCAAGCGAGGCAAAAGATATCTCAGCAGAAAACACAACAGTTTGAAAGTATACAACTAATTTATAGCAGTTACTTGACATGTAGCCAGAAATGTTTGATCAATAAGGCTTGATGTTTTTCTCTTTCCTCAAAATTTGAATGATTACTTCCAGCCAGGGAAACTTAACATGTTTTAAAAATCGATTACTTTTCTCTAGAGCATTATGAATTGTTCTTCTCTCCTTGTAATAGAATATGAGCTTTCTTTTATTGCTTGTTTTTTTTAAACCTCTGAGTAAAGATAATTACTCATAAATGGCCTTCCAATCCCATTTATTTTTACTCTAGGATATGAATAAAAGAATGACAACTGCAATAACTATATAAACAATCCCACACTTCTGCTTTTCAGAACTTTTAACAGGTTACAAGACAAGAGGTATGACAAGAGAGTGTGTTTTGGGTCATGCGCAGGAGTGCTCAATACACAGTTCTATTGTTTGCCTTGTGTAATTATACAAACTGTTTGAAGACCAGGTCTTTCGGGGACCTGTCTTCCGGTGTTCAGATGGAAATCCTTGGGACCGGAAATCTGAAATTTTGGATGCTCTCTAATGTTTCTAAGAGCTCATTAGGTGTTGAAAACCTCTGGCCCTGGCACCTCAAAGGAATTCTGATGCCTCACTATACTGGTAGCAGAGCTCAGAGGTCTCTACTAAGAAAGTAAGTTTGTGCTAACCCCCCAAAAATTGGTTGCTTCTCTTATAAAATTTGAACTGAAGAAAAGACAAGGGGGTGGATGGTGCTTTCAGCATCCCTCTGTGCAGAGTCCAGCAGGAAAATTCTTCAGAGCTCTTAATTGTGACATTTTAGCAAACTGTTCTGTTCCAACTTGCTAATGCAGTTGCAGTCAAGGCTGCTTTTGTCTCTTTGTTTTGCTAAGGGAAATGACAAAAGTCAGTTGTTTCTTTTTCTTTTTAACTTGGATTTCTATAATGTGCAAATTTCTCTAAGAGGCAAAAAAGAAAACTAGGACATATTGGCGCTTTTAAAATTTACCAAGTGACCTAAGGAACATGTCATGCCTACAAAGATGAGACAGCAACTTCTTTGTCTGTCCCAACCTAAACCTTTTATCATCCGTGGTCCCATATAAATAGCTTTTTATAAAGAATAAAACATGTTATCTGAGGTCTAGGGGCATGTTGTAATTATGGGCTCTTGAGTAGACTGGAATCATATACTATTTAAGATTCTCAAATGAAAAGAAACATTATGGATTCTGAACCTATTTCTTTCATTCCATTATTTTTATTTTAAAAATTACAAAAGTAATACATGTTCATCCTATAACATTCGATCATACAAATTTAAGAAATAAAAATGAATAGAAGCCCAAACAAGCTATTTCAGTCCTATTATCTGCTAGTATTTTATTGTTTTATAAATATATTAAACACATGTGTTATATGCACATACAACACATGTTAGAGGTTTAGAAGTCTTTAATTTATAACTTAGAGAAGCTCATTTAGAAAATTTTTAAATAGAATTAATCTATTTCTCTTAAATTTACTGTATATAGCAGTTTCAGAAATGGAATTCAGGGATTCCAATAGGTAAGTTTCTCTTTTTTCTCTTTTCTCTGTATCTTGTCACTACTCATTTTCCAACCTCATTTTTCACCCTGGGTAGGCTTATCTCTGTGTGTTAGGAAGAACAGCTGATTATAGATCTGGATTTACCCCAGATTTTGGGAGGGAATTAGGGATGCCCCTTCAGTTCTCAGCCTGTCAGGAGCTACTTCCAAGCTATCTGGGTTAGAAAGTTATAAATTGTGTTCCTACAGGGATGATGGTATTAAATATAAATGAAATTGTCACAGTTGCATGGTATAGAAAATTAAAGTACCATTGCTGATACTACTGCTTCTGTGAGGAATGCTTTCTACTGCCAGGTCTTCCAGAATTATGAAAAGGCAAAGTGGGGGGCCAGGTAGGATGTCTACACTCACTCCAAAATTGCCCTGGTGATATCGGCCTAAATACTGGCATACCTGGAATTTTGGTCAGATTGGTGTCTTTGAAGAGAGTCAAAGAGAAATGGTGAAGCAAGGCCATAGGCAAAAGCAGTAATTATGGCTGATGGGTGCAGCATGATTGGCTTCAGCAGGGTGAGGACTTGGCCCTCCTTCTCCTCCCAAGATTGCCAGATTTCATCTTCGAAGTTAGTGTGTCCATGATTTTTTACAGCTTGATTCATATCTCTTTTGAGAGTAAGACCATGGAGTTGGTCATGTGCAGACATGGTGACCAGACCCTTGTGTTTAATAAATGTGTATAATTTTTTTTTGAAAAATATGGGACACCTTACGAATTTGTGTGTCATCCTTGTGCAGGGGCCATGCTAATCTTCTCTGTATCATTCCAATTTTAGTATATGTGCTGCTGAAGTGAGCACGAATGTTTATAATTTATAATCCATAATAGCTATAGTTCTTTTTACTATCTCTGTAGTATTTTAGTATATGTGCTGCTGAAGCTAGCCCAAATGTTTATAATTTAAAATCCATATGTTTATAATTTATAATCCATAATAGCTATAGTTCTTTTTACTATCTGTCTAGTATAGAGTAAATGAACCAAATCTGTTTAACTGTAACTCTTTTTGATTGATATATTAGTTGCAAATCTTTGCTTCAAAGATTTTATTCTTTAATATATCTCTTTATATACCATGTGCTATGTTATTTGGTATTTTTGTTTTTGTTTATTTTGCTCAGAATTGGCTATTGATTGTTAATAGAACAAGACATAATGAACTGAATAGTGACTTATCAAAATATATTCAAGTACTTGTAGATGTATACTGAATTACAAATAGATTTTAGATGTTATTAATTTAAATACCTTAAGATGATATTATGCTGAATTTAATAGATGACCCTAAATTTAATGGAAATTATCAAAATAAAATATAAACAATATTAATATACAGACACAATAAGGCAAGGGAAAATTAAGACAGAATGAAGTGATGTACCATAAACCAAGAAATGCTGAGAATACCAACAATTATCAGGAGCTAGAAAAATCATGGGATGGATTATTCCTTGGAGTCTAGAAGGAACCAATACTGTTGACAAGTTGACTTGTGACTTCAAGAATTGTGCCATAATAAATTTGTCTCTTTTTAAGCCAACTAGTTTGCGATCATTTGGATTTGCAGACCTTGGAAATTAATTCATCAGTTTTTGAAAGCTGATTCTCCTGCACTTCATTTGGCTTGTGGCCAATTCCCAATCATCTGGGAAAAGAATTGGTATGTCCGGTCATAAAAACCATGCAGCACATAATTTACATTTCTTGTGAATGAGCTCTGAAATTCTTATTTTCTAGTTCTATTTTACTTAACCAACTGACAGAATTAGTTTACACTCCAGAGACAAGCTATGTATGGAGGAGACACAGACCAAATATGAACCAAGTAGCAGAGAAAAATGAAGGCCTGGGAAGAATATCTCTCCCAACTGATCTACAACAAGAACCTTAAGGATTGTGCTTAATAGCAACAAGTTAAAATGAGCAAATATAGGAAGGATGAGAGGGAGGAAGAAAGACAAAGTCAAATATACTTATAACAAATAATTTGAATATCCTGTAGAACATCTTGCTAAAATTAAACCCTTATTGCTTAATTCATAAACATCACTGAAAATGCTCATAATGTTCTTAGTATTCACTACTGCGATACACCTAACCATCTTCCCATTCATCACTGC